>NC_133586.1:4282101-4606071 GCF_964106895.1 Numenius arquata | reverse complement strand
ACACCAGTACATTTATTTAATTGAGGCAGCAGTGGTCTGCCTCTGCAACATTCAGAGGAGCTTCTCAGTCCTGGGTGACTCCAGGGGAGATGACAGGGTTCAAGTACAACAAGGGAAGGCAATGATCAGCAGTTGCAGCTGATGAAGTGGAAGAAATTCTGCTGCATAAAGTAACACACGTTTCTGAACAAGCTAGATGCTTGCAATAATCCAAAAGGTTTGGGGTTTGGTGGGTTTTTTTTGTGTTTTGGGTTTGTTTTGTTATGGGGTTTTTTTGTTTGTTTGGGGTTTTTTTTTGTTTTGTTGTTTTTTGTTGGGTTTTTTTGTTTTGGTTTGGTTTTTTTTGTTTTGTTCTTTGTTTTGTTTTGGGCTTTTTTGTTTGTTTTTTTTTTAATTTTGTTTTGTTGTTGTTGTTGTTTTGTTTTTGTTTTTTTTTGTTTGTTTTTTTTTTTTTAATTTTGTTTTTGTTTTGTTTTTTTAACAGATTCTGCCTTTATTAACCTCATAGGTAAAAACACGCATTTACCAGGGTGCTGTGCCTTTCATCTGCAAGGCCGATAATGCCTAATTTCTGAGCTTCTCCAAACAAAGTAACTGTGCCACAATTGACGAGTTGACTTGACGAGTCCCATTTCACTGGCAGGGCGAGCTGATGCTGATTTCAGAGATGCAGGACAAAGAAGAAAACGGAACTCATAACTGGAGTTTGTATTTGTTGCCTTTTCTCTTTTTGATGTGAAAATTAACCAAAAAAAAAAAAAAAAGAGCCTGAAAAATGCAGCGTCTTTAAGATAACCAAGTCAAAGACAGACCTATAAATGGTAGCCTGTTACTCTAATGCACTCCACAGCCCCGGACGCTACCCTGAGCAGAAGCCATTACACTACCCCCACATCCCTACAACTACAGCCAAAAGTGGAATTTATTTCTGGGACAAACTGAGACCACACTCCCCAAACAAGCAGGGCGCAACAGCTTCCAGTACTTCTGGTTTTCTAGTCGCTATCATCGTTTCTCGGGGTCAAAAATTAGCATGAGAGAAACCCCATATGAACTGAAGAAGCACACAAACCCACTCCAGCAAGAACGTGGAATCTCACAGCGTTTGCCTCCCAGAAATCAAGACGGCCCCATCACAGGCCACTCGCTGTTCAAAACCTGTGCAGAGAACTTGACAAGTTTTATAAACTTCAGGTAAACTTAATAAGTGAAGAAAACCAGTGAGGCTAGCGTAACTTGCCAGCTTCTCAGATGTGGCACAGCACCGGGAGAAATCGGCAACACAAAGTCTGCCCGAAGCATCCTCAAGCTCCCAAATGACAGCCTACCCGACGCATTCGCAGAGCGCTGGCCTTTGGGAGAGCGAGTGGGAGGCACACGCTTCACCTCAAATTAAATCACAGCCACTTGCAGAGTTTGCCTGTCCCATCTGCGAACTGCCAAAGCTGTGCCCATTCTCTGCTGGAGATGCCCCGAGGCGCCCCAAGACTTCTGACTAATGCCACCTGCGTTTTACCACTAGAGTTAAGCTGAGTTTGGCCAGCGAAACATGGGAAAACCCACCCGTCCTGCAGGCTGCAGAGGGGGAACTGCAGAAAGGCACAAGGAAAGCTTCAGAAGCGCAATCTGAGGTAACTCCAAGCAAACTGATTTTCATAGAATCATAGAATCATCCAGGTTGGAAGAGACCCTTGGGATCATCGAGTCCAACCATCTACCCTACACTACAAAGTTCTTCCTTATATCATATCCCCCAACACCACATCTAAACGTCTCTTAAACACATCCAGGGATGGTGACTCAACCCCCTCCCTGGGCAGCCTATTCCAATGCCCGACCACTCTTTCTGTGAAAAATTCTTTCCTAATGTTCAGTCTAAACCTACCCTGCTGGAGAACCAGAACCTCTCGTTCTGTCATTAATTACCTGTGCAAAGAGACCAGCAGCAACCTCTCTACAGTGTCCTTTCAAGTAGTTGTAGAGAGTGATGAGGTCTCCCCTCAGCCTCCTCTTCCTCATACTAAACAGTCCCAGCTCCTTCAACCGCTCTTCATAGGATTTGTTTTCCAGGCCCTTCACCAGCTTCGTTGCCCTCCTCTGCACCCACTCCAGCACCTCGATATCTCTCTTGGATTGAGGTGCCCAAAACTGGACACAATACTCCAGGTGTGGCCTCACCAGTGCTGAGTACAGGGGCACAATCACCTCCCTACTTCTGCTGGTCACGTTATTTTCATCGCAAGCAGGGACCCTGCTCTGTCTCTCACCTCTGACTCGGCTCAGACCAGCAGTAAATGCGAAGGGACAGAGACAGACCAGGAGCAATCCCTAGAGGAATACCAAAATCTGAGCAGGAGCCAGAATTAACTCTGCAAAGACTATTCCTGGTAAAGACGAGCCAGAAAGAAGCCAAGGCTGCTGCAGTCAAGAGTTTAGTTAGAAAATTATGGCCATGGCTACTTAACTATTCCTCCAGCTTTCATTCTGAAGCCATACCCAAACTCAGTGGTTTCTTCTGACAGCTATCGTGCCCTCCTTTTATCCATCCCATGAAAACTTTCATTCTCTTACTCCACCAAAACCAATGTGATGCTTACTACTGCTTCCACATCTATTTCATACCCAAACTGAGACCTTACGTGTTGGATGCTTCCACCACCCATCACATCAATGTCAGCACTCAGAATTTCTCACTTGGATACTACAAACAATATTACTTAATCTGGTCAGGGAAACAACTCATGGCTGAGATAGGATCAAAGGGTCAATGACTGAGAACTATTAATCTTTTTAAGTAATCGAGGAAGGACCCTCTTGAGCTCGGCAAGGCAATGTGGTCTAATATGTGCCTTTAAAAAAAACCCAAGCATATTTTTGAAATCAGCATTTTGAAATTACATAATGACCCTAATAATGTACCTCACCAGCTCCCACATTACAACAGTTCGAAAGTTTTGAAACAGATTGCAAGCCCAGCCACAAAACCAAAGAGCACGGCTCGAAAAGGACCTTTCAACAGTGACACGTAGAGTCTGCTACAGTTAAGTAAGAAACATGGGGAAGCCTCAAGGTGCAGGTAGAGGACAAATTTAAGAAAAAAACCTCAGAATTTAAATAGTTTGCAAATGAAACACTAAATCCAACTCCCCTGCACTAGGAACAGAATGATTAAGAAGGAATTGTTACTGGTAACCAAAGTGCTACAAACATCAGCTGTTAAAAACAAAACAAAACAAAACCCTGCTTACAAGAAAATGAAACACAAAAACATTTCTTGTACACCCTTATTATAAACCCATACAGGTCAATCTCTGACAGAAACTAGCCCCCAAGGAACCACGCTAATTAGAAAGACACAAACAAAACTACACCAAAGAAGAACTTTATTTATTCTGATACTATCATAATAAATTTCTTCTCCAGGGTGCACTCATCTTCAAACAAACATTATTTTACCCCACCTCCTCCACTGTTGCCACTCTGAAGTTTTTTGTCAAACATTTCAGTGTCTAATACTCAGCACACATTTTCTTTCAGTAGCAGACATCCAGAAATAGTTTGGATATTTATACATGAGAATTTTCAGGAATTAGGGGTTTTTTATCCTTAGCTAAAAAATAGAAGGGAGTGTAAAATCGGGATACCTCTGAAAATCATACACATCTATCAAGCTAGAAGATAGTCAGCACTTCTTACAACTGATTATTTAAACTTATGCTCATAACACAGCCAAGAAAACAGATACTTTTTAACTATACCAAAATATGATAGATATTTTTCTTAACAAGATGGGAAAAACAGAAAATCAGACATAAGCCCCACGGTAATTATGTTTGGAAAAAAATTAAAGCCCTGAAAAATCATGTTATATTCAGCTATCTTCAGAAAGTCCCCTCACTTGGAGCGCTCTACTAGCTACTGCTGCAGATAAACCTTCTGTAAAGCCAACCTTCTCACGTTTCACCCCAAAAACAGTAAAATCCAGGCCCAGGCTCCTATCATGCAAAACAGAGTCCCAGGCTATAAGTGCTGCCAAGAAAGCTCCTCATCACCCCCAGATAGCATCGCTTTAAGCCCTGTCCACTTGGAGTCCCCGATTACTGTGTTATTCCAGACCACAGGCTGAAATGGCCTCTAAAATAACAAGGGCCGGTTCCACAAGAGCTTTGCAGATTACAACCCAGACCTAAAAACGTGCCTGATAACATACAGGAAGCAGATGTAGTATCTGCCGTATCAGGAACCGAGGCTTCCCATTGCTAGATCCCTAATTGAACTGAAAGTAGATTTACCATACTAGAAGAGTTTTGTGAAGTGCAAGGGGGGGGGGGGGGGAAACCCACAACTCTTTCACTCTACTTAGTTTCTAACACTTTTAAATCACATCTCTAAAAAAAGCACCGAAATAAAAACAAAACAACAAAAAAATCCAGAACATCCACACATACACTAACTCCCTTCCACCAAAAAAAAAAAAAAAAGCCCAACCCTTTGTCGTAAATGGAGCCATTGATTCCAAAGTGCTGATGGCTAAGGTGTGAGATGATCCTATCTTCTCAACATTCCGCCCTCCATCCCGACACTCAGGCAGAAGGGAAATTTTAAGAGGGCACAAGACTGACCCAAAGGCAGACTCCGTTCTCTCAACCGGGTGCATTTTCAAGAGCACGAGAGCAAAATCCTACCCACCCACGGGATGCACCGCCACCTTCATCCCCACTGCCTCAAACAGGGTATCGATTTAAGCCGAGAAGCCTGAAATTAAGATCCACATTCACCGGGATGCACCTCCACCTTCATCCCCACTGCCTTAAACAGGGTATCGATTTAAGCCGAGAAGCCTGAAATTAAGATCCACATTCAGAAGATGACTGTGCCCTGTAGCAGAACTTACGTGTGAAAGGCAGGATGCAGCTCACTCCTTAGCAACTACATGTTCTTTTTTTTTTCCTCCTCCTCAAGTGTAAGGTACATAGGGCTTTTCTTTTTACTAGAATTGAAAATGAGACATTTTTGCCTGCTAAAAGCAAGTCCAACAGAATTGGGTTGTTTCTATAACACTGCTGGGGCTAGAAGATGGCTCGATACATTTTTTCCTAGGGAGTGGAAGACTTGTGAAAAAGAGGCCACCTCGGGTGGGTGACGGGAGACAATAGACAGACAACTCATGAACTGGCACATCCCATCAAGCGGATGACACGCACTTACACCAAAAGGTCTCCACCGAGTGACACGCAGATCACTGGCAGCCCTTCGACAGCTCTAAAAGGTATGGTATTCTGTCCCCGCTTGACAGGCCCTGAAAACCACCCTACCTTTTCGGCAGAGACCCCGCCAACTACCGGAGGAGAATACGAAGCCTAGAACTGCACTTCACGAGCCTCCTGATTTTACCGTTTCTCCCTCCCGTCGCATACCAGATGCTCCCCAAGTCGTTCCACTAAAATACTTCGCTATTAAAAGAGATGGAATTTTTGACAATTATTATTGCTGAAAAATATGCTGTATTGGTTAAATGACAATGTAAAGCATGCTAGTAGAATACTTTGCCCTCAGAAACGCCCCAAACACCCACGAAGCTCGTCCCTCCGCTGCAGGCCTGGGAAACAGCAGAAATTGGGCTTCCAGCTGCGCTTGCCAAGCCTACGGCACTCGGGGTACAACGTAAAACCTGGATTAAAATGCCTCAGCTGCACCCAAGAACCCCCGCAGCACCTTCACACTTGTGTCGCTACAGGCACTTGCAGGGCTGCACAGTGTTCTGGATCAGGAAACTTGATCCAGGTTAAAAATACAGTTTATTTTTTGGGACCAAGTTATTTTTAACCCAGATGGAGTTCTCTGCTCCCAGTCACTGCTCGAGCCCATAAACAATTGTACCAGCACAGAGGATTGGTACAGGGTGAGGAAGCATTTAAGCCAGCCATGCTACTCAGAGAGCGAAAAACTAAAAAAGAAATAAAATAAAATTTAAAAAAAAAAATGGAAAAAAAGCATGGCTATTCCTCTACAGCTGTGCTTGGGATTGATGACTGGTACCTTCATGGTATCTTCCTTTAATACCTATGAAATATCCACTTCATTGCCACTGCAGTAACCCTCACACAATTCTTATATTCCTACTAGAGACTCATCAGATGTTCTACCAACCCTCCACTCCTCTGAACATTCACTCTCCTTTCGTGATCATTAACAACCCTGGCTTTTTTTAAGACAAGATCCCTAGAAATCAAATTGGGACCCAAGATGGAAAAAAAAACAACCTCCAAACCCAAACAAAAAACCCACCCACACATCATGACTTATTTCTGACTCCGCAGGTGTTAGTTTCCCTACCGTCTTCTGAAGGTTTTCTTCACAGTGGCAACAGCTAAAGGATTTTCGGTATTTCAGCCTGATTCTGCACAACAGATGAGAAAACCATTCCAGCCCCTCGCTGGGAGCCATCAGCTCATGTCCTCCTACCCAGCTACGAGGAAGAACATCAGCTTCAATGAAGAGGTAATGATGCAAGTACGGTCTTCATTTTGATACCAAATTTAAGTAGTCACAGGCCTAACACATTTTCACTACTGTTTCAAACTTTTACCAGTAGAGAAATATGTCAACAAGACCCCAAACCAACACTCAGTGCCACCAATCAGCCTTTTTGATAGATATTGTTTTGTTTTAAAGGAATTAAATGTCTTCTTTTTGCAGGTGCTCACACGACACACACGAAGCAAGCATATTTTTCTTCTTCATTTGATACTTATAAATAAGATTAGGTCATGATTCTTCAAATAGAGACATAACACTACACATGCCTTTACTCTTAGAAACAAAATGCTTTGCCTTACTTTAATATTTCTAATCTTGTACATCACTTAAAAAGTAGATTTGCATGTAGCAAGAGATTCACAGCTTTCACTATTTCAGCATTTGTTATAAATAAAGATAATGGCCAGATGAAGCTGCCTTTTTTTTTTTTTTTAACTTTCAACACAATCCCAAAAATTCACATTCAACACTGACTTACGTAGGTGTGGTCACAAAGCGCAACCGAATGCGTGCAGCTGCTGGACTGCTCTTGCCTGTGATTACGCTGCAGCCCAGCACAAAATTAAGGAATTTATCTTGTGGTGGGTGTGGCAAAGTTGAAAAAACAATGCCTTTTTTTTTGTTGTTGTTTTTTAAAAATAAAATTGTTCCCAACTACAAGGATGAAACTTATTTGTGCATTTCAAAGTTCAAGACATTTTAAAGGCAAGCATGGGTAGATGAATCAAAAAAACTAATGTGGATTAGAGTTGAAGCAACAAAAGACTCTTTTCACGCAATAAATGCTTTTATGGTTACTTCAAAAAAATTACCAGGTTAAATAAGTCTTATTTGTAAAATAAGTAATTGTTTGAAAAAATGTATTGGTTTTGTGCAAATTTGAAATGCAAATACTTCATGCATCTTTTACTGAAATACATGTAAGGATGGCTCTTTTTTCTTTTTACTTCCTTGATTTGCAATGACTTTTTTAAAAACAAACAAACAAAAAAAAACCTTGACAGATAAAACTTCAAGCATTTCAGGGGTTCAGATTGGGCAATATGCAAAGGCAATCTCTGGCAGAACTTTAACATGATCCTCACGTAAAAGCACTCCCCAACATTAGATTGTTGGGTTTTATGTGATGTGGATAATATTTTTTTCCCTGCAAAACTGTCATTCTAATCCTAAATTCTTGTCTCGGAACATCATCCTGAAGCACAGGGCTCAAATACTTAATAAAAAGATTGTCTGATCTCAATAATGTTTATTAAGTGCTTTTCATTTCAAAACATCCCGACGTGCTTTGCAAACGGTATCGCTGTTTTCACTCACTTCTTGGGACCAACAAAACAGCTGCTCTGAAAGCGATTAATAAATAGTACACAGTTAAGTCTACAAAGCCACAGTGACAGTATTAAATTGAAAAAGCAAGGAAAACATCAAATAGTTGCATACTGTGAACTACTTAACAATCCTTCTCTAATTCCAAAGAAAAGGTACCTTCTCTAAGTGCTGATTTAAGCAGAGAAGATCTCCACTGAACACCCAGTCAAAAAAGATACCCTTTGGAATATAACAATGCCTCCAGTGCTAAGCTGCAGCATCAGTAATTAAAAAAAAAAAACAGAACCCCAATTGCAATCAGTCGAGTTCTTCCAACCTTTAAACTTTCTTTGAAGTTCTCCCTTCCAGTACCGAGTAGGGTTGACCCTCCTTCGCTGGCAAGATCCGACAAGGTAGCAGTACATGAGCACAAATAAGCCCCCAGCGCATCTAAAAAGGTACTCTTAAAATGCAAAAAAAAAAAAAACCTCAGCACGCTGGTACTCACAAGCTTGGGAATGCTTTGCATATTTTTAAAGGTTTACTATTTTTGGCAGGAAGATGAGGGGAATTTAGTAGTCTTGCACACAGTTCTGCACATGTTGCGTAAAGAAAGTTTGCAACCTTCACGTTGCCGGTGCATGGAAATGGTAACACCGCCCTACTCGATTTAGAGGAAGGAGAAGCAACTAAAATAGGAAAACTCTGGATAGCGAGGAAAAAAACTTTCACATAAGTTGCATCCAAAAAGCAAAACAAGCCAAATGAAATGCATAAATTCAGAGAACTGTGCCAGTAATTCTCAAATTGGCCCAGTTCTTCTAAAACTTCACTGCTTTCAACAACCAGGCACCTCCAACCCCCCTTGTTTTTCCCTTCGGCATTTCCAAGAGAGCCTTCCATGTAAAATAGGGACAAGAAAGATTACAAACTTGTGCAGGTCACAGTTCAATACTGCCCAGCCCTAGACTTTGGCAGAGCCGCCATCCTGGACCAAAGAGGTAAACCCACGTGCGTCAGACAAGAAGAAAATACCAAGCAACACCAGAAGAACAGCAATCCATCTGCCTCAGCTGAAGGCACAGAGAACTGTTTTCCAACTACCAGCTAAAAAAAAAAAAAAAGAAAAAAAAAAAACAACCACCACCATCCAATTGTTTCTCCACTTGTTTGGATGCACTTTCTTTGCATTGATAAAAATTTTGCCAGCTGAACTCATCTGCTGCACGGCTAACGTAGGCTTTCTCTGTGAGTAAACTGAAGGATGATGCTCAGACAGTGGATTACGAGCCACACAAAAGCGATGTGCTTTCCAGCCGCACAAACCCAGCTACAGGAATCCAAACAGAGCGGAGAGACCACTTACAGCGCCCCAGCCAACTCGCAGGGAAAAGAGCCTTTATAAACAAGGCATTATGCATTATAACTAGGGTCTTGGAAAACATGTTTGTTTCTACAAACGTAACCCGACCAAGTCAATCTTTCTCAGTCAATGCAGGATGCAGAGATGACTCCTCAGAGGACTTATTTAAAAGACTTAAGCTCCTTTAGAATTAAAGTTTACTGCATCTTTCTTCTATTTTCAACAAGTTAAACGCTCACTATTCACTCACACTTCAGTAAATCCCCAATTCTAGCAGGTGAATAAAGCAGCAAGAAAAACAAACCCTTGCCACCTTTTCACATTAGTTTGTAGACTGTAGTTGAACACAACACAGATGCACAGCAATCATTTTTTTTTTTTTATTTAAAAATCCACAAGTATAACACATTCATGGAGGGAGTCTCCCAGGCAGCCATGCCCTTGTCATTGCTACTAGGCTAGCAAAGCACAACCTTCTAGCTGGATTACCAGACAAGCAGCATGTGATTCTCCTTCCGCTATTACTGTCTCAGTGAATCCGATCAAGTCGCTGAAGTATTCTGTATCTCATTTTCCCCATACATGAGCATAAATTTCCTCCTGTCCCTCCAATGGCATTATCCCGCAGCCAAATGCTTCTCAGAATCAGGACATTTTCCCTGATGCGTAGACCTAAACCTCACTCCTAGCTGACTTTACCTTTTCAAGGCATACCATATTTTTCTGTGAAAGGATCCTATAAGGAAGAACTTTGGTAACGTTTACTCTTAGAAAAATACACAGATCTCTTACCAACATTCTCCCACCACAACATTGAAATTTATATATTTGCTACCCACAAACCAGCTATTCACCAAGGAAATTGTTCCATTTAAAACAAACAAAATCCCCCTCTCAATAAAATTTTTGCTTGCTAAAGGCTTATTTTATTACAGTAAAACCCTTCCCAATTCTTTTACACCCCAAAGAATAGTCATGGCTCCTAAAAATTACAAAAGGATGCTCCTAGATACCAGGTGACTAGAGCTGACTATTAAAAAAATATATATCAGCCTTGTTTTACTACTTTAAAATGAAAGCAAATATGCACCAAAGCCTTATTTGTAATATATTCCCGAGCGATGCCTGGACCAAATCAATTTGACCAGATCTGTCATTTCATGTCAAATGATGCTTTTTCTGCGCTGTCTGGAGCGGCCTCTCGTGCCGACACCGCAGGACTGTGGCATGGCCAACACATCCATGAAACGAGGGAAGTCAGTCGCTCCTCCTTACTGCAGGCTACCCACTAACTACCACTTAAAGAAACACTTAAACTACGGAACTGACCTATTTTCCTAGGCCAAGCATACATTATTCCTTTATCACAGAATCACATGGGGTTGGAAGGGACCTCCAGAGATCATCTAGTCCAACCCCCCCTGCCAAAGCAGGTCCACCTAAAGCAGGTTGCACAGGAACTTGTCCAGGCAGGTTTTGAATGTCTCCAGAGAAGGAGACAATCTGAACTTGGTTGGATAAAGATACAAAAAGGAGACAAACAGCTTTTACACTGCTGTTAAAACTCAAAAGCCAGAGACCTTTTAAGTAGAAGTTCAAGAGAGAGGAGAGTTCATTTGGGGGGGGGTTTGGAGGTCATTCTGCTCCCCCCTCACAATGAGGAAAAAGCAATGTCAGGATGCACACACATTGCAGGCTCCTTAACAAATACCAGAACAGCAGTTCCTGTTCCCAAAGACATACCTGCACCAACATTCTACCAGATAATTGATTTCACCTTCCCAGTCACCTTGTCGGTTCAATTTTAGACTCGCATTGCTTACATATTTTTGTGCCTAACTGGACTGGGCTTGGAGATGAGAAAAGGGTCTGAGATTTGTCTCCTTTTTAATGCAGATAGAATTAAGTTAAACAGATCGTTTCCTAATGAGATGGCTCATGAATGAATTAGAAAATAAGATGCTTATTTCCAACCTTTTAGAAGAGCTACAGTTTGATTCATATGAATTTCATTCAAGCTGCTAACAGGTAACATCACCCTCTTGCTGAGATGCATTTTTCTTTAAAAATTGTGAAGATTTAAAAAAAAAAAAAAAAATCAGGCTTTTCAGAGCAAATATAGTTAGTTCACATTAGCTACTTCCCCAGCCATAGTGACAGATCAATATGAATTAATATGATAAAGATTAAGGTAATCAGAATATTATCTAAAAAGACTACTGTTGTCCCCTTACTCCAAAAAATTTAATGTATTCTTTTCTTGCCTTAGGTATAGGAGTAGAAACATGAAAGAAAACAGGGAGTTAAAAAAATAACAGAGAAGCAGGTACTCCTTCTTGTGTATATTTTTTTCCTCTAAATACCTCATCTCTTTAAAAAGCATACTGGAAGAAAAATACGGAAGCTTTCCCGTTGGATCTTTATACTCAAGTGATGAATCTAAGTCTCTTTTGCTTAATGGCCTTTACGTGTGCTTCCAAAAAAACTCCAGCACACCCATCCAAACAGATTTATTTTCCAGCAGCAGCAAGCTGCATGACTGTAACAGAGTCCTGCACATCACTGGTCCGGTGCAATATAACAAAATAGGGTTATATAGTAACAAAAAAGCACATAACAACAAATTTTCCAAGCAAGATGCTCATCAATTCTTTACGTTGCATTTAAAAGGCACCTGCAACCACTCACAAACGTTAACTGGTGCACCACGGTACTCACGTGAAATAAGATTATCCTCCTTATTGGACAGATGGGACACTGCAACTCAAGCGACTTTCCCATAAAGCGAGCATAGGACAGAGATATGAACTGAGCCCAGTCTGACATCTTAAGGTTCAAGACAATTTTAAATAACTGCTCATACACAGAAAGACACAGAGCAGACACAATGCATCATCCAGAATATAGGTAAAGACCTTAAAAATTCAGACACACTAGAACAAGTCCAGATTAATCTAAATACTGTGATATAATTAAACATGTTAAAATAGTGAAAAAGGGAACAAGAGTAATGCCCAAACTGACTTTTAAAGTATTTTATGTAGAGAACAATAGTAATAAATTACCTTCTTTCTCTTCCCAGGGATAGTCACAACAATTTTAAACTCGTAACTATGTAGATTTCTGTACACAGAAAACATTAAATATCAAACAAGCTGACATGTTTCAAATCATTATCAACAGTGTTTAGCATATAAATTAACACAGACACAAAGTGTCTACAAACATTTATTTTTAAACTGTTGGTAACACAGTAAATTATTAACTATTTTTTTTCTCTTTACCCACAGGAAGAATTGCAGTAATACAGAGTATAAGTAGCATTGCTTGGCATAATTTTAAAACAAATACATTTAACACACAGCAAATGTGCTGGGACAAAGGGCTTCGCCTCGCAGAAAGGCATCTTTCAAAAACAAACCCCAGGACTAGACATTCATTAAAATATCAACAGATATAAAAGATGATACCAATGATCTAATGATCAAGCTTTCGAAAGATGGAACAACATAAAAACAAGTCATTCTTTGAAGAAAAATATATAAGGCTTCTTTCACAAGCTTCGGAACTAGCCACTCCAGCTTTCTGCACTTTTGTTTTAAATGCTTAGAAACAAGCAGCGTTATTTTCCCCCCTTCCCAAATCAAAACTTTTCAAATGAGGCATGACAAAACAAGCTGAAGCCCCGAATTAACTTACAGGGCAAGCTACAGGCGTGCAGGGGATGAGCCTGCTGTGCCAGCGCGGTTCTCAACAACATTGTTATCAGAGAAAGCGCTGACATCCAGCATTTAATCTACCATCAAAACTGAAGTCTACGTTCTCTCTCACCAGTAGCTCCAAAACTCCACTGCAGCATGGACCAATCCGTGCTTTAACAAGACATATTAGAAAGTAATTAAATTTATTTTCTGGTTGATTTTTTGGACTGAAATAAAACATGTCCCTAGGCTATAACCAGCAAGAGATTCTTCACTTAGAATTAAATTACTGGTTACTTTTCTGCACTCCTTGTTGGGGTTAAAAAAAAAAAGTGCCTGGGGTTCCACAAGGCCTTTCTCCTGCCATAAAACAATCAAAGCTCCATGGCCATTTTCCCACCCAAACAATAAAAGCAATAAACACTATTCAGACATTCCCAAAACTCATGGATTAACAAAAGAGTATGAAGGGCGTGGGGGGTAAAATGAGGTCTGACAACAAGCAGCCCCGGGGAACGCACAGGACTGGGGAGATTCCATAAACCCAATTACAGCCACGTGAGCCACACAAGGGGTGAAACGGCTCTCAAGCCCACAAAATCAGAGGGGAGTTAACACACAGGAAGAAGGGAGCCTACAACAACTGTTTTCATCACATATTCTAGAAGGACAGCAAGGGAGGGACTCAGCTCAGATGCTGCTCCGACTCTAACCAGGTAGATGTGGGAGGTGGAAGAAAAGGCAAGAGGGGAGAGGAAAAGCTCAAGTGCAGGATCCTTCCCATCTCTGCTTCCAGGACAGGTCATCGAGATCCAGATGCTGGTCTTGGAGCTTCCACCGCGAAACACAATGAAATCACAGCGTACACCCAACCAGCTGGCTCCAACAGGAGCTGAATGGGACCCAATTCCACAGTTAAACTGGGTTTTTCTCCCAGCTTAACTGCAGAAATAGCTGCAATAATCAAAGGATCTATGCCTTCCAGGCTTAAAAGAAAAAAAAAAAAAAAACACAACGGAAAGACCCAATGAAACTCCTGTTGAAGCCAGTGATTAGTTTTAAGGTGCCTGCTTAAATAAATAAATCCGGTGTAATTGGACAATCTAGGAATTACTACTATAGATTAAATAAACCACTTTTGGTTGGCCTGCTCTAAACCAACCAATTTAAAAATCGATCAGATATACAAATTGCATAAAAGCCTGGGTCTAAACAGCCATGTCAAGTGCATTGTCTGTCTTCAAGTAAATTATATTAATGAACTAAAATTGTTTGGTTGTTTTTCACACCATGAGACAATGTTTACACTTGGGAAAATACTTTGCGCTAGATTTTCCAATAGGACTACTGGTTTGAGGCACCTCACATTTAAGCTGTAGACCACCCATCAGAGCACTGTGAACCAGAACAGTTCTTAAGATAAATAAAATGAATCAGAATATCTCACTGAAAAACCCAAACTTCACCTTTTTTTTTTTTTTTAAATTACAATATCCAGAAAGAGCTGAGCCTGTCCCCCACAAAATGTTCATAGCACACGTAAATCATTAAAATGAAAATCCTGATATTACGTTACAGTACGACACCACTATTTCATATAAAATAAACCCCACACTGATGACACAAGGAGTAGGAAACAAGATTAGAAATCAGGGGCAAAGCTGCAGCACAGTTCTGTCAATGAGAGAAAGTTGATATCACAGAATGATATGGGGTTGGAAAAGACCTCTGGAGATCATCTAGTCCAACCCCCCTGCCAAAGTAGGTCCACCTAGAGCAGGTTGCACAGGAACGTGTCCAGGCGAGAACGTTTACCTCCAGAGACCGAGACTCCACCACCTCTCTGGGCAGCCTGTTCCAGTGCTCTGCCACCCTCAGAGTAAAGAAATTCCTCCTCATGCTTAGATGGAACTCCTTAATGTCCCATTACCCTTTGTCTTGTCACTGGGCACCACTAAAAAACAGATATATAACAATCTTTCTCATATACTGGAGGATGTCTTTTATTTTATCAATCTTGTCCTAGGATGGAGCAAGGTAAAACATGATGCATTTGTGGAGAAATACTTAGCATTAATTTAGAAGCTCTGGTTTGCAAACTTGTTTTTTGCAGAATGCCCAGAGAGTAAGAACATGACAGGAGCAAGAGATGGTTTCATAATGGAAGTTCACTAGGTAAGGACAAACCTCTACATCTCAAGTCTACACTTCACCTGAAGCCACTGGGAAGTGAACCGTTGTGACTCAAGCTACCAAATAGTTTTTCCACCCATGGCACAGCCCAAAATAGCAGCAATAAGGGATGTAAGAAAAAGCTTGTGCATAATAATATGAAAGACTGCTTTGTCATTTTGGTCGGGAAGCAGTCCACAGAGGCCACCTTTCTGAAGATCGCTTACACTCTTCCTGTTTCATCGATATCTGCAAAGGCCTTTCACATCAGCTAATTAGAGATCAGCACTTCCTTTGTTTTGACGGAAGCAGCAAGTTTGACAGTGATGTATCATTTAAGTTATCCAACACCATAGAACGCAAAGGTTTTGTTCAATTACTCTTCTCTGGAGGCTTTCTACAGCTCCAATTCACAAAATGGTGCTGAAAACAAATCAAACAGCCCTCTATAACGCACGCTACAAAGCAGACCCTCTGGCCCAGAGTATTTTTCTCTACAATTACTATTTTCTTGCCTGGTCCTATACTATACATAGTGAGAAAACAAACTAAAACATGTCAATAGACATCTTCCAAAGGAAATGCTTATAGAACAGACGCTCAGGAATACTTTCCTCACCTGGAGACAGGACTGCTACAGATGTAAGATTTGTTCAAGTCTAGATAATGTTTTATCTGCAAGTCATTTTGAGAAGCAAATCCCTCATATAATTAAGGCAGCTTGACTCAGGAAACACCAAGGCAAAGTCAAACAAACAAGTTTGCAATCACTGTCTAACCTGGATCCATGGCTTGCATTCAGAATAGAATGGCTTGCTAAACCAGAGTGCCTGGTCCCTGTTTAACTGGTTCATCACTTGCCCCTGGCTGTCCCATTAGCTCTCACATCTGCAGCAGCACAAACACTGTGTTTTTATTATTTCTGCTAATCTTATTTTCCACATACTACATACAACAGTGTAAGTGTTCGTTACTGCAGCATATAGGTAGGTTAAACCACACCTCCTTCACAAGAATGGACAAAAGTTACTAGCACAACAAAGCACTTGACAAGAACATTAAAAAAAAAAAAAAAAAAAAGAGTTCAATATCTCCTTTACCCTAATTTCACTCAAGAACACATTGCTATAATCACATCTGTAGACTCTTCCTCTGTTGGCTACTGCAATCAGCACACTTCTTCAATTATCATATCCTAGAAAGCTATTGTTTGCAGACTGTCTTTCCAACAGTACCATGACGAGCTCTACCTTCTGTACTCACTCCCCCAGGTAATACAGTTCAAGGTCTCTCCCCAGGTACTTCAAACACTTCACGGCAATGGCCCAAGCTACACAAGAGACTCCCTCTCACTGCTGTGACTGCAGCCTCCCACAGGTGCTGCATTTCACTAGACAGTCATGGGAACCAAAAGGAAAAAAAAAAAAAAAAAGGGGTAAATCTTAAAGCATAGAAAGCAGAACCTTCATGTAAACTGACTCCAGAAAGTAAAACGACCGAAGACCTCACGACTTCCAAACTAATGTAAAAACATATTCCTTTGATTCTAGCTCTCCTGCAATTACTTTTTCATCCACAAGACACACCCACTCACCCACACAAACCAAAACAAGCCAGACACAAACCCTATAAATTTAATCAAGGAAGGAAGAGCAAGTATGAGATGTTTATTTCTATTTTTAAATACTTGGGAGGTGCCTCAATGCTCCCTGCCGAGATAGATAACTAAGTAGGTGCTCCAGAACAGTGAGATCCAGTGCATGATCTGGCACATCCAAACAGCAAAACATCAGAGCAGCTCAAAAGGCTATTAAGAAAGCTATTAAGAAAGGCTTTTGAAATAATTGTTTCCTCTAAGCCAGGACAGACAGTAACTTGGGGTGTTGTTGCAGAGAAGAAAAAGTACACATATACATAGGTATAATATATGTATATGTACTCAAGCACACCAAAATGCTCTAAGCAGCACTATGGTCTACAGAGAACAAGACAGTCTCCTTCTTGTTCCCACAGTTCGTTTCTGCCTCAAGCAAGTTGGTTGCCACTCTGGTTGCTCGCTCCCTCACCCAAATGGTTTGCATAGCAGATTCGCTGAAACATCAAGTTTTAACCAGGCCGTAATCCTGCTGACTTTTCTCGCAAAACTGCTGGAAAGGAATTCCTCCTGGCAGCTGCAGTGCCTCTGCTCATTAGTCTACCAAGCAGCAGCGGAATGGAATAGACAGGCACATCATTTCTGTGCTGCCGGCTGCTGCTGCAGGGAACAGCGATAAGGACCGAGCAGGCAAAGGGAAGGCTCCCAGGTTCACAAATAGATATGGGAAGGGGAGGACAGAAAAGGCAGAGGTCTCAAAAGGAAGACAGGAACACGGCTTGTGAGAACCCAGGCAAGTTGCTGGGATCATAAGCTAGGAGGAAACTCTCCTTTTCCTTCAGCCTCTACTAGTAGGATTTGGGGGTGGGGATGTTTTAGTTTTAGGGGGGGGGGTTAACTCCTGTTTTAAGGCCTTGTGTTTAACCAGGCATGGCCCAGAGTTATTCACACCAATTCCAGTGTCTCCTGGATACTAGAAGAATGAGTAAGATAACACTGCAAAATAGCTGTCCACTTGCTCCTGGCATTCTTTGTGCAGACAGCACCCTCGCACAGGTCAGACCATGCCGCCCACTCAGCAGATACAGAAAAGCAAACGTTTTCCTTCCCGCTGTGCAATTTCATTGGAGTAACCCTATTACAAATACTGTTTATTAAGCCACGCTTAATGTAAACAAAGTACATTTCTTGGAGGATCCGCACAGAGCTTTGCACCATTTATGGTGACTGGTGAGCCCCACGTTGTTCAGTAATATTTCCTCCTCCTCCCTCATCCCATGCCAACTACCACTCTAATAAATATTTAATAAGTAGACAAGAAAAACAAGCTTAAAAGTTTTCAGGTACTACACGCATGATGTTGAATTCATCTAACCAGGAAGCACACGGACAATGCAGGCAGAGCCCTAACAGCCCACCACAGATACAGCACACAAATCCAAGTACAACTAAACGGTGCTGAGCTACAGCAACACCAGTTCACAGAGAAGAGTGTTCCTTTTAGGAACAGGCAGCCCAGTTCTCAAGTCACAAGAAGCCAGAGGCTGGGATCTGCGATCGCCACAGACTTCAGTCACCTACCACTTTCACCAGGCACTGCCACACTGAAAGATGCCCACTGCATTCCCCACTCCAGAAACGCCGTCTCGCTCCCTCTTACCTATATATGTATTTCACTTTTCTCCTAAAAAGATCATCTGCCACGTGCAGATCATTCTAACCGTACCAAGAAGCTTCCTAAGGGTAGAAAAGGGTAAGATCTTTGCCTAAGAAGAATATGATTTTTTTCCAACTGTAAGATATATTCCAATGACTTATTTTCTCCTGTAAACAACTTGATCCTAAATCAGCCCTTGAACTTAACTAACTCTCTACAGCTGTTTTGCTGGAAGTTGTATTTGTTTTTCCTGCCACCCCTCTCTATTTATTTCCTGGAGCAAGGTATTACTATTATTTTAATTTCTCTTCCATGGAAGAGAAGTGGATGCACACAGACAAACAACTGCAGCGAGTAGAAGAGGAAGAATGCTTCACCTCTGAATTCAGGATTTGCATACTGGGTTTTATCTGTAACACCCACTGCAGTATTTTATCCCAGACTCTCAGAGATCACAAAAGGCAGAGCAGACAGTGACTCACTGCAATTTCGGTTCCGCATGTAGCGTTTCACGTGGACCAGTCAATTCTGATTCTGCCAAACAGCCTTCATCAAGCACTTAAAAAGTGAAGCATCTTCTCTAAGAGAGAGCTCCTATTCATGTGCTGCCTTCATGAGGAGAGCTCCAGAGATGGAAGGGAATTTAGTCAATGTTTCCCCTTTGTGTTGTAATGATTTAAGATTCAATTAATACTACATAGGGAGGCACTAATTCTGAAACACCTGCCTCAGTGATAACCAGATTAAGACCTCCAAACTTGCTCCGCTCCAAACAGCAACCGCCTGCCAAATGACAGCAGTTGTCAATATCGACCAACTGGAGGCCGGGTTTTCTGTTAAATCCTAGACCATCCTTTAAAGAGGATTCCCCACAAAACAGGAGGGGGGAAAAAAATAATAATAATAATAATAAAAAAAAGTCACTTGACAGCTCTGAATTTGTTTAGCCAGAAGTGGCAGCTCCTCCTCTGCACGCTTTGAAGGCTGGAGACTGGCAACACCCCTACCAGATGTTTTCAAATCCCTTGAAGGGAAGAAGAGATAAAGCCAAATAAAGGGTAACGCCACCCACAGAGACAGAGCTACGTGTCTCTAATCAATACGCTGTGCACAGTAGAGAGAAGAGCTTGAAGATGGATTTTTGGGAGGGAAAAAAAAAAAAAAAAAAAAAGAGTTGGGCAGCAGCTGGTTTCATTGTGAGAAGAGCCAATAGGTTTGGGGTTTGGTTTGCTGGTTTTCTTTCCTCCCCTAAAAAACAGGGGCTTCTTTGGATTACTTTGGGTAGCATGAAGCTTCCCGGACGAACACAAAGTGCCTCAGAATTAAGACCATGCTTGTCTGAAACCCAGAGAGAAATCTTTAGACCGGTGTACCAGCCCAGTAATTAACAAAGCAAAAGACTTTCCTGCCTTTTTAATGACACAGAAAGTATTTCAACCACAGAACAAGGAGCTGGTTGTTTTGTTTTAGGTTTGTGTTTTTGGGGGGCTTTTGTTGGTTTTGTTTTTCTTTTTACTTTCACACCCCTTCATCACATCCGTGTATCGTGACCTATTCGAACCACACTTAAAAGCTCGATCTGAGCGCTCAGTGATACATAACTTCCATTTTAGTGAAACAATCCATCTGCTCCATGTGACTCAGAGCCTGCTTTAAGAATGCAATACTGTTTAGGCCAACGGTTGCACCGCACAAAGTGTTTTGTTCACATGCATTCCTTTGGGATGACAGAGCCTATCCACGGCCCGTAACGGTTGGGGCCTGTGGTTTTTTTCCCTCATCCGCTGAATGCTGCAGTGACTAAGCTGACAAAAATTCCTAGCCAATTATAAACCCACTTAAAGAGACAGGCAATCCCCCTGCAACCTTCTCTTGCCATCCTATACGGGAAGTTTCTATACATAGAAAAACATCTCCTCCTCCCAAGGCCTGCATTGATATAAAAGACTTTCTCTGCGCGCTTAACACTTCAAACATGCTTCCTAAATGGCATCATTTCCCAAAACTACAGGCTTTACATCCATCACACATCAACTGGAGGGGGTAAAAAAAAAAAAAAAAAAAAAAAAAAATAGGAGAAACAGACCCCTCAATTGAGTTATGCCAGTAAAAAGTTAGAGAAGCCATTAACGGAGGGACGATGAGTACGCTGGGAAGAGATGAGTCTCAGCAGCTAAACAGCACTGTTTATTAAGAAGGGAACAATTAAGCAGCTATCAACCCAATACGAGCCAACAAGGAAAAAACACATCAGGAAGGTCACACTGGTGTACAAACCACAAGTTTGATCCACCTAAGGGCACAATCTGAGCTTTAACTAGCAACGACGAGAACTTCGAGTTGTCCCCCAAATCCCTCTGAAAACGCAAATCGGTAACCAAATTCCAAAAACCAAGAGCTTTTCTCAATTCATGTGCTGAATTCATTCTCGCCTACATCATCAAGGGCTACACAAATGCATTTAATTCTTAGCCAGGACATATAGAACTAAGCTTTGGGCAGGTAACTACAAGTTCACTTTGCCCAGCAAGAAACAGTAAATAAACAAAAAAAATAGTAATTGAGAGACTGGCATAGGGCTTCTAGCTTTTAAAAAAAAAAACAAAACACCAAACACAGGTTACGGGCACCTCAAATCCTTACCGTTTCATGGTGGGCAAACTACTCGTTAAATCATTTTTAGCGCTCGGCTGATAGCACATGCACATTCCATTCCAAACGCTGAAAACTTTGCTGGGGAGGGGGAGGAAGAGACAGTCGACAACTGAACCAGGCTGAGTTCACCTCGGAAGAAAAAGGCAATCCAACAATCTGTATTAACATACTATTATCCGAGCATCTTTTTATTACAAGTTAATTCTCAGAGCCATAAACAGACTTGAGAAGGAAATCGCACTATTAGTGGGAAGGAAGGCTAAACAAAGGCTGTTTCATCACTGCTTAACACTGAAAAACTTGTTTGCCACATGAAAACGATTTATGAAAATGCTTACGGACAATTCATTCCTACATTCATGTGTGTTTGGGGAAAGAAAAATGGAAAATGGCACTTACTGTTCAAAAGTCTTAGGGAGCATAATCTCTATCCAGGGTTGAACCTAAGTTTTACCTTTATTTCTTATGAAAAGCAGGCTGGCAAGTTCAGTGCCCACCTCCAAACCTTCTTCAGTCCATTGCAGCCAAATTCAAATCACAGACCAGTCATCTCAAAAGATGCACTTCTATACCTTGCATGAAAATGCACACGCTGGGTGGAAGACAGATCATTTCAGGGCCCCCACCAAGGTAAAAAAAAAGACTGCAGCTCAAGTTCACCCCTTGTTAAACATCCACACAAGCATTAACTGTCAAAACCCACTACAAGCCAGACTCCTGGCGTGGACAAGAGCCACAGAGAGAGAAAATGTGGAAAATGCTAAGCCAGGCTGAGTTTGCCTTGTTCCTGCGACATTTGCAAGAATACAGCAAAAAACAGCTTTCTTCTGGTTTTACACTTGACATTTCCCTGACATTTTCCCTATAACGCTGCTAGCTTTTCCCAGCTCCCAGTTGTTTTTCAAAATCATCATCAAATTAAAGTTTACATTACATGTAATTAACTATCCAATACAACTGCTTATTCTATTAACATACATTTGTCTAATAAACATCAATGGGGCCTGGAAGTACATTCTAAGCAGTTTAATCAAAGATTTGGTTCAAGTTTAGATGCATATTTAATTTCATATATTTAACGTGGTACTGCTGCACAGGAAGGAAAAACAAAAAAAAGACAATTCTCTAAACAACGCGTGCTTCTTCTTGTAAGGAGGACTGGCATCGTTCTTCTTCCCCTACCCTTTACCACACAGCGTCAGAGAAACTCAGCCCATAAAACCAGGGAATGACTATTTCCTATAAGTGATCGCCGATTATATTTTTATAGTTGTTTTTCTGACAGTGAAGCAATTACTTGGCATGAGACAATTCAAGTAAATCCATATTGTTGTAGCAATTAAGATCATTCAGGATTTCAAAGTTTCAAGAAGCAAAAATCTGAAGCCATGAGAGACAGGCACAGTGTGGATCTGGAAGGGCTTTCTGTCCAGCCAGGTTCCAATCACAGCAAACTCTTGTTTAATTGCAAGCATAAAATCTATTTATAGAAAGCACAAAAACCCCTGCCTCCACTTCCTAGATTGAGCAAGTTTGTTGTGGGGTCAACTTTAGAACTGCTAATCCTCCTTTTTCTTAAATCAGAATGGGCTCTATGCAAAATAGAGTTTATATTACTCAGAATAAACAGGCATATACGTTCAACCACCTTGACTATCACTTTCAAGGTGCTCTACCTCCACTGAAATCACGGCAACATTTACTGTATCATTCCACAGCACGTGGACTACCCCTCCCCATTACCAGAAACAATACCAAAAGAAATTAATTTCTCCAGTAGCATGGATGGACACTAGAATATGGCTACGCATCACCTCCTGAATACAAACACACCTCTGGACTGACAAAGGTAAAGCAAGTCAAAGCAAGCGTAAAATAATGATGCTTTTTAAGGAGAAAGGAGGGAGGGGGGTGTGTGTGTACACGTGAGTAGAAAAGACACACGGTATCCTCAAAAATTCTAAGAACACTGACTTTTTTTTTTTATTTTTTATTCCAAAAAGTGGGGAAAAGGTCTAAACTTTTAAAATAATTTTTTTAAAGGTTTTTTTACAACCTACGGCAACGTGTCATTGATGGATCTAGTTAACTGCATCAAGCCTTTTAATACCGGAAAACAAAAATCCAAAAATTTGAAGTCCTCTCTAAGACACTACACATCTTTGTGCCACAAGAAACTAGGAAGCCAAGGTAAGCATCCAACATTACCACCTAGTTTTTGGTGACTAGTGCAGGTTCCAAGGCTCAAGATACTCTTCCCAGGTTACAGCATTTTTGCAACAGAACAAAGAAAAATGGCAAGTATACGTTTGTTTAATTTTAGCCCTTTTCTCAGAATATAAACCACTGCTACAGTAATTAACTGCAGATTGGCCTAAACTGCTCTGCGGCCATTCAAGCTTACTAATTAAATATGCTCTCACAGCCATAATAAAAATTCTGGGAAACCTCTGGCTGAAGAGCAGGCTTCTCCGGAGGGGAGTGAAAATCAGGAAAAAAAAACTCCATTCAGAACGAAAACACTAACAATTTATTTTTTTTTTTAACGTGCTCCAGATTTTTCTAACTCAGTGACACCAACTGCACCTTTTACAAATATTTTTTTTTCTTGTCCACCCTTCTGTTTATTCCTTTCAGAAGCATGTTTATTTGCTGGAGAGTTTGCACACCAACCAAACGGACAAAGAACCTGTCCGTTTCAAAATATGTTCAGGTTTATATGATACTTTTTTTTTTTTTTAACCAACAAAGGAAGGATTGGTGTTACACAGACTAGCTTCACTTAACATTATACTACATAAAATTTGCTTGCAAAAAGAGTAAAACTTTTAAAGTATGTTGTCCTCTGCTGATATACACAATTACTACTATAATTCAGGGTTTCAGAAAAAAAATCACAAAAAACCTTAAATGAAGCAGCAAACAGAGAAAAGTATGCAGACGTAATTTAAAACAAAAGTTAAGTGCAATTTGATTCGGCATCTCCAGCTCCAAACTTCTTTGTCTCTCTCCATGTCTACATGGCTCGTGTATGGACACGGGAATATAGTGAATACTCTTCAGAGAGCGGAAAACAAGGAGAGAAGGGGGAAAAAAAAAAAAAAAAATATTAAAAATGCCAGCCCATGGTTTTCTCCACCACTGTGCTGAATCAACAGGGAGCAGATTCCCAGATGGCGTACGCTGGTAAGTACCGCACAAGTCAATGAAGCTATGTCAAACGATACCACTCAACTGCATTATCTTCTGAGCTCCGTGTAAACAAACAGGAGCAGATTCCGAATATTTGTGAGAATACATCATGTTACTGTCTCCATATGTTTAAACATTTTAGTAGAAGGTACATATGGACCACTCTTCCCACTCACTGTCATTCTCTCCCTCCTGCTCCTCATTCCCCACATACACCATATCTTTTCAGGCCACTGTCAAACCAATTCAAAAAGGAATAAGGAAACATTTTCATTAAAAACATTTTGTGCTCAGCCGCCATCTGCTTCTTTATCAGCCTCCAAATCCCACATGCCTTTCCCGTGGACTCCTGTTTCACACATTCGGAAGCTGAAAGTTTTCTTCTGTTGTATTGTGAAGCGCAGTCTACATGAGCTATTGTTTTTCATGTCAAATTCGCCTCTTTTGAAACAAGTGCTTAATGTTTATGGCCCTAATCCATGTTCGCTCTACAATGCCAATTTAAACCCTTTTTTTTTTTTTTTTTTTTTAATGCCAGTGGCAAATCTAATCTTAAAGGTCCCTCATGCACTTCAGCTACTCACCTTCGTTGTTTTTATGGGAAGCCTGGCTATTTCATCCCCTTTGTGCAGCACTATAATGTGCTCTCTCACAAAGGGGGGGACCCAGGCGTCCAGACCACGCTCTTGCCCTTTCACACAGAAGCTGCAATTAAAGCCATTACCCCTTTATAGCGGGTATTAACAGTCTGTCCTCCCCATAACCAGACCCTTGGTCGGTCTTTATTTTGAGTAGGAAAGGAAGGGTTTCAGCTAATACCTGACAGACAGCATCTCCGGCTTAACTGGGGGGTGGATGGAAAGCAGACAGATGATTAAGATGAAGTTAAAAATAAATAAATAAATAAATTATCCATACACTGTAGATCTTGCATATGGATCACTGCTAGTTTTGCTATTAATTTCCCACATAAACAGTTTGCCTAGTTCATTTCTTAAGACCCCAGCAAACACAAAAAAGCGTCTTAAGAAGCATTAGCTGGACTTTTTCAAAAAACACCACAAAGGTTATGGTAGACAAGGGATCCTGAACTTTCAGGCAAGGCTTTCAAGGTTGTAATTTACATTTGGTTTCTACAGGCTTACAAAGCTAAGGCAGCAGACCTCAAGACTTAGTCATCAGCAAAAGGAATACAGAAAACAAGGAAAGTTTTCTTTACAGTAGGCCAATGGACAGGCAAAGCAAGTGTGTCAAGAGACTAGTCTTTCAAGGGATACAGCAGGAACAATTCTTTCTGGTTCTCACACATCAATCACTGAGCAAGATGCAGACAGCATCCATAAACATTTCCAACAGTCACAACTGCCAGTAAGAAAAACAGAAGGCCATACTCTTATTTGTATGTCTGGACGCTCAGTTTTTATCTTTTCCATCTCCACCTGTGCCCCAAAGCACAACCACTGATGCAAACACCTTCAAGTATTCTCCTTTTACCCTGAGGGATCCTTCTATGCGGACCTGCAACCCAAGCGAAGTACAGCTGGCACTGGATACACCAGAAGAAAAGTAGGTGCAGGTCAGAGAGACGACAGCACGCCAAACCCAACACAGCACACTGCGGCTCCAACACGAGCAAACTCGTGAGGCTAATGCCTTGGGGCACTCGAAGGTAAAGGAATGTATACTACACAGAAACCAGGGCAACAAAACTGGCAGAGAAGTCGCCGACGCTTCACACTCAACCTTAGAAAAATAAATTAAAAAATAAAAAGTTTTTTTTTGAAAGTTCCAAATTCTTTGTAGCTTGTTCTACTATAGAAACGTCCACAGATTATTCTCAAACACAGCACATCCTTCCCTCTCTCCTCCCTCAACATTGTTCCTGCACCAGTTATATTGAAGGAAGCACGGGGTTCTTCCTTTGTTTGTGAGCAAGAAAAAGAAGGAAAAAAACAACTTCCACTCAACAGCAAAACTAAACATAAGCCAGGCTACTTAAAGTACTAAGTGTTCCCACACAACATTTACCCACCAACTTGAGATCTTTCAGCATAAAACCTAAACAAGGACAAAAGAGATTTTAATATACACTCCTCCGCAGATCCAGAGCGAAGAAAAATAAAAAGGCATAAAGGAACCCTGAGTGATAGACAGCGTTTTCAGTTTAACATTGCTATGACGCACAAGGAGAATGTCAGGGTTAAATTAGATACTACGCTAGAAAAATATTCCCTGGAAAATAACACAGGTCTCTCATATCTCTACTGGTAGGAAAATGCAGATTTAAACACTCAGTAACTTAAAAGTCCTTACTTCTATTCTCTTTCATGACTTGTGTAATTTTGTACTGCAAAAGTCCTCTCCAGATCAGGAGTTCATTGCCAAAGCATCCAAGCAATCTAGCAGGACAGACAAAAAGCTTCCTTCTGAACAACGGTACATTTATACCTCCCTTGTTTTTCTTCAGAATGAGAGTACTTTTGAGTTTGTTGGTTTTTTTAAACATGAATGGCTGGCAAATTTGAAGTCTTATGCCTTGAAGTCAGTGGCTTATCACGACAAACAGATTTAATAGGTCCAACTTTCTCACTCCTTTTATTGATTAGAACTTGATCACGTCTTTATACACTCTGCATCCCAAGATACTCTAAACCTACACTGGTTTTCCACAGTGCAATGCTCTTAACGAGCCTTTCAAGGCTCTTTTCCAGTACTTGCTTTCTTCGTTATCTCCCAGGAAAGGAAGATGAAAGCACATATGAAAAGAAAAACATTACCTACACCCTTGCCGTAAAACTGCTGCCATCACAGTATAACTATGACCTCAGCTTAATCTTATCTGTTTAAAACAAGTATCTTCTCACTTTGGAGTCCAAATTATTTTAGCATTCCCCTAGAAACCAACAAGCTTTTCTTGCACATTACTTTTGTCTACTCCAAATAGCCAGAGCACACAACAGAAAGCAAGTAAGTTGTTATATCTCATTAAATACACTCTATTTACATCCATTCAAACCACTAAAGGCAATGAGGTTGCACAGGAATCATCTAAGTCATCCTCTGTAGACAACAGAGTTACACTTTTTTAATGAAGACATAAATTTGGCCTGCAGAAGCCTAACGACTCATAGCAATACACAGTAAAAAAGCAATGCAGCTCACTTCCCTCACCTTGGACAAATCACAAAGTCTCCCAGTAACAGGCTGAGGGGTTTTCTTTTCCTTCCTTGAAACCAAACTTTATTTCCTGTAAGAAGTATTGATGGAAGCACAGCCCTACAAAGGTCTTTTTTTCAGAGATATTTTTTGGCATGTGTTGACTGAAACTGCCCTACAAGGTACTTTAATTTCAGCACTAACTGAACATGAGGGCTTCACAAGCAGCTGATGAGCCACTTCAGAAAAAACATCGTCCTCAAATGAAGGTAATCTGAATATAGCCCTGTTCCTGTTTTCTCTCACACTGTGGTGCTTCCTATCATTATAGCAGCTTTGGTCAAGACTGCGAGTGGAATTTAGGAACTGTTCCTCACAGTGACGACTGCTTGTAATTAAGCCCTACTGACACCGCAGGGCTCAGCTTTCGTAAAGTTACAGGATGAACTCAAAAAGCCTGCCATGTAATCATGTTATTTGAGTAAACTATGTGTTTGTTTACTCTATTTTTAAAAAGTGAGAAGAGATCAGGTTTTGTTTTTGCTAATACTTGCTATCAGAAAGACATAAACCCCATCATGCCATATAAGAACAAAACGGGCAAGGATAATTTCACTAAGAGTCAAGATATCCATAGACTCTTTGACACTACAGACTGTACCGTACAAACTGATTTCAGTAAAAAAGTTCTTGCATTCAGAATTTACCATTACAGGAATTTCTAAGGTGCACACCAAGGGAGGCAAAGAACAAAGTCAAATAAAGTCCAATTAACAGCTACGGTACAGCAATGACTCTGGCAGACACGTAATGTCACTTTGGCAAGGAGAGGAGAAGGAGATGGCATTTGACAGACACCTCCTGCCAAAGTCCTCAAGGGAGATAAAACTAGTTCCAGATTTCCTACAATGGCTTTAGCTCTAGACTTAATCTGCATCTTTTCCATAGGGAAGTAACCCAGAAAGTTCGTGGGGTTTTGTTGTGTTGCTGTTGGTTTTGGTTTGTGGTTTTTTTTAGATCAAGTGAAATGATCCTTTACCGGTTAGGGAGGAATCTATTCTGGGTAACTCATTATGTGGACTACATAAGACTAGAATAAAAGTTTAAGTTGCTAAAGAGCATAAAATAAAGCCACAAAATGAAATCTTTACTTCAGAAAGAGGTAACAAAAACACACTATCTACTCAAATCTTACTTTTCTGGCAGTGGTTGGTGGTCCAGCAGCGGTAGTTGTACTCATTGTTAATAGATGTCTTCTCGCACAATGGCTTCTCTTCCATTGTTCCCGGACACAAGTCCCCACATTCCTTTGGAGGTTTATTCCCAACGATGTAGTTATTGGACACTGCATCTAGAATGAGAGACCAGTCCACCGTGGAGAGGTAACACAGGTCAGAGTTCTTCTCGATTCGTATGGCCCCGCGGGTTATGTTCCTCAAGTTGTGAAGCCCAATCTCTTTAAGATTTGTCATTTCAAAGATAACCAAGGCATAGTTGTAGAAGAGGTTCCTCCCACGAATGACTGTGAGGTTGGGGAAGAGATCACTGAGGCTTTCCAAGCCTGCCACACGGAACAGCAGCAAATAGTCAGTTATGACAGTGAGCTTTGGGAAGCGGAAGTT
Source organism: Numenius arquata (assembly GCF_964106895.1). Taxonomy (NCBI): domain Eukaryota; kingdom Metazoa; phylum Chordata; class Aves; order Charadriiformes; family Scolopacidae; genus Numenius; species Numenius arquata. The sequence continues at coordinate 4,577,111 of NC_133586.1, read as the reverse complement.
GCGGTAATCCTCTGCTTTAGAGATGAGCAGAATTTGAAGGAAACCCTCAATTACCGTACAGTTCTCCAGGCGTTTCAGCTCATGGATATCATTGCGAATGTCAACATTTGGCCCGCAAACTGAAAACGTAAAAGGAGAAAGGAAAGTTAGTAAATAAAGCATTTTTAAGCCTTTCGAAATTGGAATGCAAGTAGGATATTCTGACAGCCGTAAGATTTTTAACTTTTTAATTAGGTTGCAATGTTAAAATAAGAAGTGAGTGCTTAATTTACACCTACATCGAATATTCACCTCGTTTAACCTATATACATAAACACTACAGGATCAGCACAGAGATGCAAGCTATCTGTATTCTTCAGCAGGCAGAGAAATGTTGTTTTACTATTTCTCTTGAAAAGTGCTGCATTAGACCGAGGAACGTAGAGACAGAACCAAAGAATAGTTTAGGTTGGAAAGGATCTTTAAAGGTCATCTAGTCCAACCCCCCTGCAATGAGCAGGGACATCTTCAACTGGATCAGGTTGCTCAAGGCTTCATCCGGCCTGACCTCAAAAGTTTCCAGGGATGGGGCATCTCCCACCTCTCTGGGCAACCTGGGCCAGTGTTTCACCACCCTCATTGTAAAAAATTTCTACCTTGCATCTAGTCTCAGTCTATCCTCTTTCAGTTTAAAACTGTTACCCCTTGTCCTACCACAACAGCCCCTGCTAAAAAGTTTGTCCCCATCTGTCTTATAGACGCCGTTTCAGCACTGAAAGGCTGTAATGAGGTGTACCTGGAGCCTTCTCCAGGTGGAGCAACCCCAACTCTCTCAGCCTGTCTCATAGAGAAGTGTTTCACCCTCTGATCATCTTCATGGCCTTCTGCTGGACCCGTTCCAACAGGTCCATGTCTTTCCAGAGCTGAGGGCCCCAGATCTGGACGCAGTGCTCCAGGCGGGGTCTCACCAGAGGGGAGCAGGGAGCAGACCTGGCCACAGCAGGTGAAGCGAGGTAACTATGATCCCAGTAAGAAAGGCATAAACCCAATGCATTTGCACACCCTGCTTCAAATCACATCATGACGTGTGCGACCAGACCCGGGGTTCAGCTGCATGACTCCAAACAAGTTAGGGAACAGAGTGATCCACTGGTCATAACGTTACTGATTTACTCCCCTTAAGACACATGCACGCGAAGGGCAACACTTCTCAGAAAATGATAACTTATTTCTCAAATCACTCTTTCTTCCCAGGGTCACAGGCCAAACTAGCCCTAATTTCACTGAATTTTTTTTAGAGTTGGAAGGGACCATATAGATCATCTAGTCCAACTCCCCTGCTGAAGCAGGATTGCAGATTTAATTCTGGAATGCTAGTCTTGCAATGGATCAGCAACACCCCAAAATCCATGGAAAGCCGGTCAGCACTTCCTGCGCTGTGACTGGGAAGAAAAGAAAGTGCTTGGACTTGTAGCTAATGCACTGAATTCCTGTTTGCATGTTCCAGTGAGCCGAGTTTCACTGATTTTGGCACCAACACACAAAAAAAGTTCATTGAGTTCTAAGAAACACAGGATAAGTTTATTTACAAGAACACACAACATCCCAGTGAGGAATTTCCCTTGAAAACAGCAGGCTGAACTCAATGCACTCTCAAGAAAACAATGACCAAAAGGATTATTCCCTAATAACTCCATATATTAGCTCTTCCCATATTAGACATGTACCACTATGAAAATTTTAAAGGGGCTGGAAGAAAACTGTGCTAATAATGTAATGATTAGATACATGAGATTCACTTTGATGCAAAACAACAGCTCTCTATGCTCCATAGTTCTTCATTGGAAACTCTCAGAGTTCGTCTCTTCTGTGGAAAGTAGGTAGCAAGTTGCTTATGAGCAAACAAAGTAAAAATCCCAATTTATTTAAGCAAGCCAAAACTTAAATAAACCGCAAGCAATTCAATTTTGTGGAAAGGTTCTCTTTTTATGCATGCTAGGCTTAATTATTTTAACAACATATTTTCCTCAGACAAGGAAAAGGTCTAAACAAACACTGGAGCCAAAAAACTTAAAATTCTAACCCAGACAAATTGTCCAGAGATTCAGAAATTGCGCTGACAATAGAAAGCAGTCCTTCCATCCCACAACACTTATCTAAGGCTAATAACTTAACAAAGGATCCAGAACGTGAGCACACTAAAACCACAGCCACTCCAATATCCGACAAGGACTTAAAGACTTTTAGAGGAACAACATAAAAAAAAAAAAACAGAGATCTTTTTTAAGAAACAGATGTTTTCTACACAAACTATTACCTAATCTTCCTTCTTGTAAAGATCCGAGCTGAAAGCAGAGGCTCTTACAATGGGACTTGCAGCATTAGAAGCAGCTATGTGCAAGGAAGTTCATCCCCATAACCTTTAAAAAAAAAAAAAAAAACAACCACCCAAAACCCACTAAACACCAACACTAAGGTACAAACAGTAACACTTGGCCACCACGACCAGTGAGACAGGAAATCCCCATTTTTGCATATACTGACTACAGAACAATTGCATACAACTGCCTGGAATACCTGTCAAGGCTTTAACTTCAGGAAAACATTAGAAAAGGTGAACGAGTTGGCATTACCCAGCTTTAGAAGCCAGATGGGAGAGGGGGAACGTTAAAGAACTCCTAAGATAGTAGATCTGATGCGGCAGAACTGCCGGCTTCTCTCCTGAATCTGTAGGAAAGACAACCTCAACCCAGATTAACTCCCTTTAATAAGCTGTCTTGCTTTCAACTTCTGAAATGTTCTTCTAAAGCAACCATCCCTCCACCCACCCTCAAGAGACAGTGCCCTCTGCCCAAAGCACAGCCCGACAATAACATGAGTATATTTACACATCGGCTTTGGGCTTCTCTTTTTTTAAAAAAGGCAAATTGGAACAGACAACGTTTTTCCAATTAACCTGTTTGGGTTTCTGTCTCTACCTGCTGGCAGGACGAGGTGAAGAGCGTTGTTCCTGTGACAGCAAAGCAAAAGTAGCAAAATTTATTTTACTGCCATAAAATTTTAGAAAGCCTAACTGCTCCAAGCCCTTTATTTTGTTAAAGAAATAAAATTTGCACTTGCGCTGACATTTTGTAGGCAAGGTTCCAGAGTGATGGGTTTAAAAACAGCTGAGTTACAATACCCTAAAGAACAATTTGTAAGAGAAATGGCAGCAACTGTTAACTAAAGCATTATATATCTGTTCATGTGTCTATTCTGAGGCTGGGCTTTAAAAGTCATCTTGCTTTTAGCTTTACGTTTGTTTCAGCTTGAAAGTTACTTAATTTTAGGTATTTAATGCTTTTATAAATCAATAAGATTTCTAGAACTTTATGGCAAAAGTATGCACTGACTTGCCTCAATTACAAAACATCATCCCCCTTAATATGGAAACGGATAAAGTCCAGTGGGCTCTAATGTTAGAAACTGATTACAGATGAGCATGTTGTTGACGTTTTTGATTTAAGAACTTAGTAGCTTATCTAGTAAGTTGTATTTCGCATAACTTCATGCACATAATGAGAACTGCAGAGACCCAGACACAGAATAGGACAAACATCTTGGTCCATACAGACATTTGGAAAAAACAGTTCCAATTAAATAAGATGCACTTCTTTTAAAAAAAAAAAGTTTCTTTTATAATTCACATTGTTCACAGAAATTAATTATACCACTATGCATCATCTTTTTATCACGTTTTTCTCACTGTCCTAAAAAGGATTATATGAAAAACAAATTAATCAGAGCTCAAAGTCAACTACAATTTCCATTTGGCTGTGCCGTGTTTTCTTTGGATCCCATTTTAGAGAAAACGTATATGGACTTACAATATAAACTGGTCTGTCTGAGAATGAAGTGAGCATAAAATGCTCTTTAGAGCATTTATATTCCATTTAAGAGTTTTTGATATTCCAGCTTATAGAGCTTTTTTAAATATGACTAGTATTACTTACCTTTGTTTCATGTTCAATTCAGAATTGGAAATTAACTGTTATGTATTTATTTTGCTCACTAACAGAAAATAAAAATGCAGCATCTGTTTATTACCCTGCCCCAATAGTTGGGTGTAGACTATAAATACTCAGGATAATTGCCTACAGTCAGATTCATGCTGGTTTTATTCAGCTGCTTACAGATTTCCAAGCCTTTCCTCAAACTGCCTATCATTTCTCAGGCTTATTCTAAACTAAGCACCAAGCTCTGAGTGAGAAATCAGTTCTTTAAAGAAATACGTATTTATTTGTTTAAAAGATAATGCTCAATACAGCAAAATACCAAAGAGAAGCAATGCATTCTTCACCTAGATGAACACAAATGCCTCCCTGGAAGTCGCACTTTAATCCAAAAGGACTGAGTTTCACCTACTATTGAACAAGCAGCCCACTTAACGCTGTTCTTTTCCAGGAGCATCCCAGGGGCGAGCTACAGGACGTGTAAGCTTCCAAAGGTCACACGAGAACCCACTCCACACTATGGTCTGAGGACCCGCAGCCCATTCCTAGTCAGGGAAGAGATCCAAGCCTGATCACATAACTCAGATGGGGTCAATGAACTACCAGGAGAAATGATGGCACGGAACTGGTTCATATGATGAAGGTAATTAATGCAACCTGCAGCCTATTGTCTGGTCTGGCAGAATCTCCTGGCAAGCCTCCTTTCACTGAATTTCACTGAATTTTTTAGAGTTGGAAGGGAACATAAAGATCATCTAGTCCAACTCCCCTGCTAAAGCAGGGTTGCCCAGAGCACGTCAGAGCATGTTACTCAGGACTGCATCCAGGCAGGTCTTGAAAATCTCCAAAGGGGACTCCACACCCTCCCTGGGCAGCCTGTTCCAGGGCTCTGTCACCCTCACCGTAAAGAAGTTTCTTCTCATATTTGAGTGGAACCTCCGATGTTCCAGCTTGTGCTCGTTGCCCCTCATCCTCTCACTGGCAACCACTGAAAAGAGTCTGGCTCCCTCCTCCTTCAACCCACCCTTCAGATACTTATAAGCATTGATAAGGTCTCCCCTCAGCCTTCTCTTCTCCAGGCTAGAGAGTCCCAGCTCTCTCAGCCTTTCTTCATAAGGGAGATGCTCCAATCCTTGAATCATCCTCGTTGCCCTTCACTGGACTCTTTCCAGTAGTTCCCTATCCCCTTTGAATTGGGGAGCCCAGAACTGGATGCAGTATTCCAGTTGTGGCCTCACCAGTGCAGAGTAGAGGGGGAGAATGACTTCCCTCGACCTACTAGCCACACTCTTCCCTATGCAGCCCAGGATTCCATTGGCCTTCCTGGCCACAAGAGCACACTGCTTGCTCATTGTCATTTTTCTGTCCACCAGGACCCCCAGATCTTTCTCTTCAGAACTCAACTCCAGCAGGTCCACGTCTAACCTGTATTGGTGCCCGACATTCTTCTTCCCCAGGTGCAGGACCCTACACTTTTCCCTGTTGAACCTCATGAGGTTCTTCCTTGCCCAGCTCTCCAGCCTGTCCAGGTCTCGCTGGATGGCAGCACGGCCCTCCGGGGTGTCAGCCACCCTTTCTAAGTGCTGCTCCAGGCTGGGGCACCAAGGAGCAGACCAGAGGCTGTGAACAACCGTGCACCCAGCACAGCACATGGGTGGTGAGATGACACTACTGAGTGCACACAGACCGGGCACAGGTACACACAGATACACACACACAGGCTAAAGCAAAGCTCTGTGTGACACAAAGAGCTCAGGGTACAGCGATCCAGTAGCTCCTCCTCAACCTTAACTACAATTTGTAATGCTCATTTTGATCACAAAAAAAAAAAAAAACCAACATATTTTGACATGGAGAAGAGCCTTGCCACCTTGAGAAACACCTGCTATTTAATCATCATCTACCATCAAATAATCATTTACTCCATGCAGCAAGTCTTCATTCTTTTTCTATATCTACTAGTTATTCAGGTCACTAGCTACTCCTAAAAGGACTTGCCTGTTGCCCTTTAGCGTTTCGAAGGAACCGTTCTTTTTGCAAAATGGCATGCTATGAAAAACAAATCAGCAGAAAAGCTACTGTTCCCTATTCAGCCTATAATACTACTTCTTGCTACAGCATCTGTCAGCGCTGTGCATACCTTCACAGCAGTTAACCTGTTATCAATACTAAGGTGTTAGAGGGCAGGATTGCCAGTTCACGCATTCACTATTTTTTAATAAGAGAATAATTCATTTCCTTTAAGATACCATTTCGTCATGGTATAGTTCTTGCTTCCAAATTTTTTATTCCTCCCAGTTATTCCATTTAGAAGTTCTAAAGAAACACAACTGTTTAAGGTTTTTCTTGGAAAAATACACACCTTCACATTTAGTAATGTTAAAAGGTTGTACTACACTTAATGGTCTCAGTATCCTCTCAACTACCCAGAGGTTAAAGATGGAGCAACCATCACTATGTGGCTCCCTCAATACACACACCCAGAAAAAAAAAAAAAAAAACAAACACAAAAAAACCTCTTGGACACCAAAAAACCACACCAAAAAAACCTCTTAGACAAAGCAGCACCAAGGCAGCTCTGAGTCATCAAGTCACCCCAGCACATCCCTTTCGCAAGTCTAAAGCCTTTTCAACCTAAGCCTGCTCCAGCTGGGTCAGGCTTTCCCTAGCAACAGAGACTTGTTCAGCCTGTGCAGTCATTTACATTTCTGAAATGAGAATCAGGACAGACTGCTTGCCATTAACATCTAACGAGCAATCTTTAAAACAACTCCTGTTCACCCTTCTCCGGTTTTATATACTCATGGCACGTTAACAAAGCGAGTTAGGATTTCCCTTTGTTTCCCGTCTTTTGACTTCCCCACTGTGAAAACCCTTTCCTTCGCTTCAGAGGAGAGATGCAAAGCTTTATCTTAAATGAGGAGCCTGGACACCTCCAGCTTTTCCATTTAAACAAAACAAATAAAAAATAAAAAAAAACCACCAGAAGATATCCCCTTACACCGGTTGCTGAAAGAAAGCACTGAAGGTGCACAACTTGTTCCAATTCCATATTGTCTTCCTGCCCAGAGGTTAAAACACCCATTCTGAGGACAAAGTCTGTGATCCACAAGGTTCAAAAGGGTTCCTTTAAGGGAGGGCATGAGGTTGCTCAACTTCTCATCTACCCTGAAATTCCATGCAGTGGTAACAAGTACAGTATGTTACCATCAGCGCTGGATGATTTCCTACACAAAGGAGGAACTGCAAGGCCTAATACAAAAAACAATTGTGGCTGTCTCTACTTTTAGCAGAGTAGCTTGCTCACACCACCAGGAAAAAAAAAAAAAAAAAAAAAAAACACACCTCACTTTGCCAATAACAGCTTTTTCTGAGCACGCTCTACTTCAATGAGAGGTCTGCTTTCCCAGACAGCTACTGCTGCTCTATGGTGAGCTGAGAGCCCACGTCACTGAACACACTAACATTGGGCTCTCCCAAACTCCTCTAATGAAAGAGGCTTGACCACGTCATCCATCAGCAGTGTCAAGCTCAGAGCCGTGGGTCTTTCTGGGAGAGCAGCGCATCTTCTGAACAGTGTTGTTATTTATTCCCAACAGAGCCGTTTCCTTTTCATCGTGTATTTTTTTTTTTTTTAATCTATGGCGGGTCCTTGTTAAAAAAAACAAGGTCCAAAGCAGCTACTGAATCCACAGCATGCAGAGTCCTGTTTAAGGCAAACATCTTTAGAATTACCATCCTTCTCTCATCACAAACACCACACATTGCATTGGGTGGATTTAGATCTGCATAACATATAATAGCTTCATATTGACTATATACTGGATCAACTCAATAGAGGGGTTGTCTGGCACATTGGAAAAAAACTCAATGGCTCAAAAAAATTCCTTGCAGACACTTGAAGGTTACAGAACAACTTTGGCTGATGACAGCATCCTAATCTCCATGTCATCTGAAAAATCGGTTTGAATCAGGTTAGGAGAAAGGAACTAAACACAGGATAAAACCCATCAGTAGATTTAAAAGGAACCTCTTTTCTACCTGACTGCAATTGCTCAGAAGAGAAGCAGGACACATCAGTGGAAACAAAGAGGGAATAGCCTGAAAATGTTACTTTTCCCTGTTTATAATGTGCATAGGCGTAAAACTTGACCTTAACCCTTTTCTCTTCATTCTTACTGCTAAGTATTACAGCTGTCATACAGCCCTGAAGAAGAAAAATCTTGAAGTTCGTCTCATTCACTCATCTCTGAACAGGGAGGCACTGCAGTCCATAGCCTGGTCTTCAGCCTAGCTTGTTCCTGAAATTTCACTCCAAGACTTGGAAGGCAAAGGTAGAAAGGCTGAGAAGGAACCCATTAGCAACCACAGTTTCCCTTCGAGCCCCATGGAAAGGTTCAGCATGGTTGCACCATCTGCAGACACAGGGGAAAAAAAATTACTACAGAAGCCTCAGGATTCTTTAATTGCATACTATGCAAAAGAGAAATTAAATGTGGAGTTCACAGAAATCAGCGGTTGGAGAGATTGCTTATGACACTTTACATTAACACAGGATTCCACCACCCACTGAGCTCTTGGTTTTGCCTTCGTAGTGACACTATGAATGAAATATATATTTTAGTGTCTTTAATGTACTTACACAACCTCCCACAAAATATCTGTACTCTCTAAGCTCACCTATCCTGCATGTGTCACATCAATCACTAGATCTCTTCCCAGGGAAGCCAGCTTCTGTATTACCTCCTGGGATGTCAGAACCGGTAACAAACGAGGAGGGAACTAAACGTACGCCACATGATTCAATCTGTCTCCCAAACCACTGAATTATTCCTCTTCACCGAATACGCTACATAAACTGCTTTACATTTACCAAGACTTCATGAAGTTACATCTCTCTGCATTGGCAGGGGGGAAGGAGAGGAGTGAAGAAAAATAGGTAAAAAGGCACCCCACAATCCAGAAAATAATCAACTATTTTAGCTTTTGCTGAGCAATCACGGAATTGTTGGAGTTGGAAGGGACCTCTAGAGATCATCTAGTCCAACTCCCCTGCTAAAGCAGGGTTGCCCAGAGCACATCACTCAGGACTGCATCCAGGCGGGTCTTGAAGATCTCCAGAGAAGGGGACTCCACAACCTCCCTGGGCAGCCTGTTCCAGGGCTCCGTCACCCTCAACGTAAAGAAGTTTTTCCTCATATTTAAACGGAACTTCCTGTGTTCCAGCTTGTGCCCGTTGGCCCTCGTCCTATCGCTGGGAACCGCTGAAAAGAGTCCAGTTCCATCCTCCTTCAACCCACCCTTTCGGTACTTGTAAGCATAGGTAAGCAAGTACATAATTAAATTTAAACTTCTGTATTCCTAGCACTAGTACAACACTGACATCTTTGCAAAACACGAAAAGGGAATACTCAAACCCAAACAAAACCTAACTGGTTCCATTTGAATATAAGTCTTGAGAGCACTCTTGTTTACACATCTAACACGCAGGAATAGGACTTGGGGTTTTTCTTCATTTAATTAAAAGTTAAGCTTTGGAGGACAAAGCCAGACCACTATGACCTTCTAAACACTCAAGGGACCGTGGATTATATTGCAATGTACCTTGTGATTTCTGAGAAATATATTCTATTATCATTAATTTATCGTGTCACTTATCACTCCTAACAGCCTTTTACAGAATTCTTCTCCCCCCAACCCATCCTCGGATTTAGAAGGAAAAAGCGGTGTCACAAGAGGCCAATCAAATTTGGCCCAAATACCTTAAAAAGCAACTGGATTCCCTTTCTCCACACATGTTCTTGTTGTCTTCCATAGCCCTTAGAAAAATACACATGTCCTACTTAAATTTTCTCTTTTACCACTCTACTAACTATATATTCCAAATCCAAGGGCCACTGTGTTACCAAGCTGACCAGAACAAAACATTCACAAAAATAACACACAGAAGGACTACAACCCACATCACAAACTCAAACTGGCTCTGCCTTTTTGCTCTTGCAATTTCAGCTGTCATTGGCTAAAGATATCGCTGGCATTGCTGCTTTCCATGAACTTCCTCCAACTTCCCCGTAAGTTTACACGCACAAAAAATTGCAGAATAAATCACTTTTCTGTCCCTCATCTTACTTGGCTTTATCTCTGCCAAAATTTCACTTTGAAAGTCAACAGGAACAGCAGCTTAGCAAAAACGGAGCCAACAAAATGAACTGAATCCCTTTAATAATATTGGTTGATGTCTTCTCTACACAGCTCACCAGAGCAAGTGGGTCTAGATTTAGCCTAGCTCACGTGAAAGCATCCTCATGACAAAGTCATCCCTAAATTAATTCTCTCTCACCAAGCCTGCACTGACCCAGCGCATCCCTCGGGGGTTCCTCTGAAGCCACATCTGTTACCTCCTACTACTGAAATAGCAGAACAGGAGCGAGTGGCTCAGTTGGCATGGATTCCCATTTGTCCTCATGGGTCCACAAGGCAAAAATGGAGGAAGGTATTGTAGAACCAGTAACACTCAAGTGGCTGAGCTTGCATGACCACCCCAGAACTCCTGGCTATCAAACCAAGTAAAAGTAGCACCAAACTTTAAGCTCTGATTCGCAGTGCCCAGGTTACGGACGCTGCCTGCAAGACTCTCTGCCACTCAAACAAGAAAAGAGACAAAAATCTAACAGAAAGATCAAACCTACAGTAAATTCCTCACCCATTAATGCCTAGTATGTTCAATCATTGAAAGACGTTGTTTGAGCATTAAGCCTGGAGCTGAACACTCAAACCTCTGGTGAGATTTTTTTGTGTATTTACAAGGAAGGGAAAGCTGTTCGAAGCACCAGCTGAATGCAACTCCAGAATAATTCCATAAACTACATTGCAACACTTCAGGGTCACAGTAAGGTCAAATTTGCCAGCTTGTGAGAAAAACAAAGTCAAACAAATAAACAAACAAAAAAAAAAAACCCAAATTGCAGAAGCAAGCAGGTAATGCCTAAATCACTAAAGATGAGCTCCATCCTCACAGGAAGAAAGATAGACTTGAAACCTCTGTACTCTTACTTATCCTTCATTATCACTTTTCCGACAGCACCACAAAATAACAGCATGCCATTCAATACAAAATACGTAACATAGAAGTGAGTAGGTGGCGTGTTATGATCAATAACTATGAGAGTAAAACATTTTTTTCAACTGTGATAATAATGTTTAAACCCTATGCCAGTAGCTTCAGCCTGCTAAAGCAGAAATGAAAGTCTGAAATTACAAGCTGTTTATAACACTGAATTTGTGTTTCACAATCTGTGATGACAATAGAGCTTAACAGAAATTGTCTCTCCTGGGGACTGTTCTTCTGCACCTTTAAAAAAAAAAAAATTGTCGTGTGCATGATTTTATTTATTTATTTTTAAAACAGTTGTCTACACATCCAAGTGACTTGGCAACTGGCTGACAGAAACCTATGGGATATACACTTAGGTAGTCAGGATAAGCAGCCAATTCTTCCAGAATGAAAATTCATCATGTGGCTGGGCTCAGCAACTCACATTGAGAGAGACTTTATGTTTCTAGCTGCCTGCTGAGTTGCCATCCTGCAGTCATCTAGGAAACTCCCCTCTCTTGAAAGTTTTTTGGCAATTTTTTTTTCATTTCTAAAAATTAACTGGCCAAGCAAGCCAGATCATTTAGGCTTCATTAGAAGCAAATTGACAAAACAGTATCATAACATATAATTGCATCCATAATGGTCAGCTAAGGGATTTAATAGAGTCATCAGGAAGTTATACTTAGATCCACAGAAAAAAATTAGAAGTCTGATGCAATTATTCTTAACAATATGCAACACATGGCCCTACTATCCTGTGCTAACCACCTCTTACATGATGCAACAGAAATCCTACGTTCTCTGGCCTTCCATAATAATGCTTCTGTTTTAACAAAGTGAACAAAGACCTAAGACTTCCCTTAATCCCATAGTTCCACCTGAACAGAGATTTAAGGTAGTTTGGAAAAAAAAAAAAAAAAAATCGTGTAATTGCACAGAGGAAAAAGACAGCACTATGAAACTTCAATTAACAGAACAGGAAGCCCTCCCACTCCTCCCTTCACATGGCAGCTACACAGCTTAAAAAAAAAAATCACATAGGTCATGCTGTAACCTGCTTTCTCAAGGCAGTTAAAGTATGACCAACTCGCACTCCCCAAAAAGGGCTTTAAAGGTATTAAATTACACATATGCAGGTGCTGTGGGGCTTTCCAGTCATGAGCTAACCAGATTGAAAAAAAGAACCTTCCTCTCCAAAGACAAGGTAAAGCATGTGGGTTGGCACCAAAGACAAGGTGACTAGTAGTTCAGCTCTTATCAACAAAGAACAGTTGCACCAGAACACAATTTAAGGCAAATATAAACCAAAGTAGCCGTACCAGTAGGAGTTCTTACGTGAACTCACTTTTCTGGCCACTTGGATGCTTCTGATATCCTTTTATTATCACAAACACAGCCCAACCGAGGAAAGTGTCCTTTATACTAGAACAACAACATTCACACGGGTTATTTACTGTCTCAGAGGCATCACACCACAACAACCAGGAAAAAAAAAAAAAAAAAAAAAAAAAAAAAAAGAGCCACACACAAAAAACAAATCACCTCTCTGATACCAGTCAAGGAGAGTCTTGCCACAAACAAAGCAGCAAACAAAGCAGGTGAGAAGGAACCAGATAAAAAGGGTTAAGCATGGAAAACTAGAGCCCCTTTTAGGCCCAACCAACCACCAAAACTCGTAAGGTTTTCACTTCTCTGAAAATAAAGAAAAGCTTCCAATTCTAAGTATACAATTTTCAACCCATCTATGCAGATCTTCTGTTCAGCAATTAATTGACATCCACTGTAAAACAGGGAAAATAATTTAAAAAACCCCACTAAACATACACTTTGCTTAAAAAAAAAAATGCCAACAGTGGTTTACTCCCAGTCATTTGTCCACACTCGGCTTTTAAGTTCAAGGTAATATTTCAGCCCGTACTCTCAATTCTACATTTATATACTGCCCAAGACATTGGATTTCCAACCCTGTATACAGGTTTTTAGACGCTGCCTATAAGCACTGTGGGTGATGCACAACGCTATAGTTTTGGTTAACAAAATGGTTTAGGTATGCATTCAGCCTAGCTGTACTGAATTCTATTGCTTGGCAACTGCAATCACTGTCACGATATACACTTTTATTAGAAGAGGAGTGGAATGGCAGAGCAAGCAACAGAAATTATTATTCCTCCTCTGGCAGGTACTTCTGGAGAGCCCAGGATGCAAAAGGTTGCCCTAATGCATTTCTAACAAATCTACCCATGAGAGAACACTGGGTCCAGCTGGGTTAAAGACATATAGCCATGGCACATTTCACCCAACAACTCATCATCAGGCACCATCTAATCTGCTCCTTGGGGGAGCAGTGTTGGAAGAAAGGGATGCAGTAAGTTATAGGAGACAGGAGTTAGGGGCAAACCTAACAGCAATATCAAACCTGGACGTTTGAAAACACTCCCAACTTCAGGCGCCCCCCTTCGCGGGGATCTGCAGGTGCACACACTCATCCCAGAAGATAAATCAAGGCTGAGATGGAGATCTCCATCTTCATCATCATTTTTACCCTATACAACCAACTCCTAGGTAAAGATACAGCTGAAGAACATATACTTAAGCTGAGTTTTGCTAACTCCCTGGTATTATTTCACTCTTTGTTCTGGTCATGAAGGCGACGACATAAGAAATTAGAAGAAATGTGAGCCAGAAAGAAGAGATGGATAACATCAAGATGAGAAAAACAGCCAAGTGAAAGAACAGAACAGCAATCTACCTCTAACCAATGTGATTCAGTCACTAAGCTTCAGCTGTCACTTAAATACATAAACATAATATTCTGACACAAAATGAAAGTTAACTAGTTCATTCTGCATTTATATTTGGGGGTAGGGTGGTGGTGGGTTTTTTTAAGATAACTGGGATTTAGTAACTACTAAATGATTTTTCACTAACTATGGTTTCTCTCTTCACTTGGTACTTTTACTAAACCAAAAGATGAGTAATACATTTACTTAGTACTAACATCTTTGTCCAATTCTACAGCCCTATGTAGAGCTCTAAATTTATTTAGAGCACCACAAAATTACAAACCTGATTGAAAGTAGGGAATGTTACATGGGTACATGAGACTTTTTTTTTTTAAAAAAGGTTGCAACTTGGTTTTATAGCGGGTATCTACTAAGTGAAACATACAAACCCAGATTTAACCTGGAAAAACAACTTAAAAGTTACATTTCAAGTTAACTTGTTGCATTCACTACCAAAAAGTGCATCTAAATATGCTTTACTAGGTTTAACCTGAACAGATTCTTGAAAAGCACGATTATTGGAAAGATCATTGCCTTGAAAGATCCTCTCAAAAAACATTTTTCATCTGTATAAGGGGGGGAACCACACCATCTTTCCAGACTCAAGTTTTCAAAACTGCAATAGAACTCACCAACCACCACGACCAGGCTGACTGAATTAAAATAAAAATATCCTCCTTGGATACTTATGGAGTGGGCTACTGCTGTCAAAAGCTGGTTTAGCACTAGAACACCTGAAACCACACAGCCTGATGAGCAAGTGTGTTTCTTCAATGAAGCGCTCTGTCTTTGTTAACAAGTGTGTACTACTTAGTAATTATAATAGTAAGTAGATTAATTATAAATCTATGATAAGAAATCTTTCCTCAGAGAGCTTAAAACAAAAAATTACTTTAAACAAAGAAGTTTTTCCACTGCAACAAATAAGAGGAGCTAAACAGAAAAAGGGAAGCAAGAGAAACCACGTAAACCCAGTAATACACTCTTAAATATATAAACCTGAATGACATATTCTTTAGTTTCACTGCATTCTGAAATTCCTATCATGAGTAACAATACAGCCACTTTGTATTATGCAAGACAGACAAAGAAATACTACCTGATGTCCAATAGATAGCCTCTCTCAAAGAGAGGGAGCATCAGCAGAGATAATTCTGCACATCTCTCTACAAGAAGGAAACTGTCCTACGGGCAGAAACTGCTCACAAGGCTTCAGAATTAGGCCACAGGATTGCATCAAAGAAAATCTCTCTCTGGATCCAGACTACTTGACATCCAACAAAGCTTTGGCAAGACTGCTACCTTCAGACATAAGAAAGGTTTCATCAAGCTCTGAAAACCCAGAGCTAACTTATAGCATCCCTCATCCTCCCGTCCTCCCACCCCACACCAAGGTAGAGTAAAACCAGCTGCCAATCCTGCAAGGTAAAGGGAGAATCTAATCTCCGCTGCAAAGGATGTGCCAACTACAGCCACCCCAAGAAAAGTGTTTGTCTGCCTGTAGTTATGATTCGCCTGCCCAAACAACACTAAGTCACACCAGCCAAACAGCTCCTGTCAACATAAACTACAGCTACAGGGCGGGTGTTCGACGGCACAACTGCACTGGGTAACAGTGCCACATACACCTTTAAACACAGCTGTACTGCAACGCTTTAAACTACCCCTGATCTGAGAAAGAAAAACATGAATTAACGGAACAGAGGAAAAAAAAAAAAAAAAAAGAGCATTGGTAAGAGGATCTGAATAGGAAGACAACCAAAAAAACCCTCTTTTTCAACTGCTAGCTTGAAAGCAAAATCATCTGGAGAGCACAGCTGATGGACAGTCCTTGGCCTCGCCTCACTTGTCTGACAGCTCTACTGGCCTCTCACTGCTGTTGGGAAAGAAAACCACGGTATTTATGCAAGGCTAGTTGGTTCCATGTTAAGAAAACATATCTGAGCGGGCTGCGCTTTGCTTTACCACACGCCAGCTTCATTCAGCTCCACATTCAGAAACCAGGACTTCGCCTCCTTATTTCCTCCACAATGAACCAGCAACTTGGGACGCAAAGAGAAAGTCCTCAATTCACAAACCGCCCCCAGATCTGTGAAAGGTCACACACAGTCTTTACCGGAAAATTTTCTAGTCAACTTCGGAAAAAGGGAGTTCTCTGGTGATAGTAATGACAGCGTTGGGTAGCACCACAGCCACAGTCATCTCTGGTGTCCTCAGTGGACAACTAAAGCAGACTTGTCCCCATCATCATCATCATCATCATCATCTTCCCTTCCCATACTCAGGATGAATCAGAACACAACTTCTAAGCTCTGGAGTCACTTCAGTTATGCTGCCAAAGCCTGAATGATCTTGTTTCCAACCCAAGTCATATTTCAATATTCCTTGCCAAATTAATCCAAAAATCCCAACTAAGGCAACTTGTGCAGGAAAAGGAGCGGGGGGGAGAGGGGGCAAGAGGTAATCTAAATTAACCCACAGGTCAGTGTGCCTCCTTAAAATGCAACGCATGGAATAGACTTTACTTAAAGAAGTTTATAATGGAACAGACAAAAACAAATAATATAAAACAAAGAGAGACTCAGAAGTAATCTTTGTTTTGGTGTGAATATGTACACACCCGTGCTGGGGGAGGTGAGCAAGAGACAGCAATGGGTCTTTCTGGAGACCGTTAACTTATTAAGAAGTCGTAACAAAAAGAGAGTAGCCAGTGAACTAACAGATCAAGAGAGCTCCAGTCACATTAACCAACCCAAAGGATGACATTTTATCTCAAAGGAAAGGCTGGTCAAAAGGAAGTAATGAAAAAGACATCCATCAAAGAACAAAAAGCAGGTCTGAGCACACAGCCAGCAGCAAGACTGCACCAAAACTTACAAGTGAAGTGTAAAACATCAGACTCGGTAATCCTGCTGCCAAGGAATTATTTACCACATGACAATCAATATTACAACACACACACAGATACGTGTTTTTATCTCAACCTCTGTTTGACCCAGTGGGAGCTACAGACACTGTCTCACACCAATTCCTACTCTTCAAGGAAAGTCAAGATGGGGGAAAAAGAAGTTGGAAGCATTTCAGGTTCTGTCCCCTTTTAGCCCATTTCCACTGAATGGTAGCAAAACTATCTTAAAATAAACAGTTCAGAACAGATTTGTGCTACTTGAGCACCTGGTCAGTAAAGTCAGAATCACAGCAAGAGGTTTCATTCACGCAATAAGCCAAACCCTGGTTGTGCTGTCAGTCCTTTCAAGTCCTTGCCCTTCCTTCATTGCATCAAAAGCAAAGTATCTTTTAAAAAGTCCTCTGAAAGGCCTGAACAAGTGCCTAAACTTCCAAGATCTATTCTCTATAGCCTGGAGCAAAAGTGACAAGAAATAAACTTTTCTCCTCAATGGCTGCTTTTAAGTGCCATCAGTACTCTACTTATTACAGATTTGGAAAGCGCACATCAGGAAACGAGGAAGAAGGGGAAGGCAACGGAGAGAGGAAGAAGAGATTTGATTTTCAAACAATCAACTTGAAAAATCCTTACTTTAGTGAAAGGGTAAATAAGCAATTTCAGATGTTTTAGACATCTCGTGTTACCTTCTGCAACATAACCAAGCTAAAGGGAAAACAGTTAATTATATCCCTTATGCTCCAGAGTATTTCGGCAGGCTGCGCATTATGTTCTTCTGAAGGGCAAGTTGTTCTTTTATTTATTGTTTAAAACACAAACATAAACACAAAAGTGTCCAATGCTGACCTGACCATTACCAGTTTTACTAAACAGAGAAATACAAGGCTGCAGAGGCTTTCTGCTGTTAGAAAGCATTTAAACCTATTCTCCTTCTCTGACATTTTTTTCCCCTCGCTCTTCTCCGATACAGATCGCAAAAACAACTCAGACATCTGACATACAGGAGAACATCCTGCTGATTAAGAAAAAACGAGAGCACATTACTCTTGAGAGGATACAAAGCACCACTTCCTAACGCATTCTACTTTGTCAGCACAACCAGCTTCTTGTCATTTCAAAGGGAAACTGGTCATATTGATTTTTTCCAGAACACAAGTATTATAAAAATATTACGCATTTAATTGGTTTAACAAAATGCTTTTGTACTGGGGACATATCAACACAGACCCTACAAAACAAGGTATAAGGTCTCAAGGTGTGGCTTTAAGTATTTGAAGATTCTCTGCAAGTGACAGCTTTAAGTGCCGTGATACTCTTGTTGAAGCTCCTATAACCCTCAGTAAGACCGAGACGTGTCTTTTTAAGTGTGGCAACTCTTACCTCTGAATCCACAACACCCTGAAGAAACATCAGACTTCTCTGAAAACTAATGTCCTTTCCACGGTTCACCAAATTTCAACCATGCAACTCAGCGCCCCGTGTTTGCTCAACTTTTTTCTAGAGGAAAGGAAAGTTCTTTACACCCTCTCAGAGCAAGTTATTTCTCTAGTTGTTCCCTTGTAAAAGCCAGACCAACTGAATCAGCTCTTCTGAATGTGAAAAACCACACACCTAGCCTGTCAAGAAGCCTGGAAGATTTTTTTCCTATTTTGTTTATAATTCCGAAAACCAAGCTGTTCTCGGACAGCAAGATCAACCATCCCTTTTTCCTGCTTCTCAGTTCTCTATAATCCTAAATATGGAAACACTGGGAAAAGCTTGTACACACTTTCCAAGGAAAAAGAAATATATTTCTCCTTCTCCTAGTTCTTTATTTCTGTTTTAACACAGCATATCAGAGTGTACACCCATGACAAGTTTCAACGGTTCAAAGACCATCTGAATAGCTGTAAGAGAGAACACAGATTGTTATTTTGCATTCCAAATTACCACTTCAGAAAAATTCCTTAAAAACGGGATTATTGCAAGGGATGCAACAAGCAGAAGAGAAGGGACAGCCTTACCTCACACCTCCTCTTATTCCTCCAGGGAACTAAACTGAGTTTTCTCTTCCTGAAGCTATACTTCAAGGCTTCCTTATAGCTTGCCTCCAAGTGGAACATCATATATCCTCCCTTTAATTTCTTCCAACAAATCCCCTTTCAGCAGAATTTACTCTCACATATTCAATGTGGGCAGAGTCTAGTAATGCAACTTAATAGTTCCTAACAAAAAAGTTTTGCTAACAGTAAGTACTAGGAGGGGGGAAAAAAGAAACTTTAAATCTTACTAATTAGAAACGTGGTAACGTGCAGGTATCTTTCAAAAGAGCATTAATCCCATTTTATTACAAAAATAAAGAATGACAAGATCAAGGATTTATCAAAAGATAACCACAAACAATAACCAAGATACGCAAGATTTTCTCCATCACCCAACGCTGCTGTCCCTGCATCCCACCCTCTGTCGCTGGGCAGTCCGACATCCCTTCTGCAGTCATGCTGCCAAAGAGTGGGAGACTTTCACAGTAAATAGTACCTGGGAGCAAAGGGGTTTCAACATAAACATCTTCTGAGCCCAGTGACAGAAACACAGGTCAGTCGGAAGGTATCTCCAGTACTGAGAGGACTAATGAAAATTTTAATCTTAAACTTCAATCAGTAGCCACTTAAGAAATCTCTTCCCCCACCCCACCCTGCTGAAGAGCGTATTTTAGTGCCCAGATTACCATTATTTCTACGTAACTCATCAAGCCAGACCATCACACTTTCTTCAAAGCCTCCCATCTCAGACACACACCTGTTCTCACTATAGACATTTTTGTACTAGCACCCAGGGCAGCACTGAATGACTTCAGATAGAGTCACTTCCACATTCCACCCTCAAACTCCCCTCCAAGAAGTCATCAGTCACTCTCGGCTTTCACACTTCAGTAATTTTGGAATCAACAGGAAATGGAGATCAATTGTGATTTTACTAACTCAATAATGAGTCATCACTCAACTCCCCTTAGCCTTCAAATTCATCTGCGAAGAGACACGATAGCGAGGCCGAATTAAAAATAGCAAGTCTGGCTTGCACACAATTAACACTCCCTTGTCCATTGGACTTGCCATGGATTGCGACATACTCAGGCACTTGAGAGATCACCACATTCTGACCATCTTTCTTATCTCCCTGTCAGATTCCAAACCCAGTTACAATTTGGCTTTCTTAGCTTAACCAGGAAGAACAATCAATGAACAAAAAATTTCTGTATAAACCCATTGTACTGCATTCTGTAACATCTGTCACTCAATTTGAACGTGCCCAAATAAGAGTTAACTCTGCCTACCAGTGCCCCTAGCTAGTGACAACGAATCTTCTATTCTTTTTATTACAGAAAACTCTCAAATCATTAGATTTCTTTCGGCTTACATAGCCTCCAAGCCAGAAAACCCACATTTGCATGAAATTAAAAGCCAATAAAAAACAATTATTTCATTTACAAAAATAGAAAATCATTTTCTATAAACCACTTAAATGCATTCTTCTAAAAATAAACTTAATTACAAATCTAACATGAAATTATAACAGCATATATTAGGGCAAATGCCTACTGTAATTTAAATAAAATAAAAATAGTAAGCATATAATTTACACAAAAAAAAGTTTGGACTGGTGAATTTACTGTTCAGTGCTCTCTTGGAGCCACCCTTTGTTGAAATGCTAAGATAGCTTTTACATTCAACAGCCACTTCCGCAAGTGCCTCATCTCAGTTTACTCAAACGGTTCAGTTCAATGAGCAATTAATTCCAAATTAAAAAGGACTCCTGCACAGAAACCTGTGAAACAGTGGGCAAGATCTACTAGCTCTAAACTTTTGAGAAACAGTAACAAACTATTTTCTCTATTGATGTTTTTTTTTTTTTTGTCCGTCACACTTGGAGTTTTAATTAAGTCTCAAAATTCAGATCTTCTGCATTTTAATTAAAATACCATTTTCCCTTCAAATAAAAACAGAACACAACTGAGAAGTAATCTACCAGAAAACACATCATTTGCCATTTTGTCACTTAAAAATGTGAAAATTAAGGATCTGAGTAAATGTATCCAAGGCATCTAATTATTTACATGAATGTGTAGAAATGGCAAATGCTATTCATTAGCAAAAAAGCCTGTATTTTCCAAAAAGGTTGTATTTGCAAATCAAGGTGTTCTAACAGTTGTCAGCCAATAAAAACAAAAGAACAGCTAAAAATATGCAAAATGAGATTAAAACTGTGTATTTAAAGCAAGCTCTTCCTGCGTGCTGTTTTAAGCCACTATGAAAATCACTCACGCTCCATCTCAATAAAAGGAAAAAAAAAAAAAAAAAATTATAATATGCTAGTAGTGCTCTGAGGCCTTCATACTAAGGAAGAAATAAACTTTAAAGGACAAATTGGACCAAAATTCACAACATTCCCACCAGAAGGTTAGGAAGCCATGCAGAGTTGTAGTGCCCAGCGGAAGCATCGGAATTGTTTTTATTTCTGTAAAAACTATTACATTCATCAAGCGCTCGGTCTACAGCTTTCGCTGAAGCCTGTCTTGGCTAAACAAACAAAACCCAAGTATTTCAATGAAAATAAATTTGACTACTTCAAGAAGAGGGCTGGATGGTAACACGCTCATCCTCACACTCAGATTCACAGCCATGTGGGTGACAAGCCCCGGCCTTTGCTGGCTGCTGCCCCTTGTCACCAAGGGGTGGGCTGTGATGCTGCACCTCAGAGCCCACGCGGAGACCTTCGTCCACATCCTTAATGCTCCCTAACCCGGATGGAGGATTTCCCCTTCCAGTCCCTGAGCCTCGAGTGATGCTCAGCCAAGTCACCAAAATCCACCTTTCCCGGCACAGGCAAGAAAAGCACGGAGAACTGCTTGGTGGAGAACTGCACTAAAGCAGCCACTTGTTTTGCTTCTCCCTCGCCCCGTTCTCGACCGCACCATCCCATCCCCTCAGGCTCTCATCGCGCCCTTCCATGAGTCGGTGCAACTTGCTTCGTTAAATCAGCTGAGAGGAAACCGAAGCCTTCCACCCTCTGAACATCTCAGCAGTTACCACTGCGTGCAGCATCCCACAGCCTAAAACTACCTCCATCACTTTCTGGGCACCAGGCTCGACACCGACAGAGCCAGCCTTGCGGTCATGCTCTTCTTCAACCAAGACATCGAGGAGCCACGTAGCGAGTACGTGACACTATTGAAAGGCTGATTATTGATAGAGGGGGAGAACAGAGGGAGACATAGATACCCAACCAGGGTATGTTGACAACTTAAATGCAGCCTTCCTCCCTCCCCCTGCAAAAATGGGTGGACGTGACAATTGTATCTTCTGCCTCTCTGCTCTCCACTTCTCCCCGACTTCACTTCCTCCTACTGAACGGGATTCACATCTTCTCATCTCACCAAGCCTGGGGGGAGCTGCCAGGGTGCTAAAGATGAACCTGAGGCATGAGACACCATGAGCAGCGACAGTCATCCTGAGGTCAGAACAGTATTTTGATACCGCAGTAAACACAGCCTGTGGCCACAGATGCAACACCGAATAGCTCCACAGTTCCGTGAGTGCCGTCGCTCCGGAAGAACGAAGAGAAATCCCATGGAACGAACAGGCAGCATCAGAGCCCATCCTCACAGGGAGGCCAAACCACGCTCAAGCCACCTCAACTTTTGCTTCACTCTAACTGCACGTGACACCAGGTAATCTTAACAGCCGCCTGTGAAGATCTGGGGTTTATTTTTAGTGTAATATACTATCTCGTTATCAGCCAAGCTGATTCCAACACCCCCACCCTCATACTTCTGCTAAGAGTAGTCTTCGAATGCCTGACAACGCACAGTGAAAGTGCCTTCACCTGGATGGCACAGTCACACAAGCATCCAAAGTCGTGTCAGGGTTCTAAAAACAAGTCCTTTAACCACTCCTCAAGGATAGCATTTCTCGATTTTTTTTTTTTTTTTTTTTTTAAATGGGGAGGGAAATACAAACACCCGGAGGAGGAATACAATTTCTTCCCAACCCTTGCATACTGTCAGCTTCTGAAGCACGAGATGTGATCACTCCCTATTTTAGCATGCATGACTACCAATGTCATCGCTCACAAAAATTATCTGGTCCCTTTTTTAAATCCAGTTACAGTATTTAACTTCAGGCTTTTCTACCAGACTAGTGGATGGAGAGAGGTGAATGCACTGATAACATCATCTTGCTATGCTTTATTTGGTGGTCTTAAAAAAAGAAGACCCTTACTCTCAACTTATACTTGTCAAATCAGTATTTAAACAAAACCAAATCTGGAAAGAAAAACAAATGTGAACACAACTGTGCAGCATTAGGATACAACATCTGATTCACGCATTCCAATTCTCTCGCTCTCTTAACAATGCAACATATTGCAGACAAATTTAAAAATAAAGTCACTGATATCAACTACAAAAACACCAAGAAAATCCTCAGACTATGCTGGCTTAGCCAGTGGAATGTGTAATTCTTGTCTTCATACTATCACTTTCTTTCATGAAAAATACTGAAAATATCTTTTTGCCAGGTTAACCAACTTTGACTTCAATCTCGCTGACATTTCTTAAGTATAGCTGAATAATTCCATTCATATGCAAATTGTACAATAAGCCGTGAGTAGCAGCATTTGCAGAGACGCCCTCACAGAGATGAGCATTTACTCTGCCCAAGTCTAATCTGCAGTGACATATCTGAGATGAAACAAGGCCCAAAAGGTACAGCCCCAACAACTTACAGAAGGCATATTTTCACCATGGATGTTGTTTTTTTCTCTTACTTCGCAGGGTATTTTTAAATATTAAAGAGATGAAAGAATCGAGTACCGAGATTGCATCTGTTGCCATCACAATTTAACCACAGTCCATGTATTTATACAGTGGAATCTCCAAAATAACACTGCATCTGTTAAGATGACAGTGTTTTTCCATGGGCTGTGCTGCATTATAGCAGAGTTACTCCAAAGCTATTGCTTTTGAAGCGCTGATTGTGATCCGCCCCAAATTCTTCTTGTAATCTTCCTCAAATGCACCGAATTGTAAAGCCCTTGTTTCTCAGTACGGCCTGGGAACAACAAAACCCCAACACATCTCACCAGTGGGCATTTGGCACTGAAGCCTTACAGCTAAGGTAACACGTTTACTTAAACAATGAACTACCGAAAGAGATACACGAAACACAGACCATGTGAAAAAACAGATGCCCATTTCACATGTGTTTCTGCTGAAGTCCAGAACCACTGCCACATACACACACGCTCAAATGTATTTCTCTGTCTGTGCCTTATTTCTGTAGGGTAACAACTGAACCAACTTGAAAGGACCTTTGTTCGCTCACTGGTAACGCTGGCCGCATTTTAGAACCACAACCCATGGAAGCGTATACAAGCTTGAATTTTAAAAGGGACTCTCATAACCTAATTTGAGTATTAAGCACATATTACACGCCTCTTGATGAGACACAATATCAATGAAAATATTTGTCCACATAGCCAGCCTGCTCAATGTGACAAAAACACAAACATTTTATTAGCACACACACACACACAAGGAAACAGACAAACAAACAATCAAAACCTTCAGTCACTCCCAGACAAGACCCATGCAGGCTCAAGTCACAGGCTCAAACCAAGCCAAGTCTCAAGTTTGGATCAACAAATGTACTTTTCTTAAACCCTATTTTTGCTCTTTTGTACAGTAACAACTGCACAGAGTCAACCTCCATCATGAGTGTAAGTCACTGGAAGAGCTGCAAGGGAACGCCAACAGGAACTTATTAAAACAACATCCCCACATCCAAGGTGCTTGAGCAATAGGACTAACACAACCATCGACTTTTGGCACCCTCCTCCACGCACAAAAGGCCATACGTCCTCCTGGTTTGCCACTTTCCTTTCCCCGATCTCGGAACCTCTCAGGTCCAAGAAAGAGAAGAAAAGCACACACCAAACCAGCAACTGGTTCTCTTGATACAGCTGGATGTTCGTTCCCTCCGTACCTCCCAGGAGACGTGGCATTTGCAAGGAACCAAAATGTACATTCACCTCAAAAAAAAAAAAAAAAAAAGCTTCAGCCACGATGAACTGAAAGAAGATGTTAACTGCAATCAATACAGAACCACAAGCTGCTTCCACCTGCTGGGGATACAGAACAGGCAGAGAGAAGCAGCAGCCCCGAATCCCATGGTGGCAGCCAGGCACCGTCACAATTCCAGTGGGCTCCCCGCTCCATCCCAGTGGGTCTGTGAACTCTTAGCACGGTTTGTGCCATCATCGTGTTAAGCGTCTCTCTCGACGCTGGTTCTCAGCTGAGAGAAAGGTACAGCCACCTGAAAGCTTAAGAACAATACGTACTATTTAACTCCATCAGTATTTTGGAGAAAAAAAAAAAAAAAAAACAAATCCCCAGCAGGATACATGAAATTTGACTGGGAAAGACAATAGTAACAATTTAACTACACATCAAAACGCCCGGGGAGAAAGCAACAAAAACACCACAATAAAAGTAATTTCTGCACCAGCGAAGAGCACGGGGGACAAGACAAACAAGGTATTTCCATTGCGATTTCAACTCTTAACGCTACAGCCAAATGTTACTCTGAGATGAGCTGAGCCGTGCAAATACGTGTTTGTTCCTACAGTGCCGTGCCAGAGCCTTCACCCCTCCCGCGAAAATGTGCTTTTTAAGCCTTTCAAGGTATGTACTACTCTCACACAGAAGGACCCAAGGGGAGGTGCCAGGAGGGGCGAGGAAGCAGAAAGGTACTATTTGTAAAAGGACGAAACGTGGAGACGACTCTAAACTGAAGCCAATGCAAATAAATGAGGAAACCACCCCAGTGAGATCCAGGGATAAAGCCTTTCCGAAGTCCAAGTCAATTCTCTTTTTGAAATTTGGTTATAGACTGTTTCCAGGAGCAGCTTGCTCCAAAATGCTGTACCCATTTGATTAAGACTTACGGTTTGAGCTATCCTTCTCTATAAGAAGACCTTCCACCTTCAGAAAAACCTCCCATTATTTTTGAGGGCTGTTCTATCATGCATCATTTTAGGGTTTTTTTCTACACCGTAAATGACTCGCTTCTCAAAAATAATGAGCTGCCTTGTCTACAAATCAAGAAAACCAGCCCTGTGTCAATTTATCTTTGGGGAAGCTGGTTTTGCATCCAAGAGATCTGGAATTCTCTTTCCCCACCAATAACCTTTTCCAAACACAACAGTTCAGCTCTTGCAAAGTTCTCCTGTGCATGCAGATCAGGAAGACTTCTCAAGTTGAGTACCATGATCCATAAGCAAACCAGATACAGCGTCCCTCTAAGGATGAGGGGAAACCTCCTATCACCTTGCCAAATCTCCTCTTACGAACCCACAGCAATGCTAATAAAAAAAAAAAAAAAAGTAAATAAAGTGATGTGATGCTATGCTAACCTTACCAACCCGCGGCTACTAGCAGACCCTTCCCACTGCTGTGCTTCCACGAGTTTCATCCCACAAACACCCTCCACGTTTCAGCAGAAACGTGTATATCACTAAATACAAAGTGAGCACCTTAGTCCTCCCTGCCACTTCTTCTCATCTGCCTTACATAAGAACTGCCACGGTAACACAGTTTGAAGATAATGATGTACTCCGTACTTGAGAATCACACATTCAGCTGCAGCTACCTACTGTATTCCAGTAGTAACAAATGGAAGAGATACTTCAAAGAGCACATTATCCCAGCTCTAATTTATGCATGCTCCCTCTTACCATCAAGCCATTTATTTTAAACCTGTCAGATATACTTGTAATGTAGCATCATGAATAATTTAAAAAGTAATCTGTATAAACCAAGTTTATAAACTTAACAGCAGGTACAGTACCTTTCATTCAAGCAGACTGCTCTCTGATAAAGTACAAGGGATCTTTGACTACTTCAGTATGTATTCATTTCATGCATTCTGAACTTCAAAAAATCCTTCTTTCCTGCCTCCAGTCAAACCCTCTGCTATTTGAACAGTATTGTGTAAGTAGCCGAAAATGAGTAGTGTACTAATTTGTGAACCATTCATATTGAAGGAAAAAGACTATAAGCTTCTGGAAACGATCAGTAAAGGTGACCCACCACCCATTCAACAGCAGGAAAAAAAAAAAAACACACATGTAAAGTTCGCCTCTATCATTAAGAACTCTAATATTCTCTGCATTTGCCTGATGTGGTCACATTCTGACACTGCCCCCCTCCACATGGAGAAGGGACGTTCACCAAAGAACTCCCAAAAAAGCCCACCTGTTAAGAGAAAGTGTTTTGATCGGAGTTGATGCTCACACTTCCAAGTAAACAGAGCTATCTTTACAGCACGTAATGGCACCAATAAGAGGTTTGCAGATAACACTCGCCCTGACTGGTCACAGAGCTGTTTCAATAATACGTGCCTCACTGGCAACACACAGCAAACTCATTAGGTCATCAGACTTGCCCAAAACACACATCTTCACAAACTAAGCGTTCACAAAAGCAGGACACACACCTATTTTATATACTATTACAGTAAAGCATATACACGTGCAGTTCACCCATCTCCTGCTTTAAAAGTTTCTTATTAGTATAATGTACACATTTTTTGTAAGTCAATAGCATCACGAAGTTCTTAAAGCATAACCTGGTTAGCACTTCTCTTCAGCAACAAACTTAACGTGAATTATTGCTTCAAGTTATTATTAAAATGACTTTGTGTTGCTACAAAAGCATACATTTGCTGTTTCTACCAAAATATTTACTACGTGGATTTGTCACTCTAGAGGAATAATCTTAGTACTTCACTGGGGTGTGAGGTCCCTTCTCACTGGGTAGGTCAAAAACAACACCCACCTTGAAAAACTATCTGGGGAGTCACTGAAAAACATAGATGCTTATTTCTGCTCATACCATCAAGTTAACCAAGAAAGGAACAGAGTAACAGGGCACGTACACATCTGGATATTCCAAAATTAATAAATAAATAAAAGTAATTACTTGCTTACAAGTAATATGCAAATCAGTCTGTAAATACAGAAATAACAATTTTGCTTTTCAGCACATTTTAAATAATCTTGTGCCACAACAGCAACTTCTTGAGGATATCAACATGGAAGAAGTTAATTGGTGTCTTGGAAGATATCCTAAAGGGAACTGCTCATATTTAGCATTTGCAAAGGTTAGGAAGAAAAACTTTCAGTGATAAATGCAAGTTAAACCTTCACAACACAGCACCACGCTAACACGCGTTTTGCCAGAATGCATCTTCTTAACTAACGAATAAAACAAACTATTATCAAACTTATTAAGCAAAAACAAGTCCTGCCTAAAGGAACTAGAGTCTATTTTTGAGTTTGAGGACTTGGTACAGCTCCGTTTGCAGAGCACAGAAATACATGAATGAACGCTCTATGGTGCTAATCATTCGCCCATCCTCAAAGTTTGTCTCAAAGACAAATATAGTACTACAGAAATCAGTCCAGATTGTACCTGTCATGACTTGGCTAAGAGGAGAAAAAAAACACAGCCCAAAAAAACCGCACACAAGACAGACTGGCTAACAACCGCAAATGTGTCTTCATCGACGGCTGTTTGTTGAGTTCTGCTTTTGTACAACAACAAGAAAAAAAATAAATTTTGAAAATATTCTTTTTAAAGTGGCTTTCATAAATCATAAAAACTAATCCAACTAACCTACACAAAGAAGCTGCCTATACAATTTACAGTGATAGAAAAATTATACATGTCAAATACATCAAAATACTTAAAAACAGTATTTCTACCTTTCAAACACATCATTGCATTCCTGAAGTCTTTCTGAACACAGAACTCTTAAAAGCAGCATGCCCCGTTACCACCTAAACCCAGAAACCTTAAAAGCTCAAGTCTGTCAGAAAGATTGGAAATGAACTGAAACTACAAATCTGCAACAGCTCTAATTATGAGACTCTCAAGACAATTACTCAAACGGCAGCTTTTTAAAAAATTCAGTAACATACACAATAGTTTTCAGTAACAAACTGCAGTTTACCCATTCCTATGTGCGCACTCACACATATAAATAAAAAACAGCTGCTACTTGATAACATCACAAAGCGTTTCCAAATGTGTTTTACACTAAAATCCAAATAAGTATTTAATTTCATAATCCAAAGTTTAAAGAACTTTTTCAGAAAGTTGCTATTGCTTCTCAGTCATCACCTTTTCAAGAAAGTACAATAATGCTCATGAAGTTATTAATTTAACTGCAGATAATCTAGAGAAATAAGCCTAATATTTTTTTTAATAATTTAATTCAATACATTTCATAAGTTACGAACTTTAGGGCCATTATAGATGATGAGCTAGATAAGTTGTTTTCTGTGTGGGATCATAACGTTAACATCCAGTGTGAGAAAAACAGGTTTCCTGCATATATTATTTCCTCTCTCTCAAAGTTCAGGACCATAAACAAACTTCTCTACAATGAAGTTTGCGGTAGCTCACAATTCACACAGATGGAATATACACACAATATAATTAATCATTTAACAAAACTGCCTCTTCTAGTCTCACTGAGTTAGTAGTTCCAGTGATCACTGGCAAAATCTACCTCAGAAAAAAAAAAAAAGGAAAAAAAATTGTTGGGGAAGAGAAAAAAAGCTTCAGATAAACATGAATTGAAAATGTCCTTTAAAACTACTAGTTTCAGCCCTGAAATGTATTTTAATTTTAAATGCTTAAAAAAAAAAAAAAAAACCCACACCAAACTCCTCACTGAGGACATTCTCCTCCAAGATCTTCTTAGTAAATGTCAGTTTAGCAGAAAATTAAACCGGATTTGAAAGAACTTTTCCCAAGGTAGCACATACTGATAGAATGTAATTATTTACCAACAAAGATTCAAAAACAATCACATGGAAATTCTTCAACACTAGATTCTGCATGTATATTTCAAGATGAAAACAATTTTAGCGTCGCTGGAGTTTTGCTTTTATTGTACTCTAGAACTAGTTTGAGGGAACAACCGGTCAGGGAAAAGCTGACATAAAAATTAACACAACAGTTTACCAAGTCTGAGCAATTTCCCTATTAAACCACACAAATCATGCCTTCTGTTGTCCCGTTGTTAAACTATTTGATCTGTCTTCTTGTTCTCTGCAGCCCCTTCTTTTCCTCACTTCTGACCACGTACTTAAGAACTAAGTTAAATTTCTGTAACTTTACACAAAGAGTATTTCTCTCTCTCAAATCCTGGTTCAGCACTGAAACTCCTAACACACATCTTCCTTCCATACCCGCTCCTCTGCTTTCTCACCTTCTCAACACATTTTGCCTGATATTAGCTAAGTCACTACCATTTCCTAACCCTTTCGGTTTCTGAGTCACACGAGCCTTTGCTCCAGTTCTGGTATGGAAAAGCTTTGAAAGTGCAATTCTGACACAATCAAAAAAAGTCAAAGTACTGCCTGGCTCACCGCTCCTTCCCATGGACTCCAACCATCATCGCTCCCTGAACGCTTCCCTCCTTTCCTCTTCCAGCTGAACCCGAATGACACCCGTTCCTTCAACTCTCTGGCATTTTCTATTCACAGCCTCAATTAGAGGAGGAATTATCCAACTCCCAGTTTAACAACATTCACTAACCACTAGGTGTACACGAAAACGCTGATGTGAAGAGCTAGGTGTGTGTAATGCTGACACTCAGGAGGTCATGAGGGCTTTTACTAAGCAACCTGGGAGAGAGATTAAACACACAGCATGAGCTACTGTTTATTAACATCAGAAACATAAAATACAGCCTGGATAGACAAACAAAAGCTCAGAGCTAACACTAACAGACCCATCAAGCTACCTATCAGCCTGAAGTATCATCAGACCTAAAAACATTGGTTTTATTCTAAATGTTTAACCCGTTCCCTTCTAGACATCCCCTTTGTGAACGTACACAAGGGTGAAAATCAAAACCCCTGTCACGCTCAAGGTAGAAAAGGAATAAAACACCACGTTTGCACGTCATCCACTCCCAGGATGAAAAAGTCTCCATCAGTTGTAGCTTTGGACATCAAATGCTCTATTACACCAGCACGTACTTAACGAAGGGTCTTATTTTTGTTTCTGAGCCGTTCTAACAAAATCTCAGGAAATTCCCAGAATTTTTTAATGACTGTTTTTGAATCAGAAGCTTTCCACTGAAGGTACCTGCATTTTAAAGAGGTTTCTGTCACATAACCATGAACAGATTTTATATAATTTAGCATTAAAGGGACGGGTCTCTCCCCTCCTGTTGTAACTCCTTTGTATTCCTATTTAGGAATGCCTTGCTTGTTTGACCGAAAATGGAAGTGCCTTTTAGCTATGACACAGTATATATGAAAAACAAATAAAAATTAAGATTAATCTTCCTTCCACTATTGTGGAGAGAGAGAAGAATATGAAGAGATGCAAAACATCTGCTCTGGAGATCATTTTTCCCCCTAACAGCAAAATTCTTTCAGCAATAACTCGTGAAAACAAAGGCTATTAAACTGTAAACTACAAAGACGATCGATTAGAGGCAGTATTCAGCTAAGACAAGTTTTTCAGCATATCTTCCCATATTTAAATGCCTAGATCTTCTTCAGAAAAAGATATTTCATTTGGGAGATTCTTAATTGGGTCATTTTAGCTAAGTGGCAACCGCAAACACTTCAGAGGACTGGAACCTAAAATCCTAACATAACTGTTCCTGCCTTATTTTACTGCCAGAGCTGGGCGGGCATTTTTATTGGAAGGTGTTTTGTACCAGGTAAGAAAAAAGAAAAAAAAAAAAAAAAATGTGAGCGTGTATCCTAGCAGTTCAAGGATACACCAGACCTCCCCCTCCTCTCCTGTTCTGTTTCTCCACGCTACTCGATCCTCTGTAAGCCCTTCCCTGAAGAAGGGCACTGGCGTTTTGTTTTTAAACTTAAGAGATTAATCTTCCTTCTTGAAAACAGCTCTAGCCAAAAAGTTCAGCTCCTGGAAGTTAAGGCTGGGGCTCTCCAGCCCTGGCTGGCCCTTGCCACTACCAGGCAAAAGCCTAAGCTGGGCCTTAATTTGCAAGGAGTTAATTGGCATTCGCCGGCTAATGAAACACAGTATTACTCAACACGCGTTACAGGCTCCATCTATGCACTTCTCGCTCACATCTTGGGTTCTTTTTGTTCTTAGCCTCACTGTCAGTGCACCCAAAGAACTTCCCTTCCTTTTCAACCTGAAACTACTACTTTCAGAAGAGCCTCTCTCTAGCTCCTAAATTCTTTCCCTTCACATTTAAAAATGGAGAAAATTGATCTCTCTGCTCCTTCCCTCCAACGGCGCACATCTTTGCGAAAGCGAGCGGCACAACAGCAGCTCACGAGGAGTAGGACGTGGAAAAAACACACACACAGCGGAAGAAATTAAAGCACCCGAGATGCAGTAAAGAAACATCCCTGTTCCTGCAGCCGCCGAGGGAGAGGGAGCAGTTTTTAAAATGGTTGGGCTCCAAGGCACATTCACCATCTCCCTGCCTACAGAGACACTCCAGAAATCAGGGGAAGGCTAATTTCATGCAAGAGATCCTCAATCCAGCCTGAGCCCGACGTACCAGAAGAAAACCGATCAGCACCGGGATTAATACGGTGATGATTGCAGCCTAATCAATCGCAGCGCCAGCCATCCCTGCCCCCTTTATTTCCCCCTGCGCCCGAAGGGGGCGGGCACTGCAATATAATCGCAGGTTTAAAAACGCGCAAAGTCGGGGCTTTTGTAACTCCCAAACAAGACGGACAGACAGACGGGCGGACAGACAGACAGACGGACAAGAGAGGGCGGTCGGCGGGCGATAAGCGGCTGGAGGGACCGGGACAGCCCGGTGCGCCGGGAACGCGGTCCCGCACCACGAACCGCGTGTTTCCCGGAGCAGCCCCCGCACCCGCTGGGGGGGGGGGAGGAAGAGGAAGCCGCCGCCGAGCCCACCGCACAAAACCTTCACGCTGGGTGCGAGGCAGCTGCTTGAGGAACAACAACAACCACCACCACCACAAAAAAAAAACCAAAAAAAAAAACCCCAAAAACCCCACCTTTAGGGATATAGCCCATGCGGCCATCTAACGTTTCTGTTTATGCACAAACGTGAAGAATCAACCTTAAAAAAAAAATAAAAACCAAAAAAAAAAAAACACCACAAAAAAAACCACCAACCAACCAAGCAGCAGACTGCGACCTTTAGATTGCGGGATGCCACCGCAATCCTGACACCACCATCACCCCCCCCCCCCCCCGAGCAGGGCGAGCAAAACCCTTCCTCGGCAGTAAAGCGGCAATAATAGGCAAGGCGCTTTATTTCCAGGAATTCTTCACTGGCTACGGCAGGTTATTGCGTACGGCCGCTAAATATTGACAAAGATCAAGCTCCCTCCATGCGGGGAAAGCAAGCACGGCTCTTCTTTCCCCGGCTGCGAGTGTTTACTACGCAGCTCGCAGCCCTGGCTGCGGAGGTCCAAAGGCGGCGGGGAGGGGGAAAGAAGGGGGGGTGGGGGGGTGTCAGGAGTACGCGGGTCAGGTGGGGGAAACACAAAGGAGGGGACGGAGGGGCATGGCGGCCCCTTCCTGCGGGCTGGGGGCTGCGGTTGTGCCCGCCCCGTGTGTAAAAGAGGGCAGCCCCCCCACCACTACCGCCCCCCCGGGAAGGAAGGAAGGAAGGAAGGAAAGGATGGATGGAAGGATGGATGGATGGATGGAGGCGTGCGGCCCCGCGTCGTTAAACGTGCGGGGGGAGCAGACGCGTAACAGGAGGGAAAACACGCAGGTCCCCGCGGGCAGGGGCGAAACCCGCGCACGGCGGCGGGAAACGGCGTGCAGCCCCCCGGAGGGCCTTACACCCCCCGGGAGCCCCCTCACAGACACACACAGGGGGACCCCAAGGAGCCCTCTCACACATAGGGACCCCCTCAGGGACCCCCCGGGAGTCCCCTCACACAGAGGGACCCCGGGAGCCCCCTCACACACCTCGGGGAGCCCCTTCACACACCTCGGGGAGCCCCCTCACCGACCCCCTCACACACATTCACACAAAGAGCCAGCCCCTCACACACACAGGAGCCCCCTCACACACCGGGGAGCCCCGGGAACCCCCTCACACACCGGGGAGCCCCGGGAACCCCCTCACAAGACACACCACAAACACCCGGGAGCCCCCTCACATACACACACCCCCGGGAGCCCCTCACACACATGCATACAGGGACCCCCCTCACCGACCCCCTCACACACACACACACACACACACCCCAAACACACACCGGCAGCCGACGCCCTGGTACCCCCGCCGCCCCTCACGCCCGTACCGGGAGCCCCTCCGTGGCTCCCTCACACGCCCCGGGTCCCCGTCCCCCCCCCCCCCGACAGGCACGGTACTCACTTTCCCCATTTGTTGGCCACAGACAAAGTGCGGCGAAGACGAGCAGAAACCCCCAGACGACGGCGAGGGACCCTCCTCCAGCGCCAGACTTCATTCCTCTTTTTTTAATTGGACAAAATCCCCTTTTCCGAAAAAAAAAAAAAAAAAAAAAAAGTCCCAAATTGTTCTCTTTTTCTTTTCTCTGCCCGTCCTCTAAAAATAACGAAGGAGGCAAAAGGCGGTCGAGAAGCGGGGCCGGATAAATAAATCCACGTTGCCTCAAGAAATGAAAAAAAAACAAGACCCTTCGGAGTGGCAAACCGGAGGGTTTTTGAGGTCCCTGGGTGTTGATCTTCCGGAGCAACCACACCAAAAATACACAAGATATTCAAGATGTATTAACGGCAACAACAACAAGGCATGAAAGCCCCGGGGCGACGCTGTCTCCGGCGGGGCGGGCTCCGGGGCGGCGGGGCGGGGGTCGCCGCCGTCTCCCCCCCCTCAGCGCTGGCTGCAGTGGTACATGGTGCACAGGAGCCGCAAACATGAGGCACATCGGGGCTGGCAGTCCGCATCTTCAACCTCCATTTTCAAACACCGCACACAACACACACACACACAGAGACACACACACCAAAAAAAAAAAAAAAAAAAAAAACACCCAAAAAAACAAACCGGGAGCGTTGCGGGGGTGTGTAGAAGGGGGGGGGGGGGGGGTGGTGCGCGACCCAAACAATCTTATTACAAAACAACAACAGCTTCTCTCCGTCCCTCCGCGGGGGGACGGGGCTGCCCTGGCGGGATCCCCCCGGCTGCTCTCCCCGCTCAGCGAGGAGGGGGGGGGGGAAGAAGGGAAAAAAAAAAATAAAGCACCGCCAAAAAAAAAAAAAAAGCAACCAAAACACCCCACGCACAACCACCACCCACAACACCACCACCACCACAAGTCCGGCTGGCTGCGGAGAC
The DNA here is from genome assembly GCF_964106895.1 of Numenius arquata. Lineage (NCBI taxonomy): Eukaryota > Metazoa > Chordata > Aves > Charadriiformes > Scolopacidae > Numenius > Numenius arquata. Next base: position 4,541,988 of record NC_133586.1, on the reverse strand, counting down.
TCGAAATGCGGAATTTGGAACGAAAATGAATTAAAAAGGCTTTCCCCCCCCCCCCCCCCCACTCCTCCTACTCCTCCTCTTCCTCTCCTCGGCGCCGCTGCCACAGGCTCCTTCTCCCAAAAAAAAAAAAAAAAAAAGAAAGAAAGAAAAAAAAAAAAAAAGGGAAGAAAAATCCAGGACACACACACAAAGCAGCAGCAGCAGCAGCAGCAGCAGCAGGGCGAGCGGAGCGGCTCAGCACCCCGCCTCCTCCCCCCGCAGCTCTCCTCCTCGCATCCCTCCCAGCCGCCTTGCCATCGCGCCGGGGGCGGGAGCCGGGGGGGGGGGGGGGGGGGGGGCGGGTGGTTAAGAGGAGGAGGGGAGGGGAGGGGAGGGGGGGGGTTGAGGGAGGGGGGAAGGACGACGACGACGACAACAACAACAACAACAACAAAAACCACCCAGCGAATTTGTAAATCCTTTTCCTTTTTTTTTTTTTTTTTTTTTTCCTCCTTTTCTTTCCTCCCCTTCCTTTTTTCCCTCCTCCTCTGGGTGTGCGCGCGCTGCAAGCCTTCCCCTCGCGCTGCCCAGCCCAAGGAAGGGGGAGGGGGAGCCGGGAAGAGGGGGGGGTGTGTGTGGGGGGGTGTGTGTGTGTGTGTGTGTGTGTGTGTGTGTGTGTGAGGGAGAGCCGGGGGGGGCGGCAAGGAGCCGGAGGGACGGGGGACGGACGAGGAAGGCGATCCGGTTTGCTGAAGGTCAAAGCCCGGGAGCTTGTTGCGAAGGGTCTGTAATTCCTCCGGGGGGGGGGGGGGAAGGTTGGTGGTGGAGGGGGGGGGGGGGGGAAGGGTCTGCCGCTCCTCCCAATTAATTCGCCGCCCGCTTGCAGCAGGGTTTGGAGCGCGCTGCTGCCGCCGCCGCCGCCGCGTCTCCCCCCTTTATCCTCCTCCTCCTCCTCCTCCTCCTCCGCGCTGGCTCCCTTCGCACGGCGGAGAGTGAGCGCTGGTAAACAAGAGCCTCGGCGTCGCTCCGCCGCCGCCGCCGCCGCTTCTCCTCTCTGCGGCCGCACGGGGACGGGGCTCGCGCCCGCCCTCTCCCGCGCGCGCGGCCTCTCTCGCACGGCGGCGCGCGCTCACTCTCTTCCACCACCGCCTCCCCGCCCCGCCCCGCCCCCCCCCTCACCCGCGCGGGCTCCCCTCGCCCAGGCGGCGGCGGCGGCGGCAGCGGCGCGCGCGGAGGCGGCGGCGGCGGCGGGGCGCGAGCGGGCGCGAGGCAAAAGCCGGAGCGGCGGCGCGCGGAGCGGAGCGGGGCGGCTGCGGGCGCGCGGGGCTGTGGGGCCGGGCCGGGCCTGGCCTCTGCCGCCCGCCGCTTCGGCTTCTGCCGCCGGACCGGGCCTCTGGCCGCCTCCTCGGCTTCTATCGCCGCCGCTCCGGCGCCTCCCGGGGAGGGGGACAAGGAGGAGGAGGCGGCGGCGGCGGAGCCCTGACGGCCGCACCGAGCATCCTGCGGGGCGCGGGGGAGAGCGGGGCAGGCGAGCCCCTCTCACGGAAGCACCCCCACGTTCTTGAGAAATGACGAAAAATACATATACAAAAAGGAAGGGACCGGGTTAGGAGGAAAGAGAAAAGAAGGAGAAACACGTAGCTGCGATTTTCACACATTCCCTGTATTTATTTACCGCACTTAATGACAGTCGCCCCTCTGGGTTGAGCCGGGGACGCGGCTCAGGCAGGAGCGGGAGCCGGGGACGAGGCTTGGGTCACCTGAGGGGACAGACACGGGGACACGTCCCCCTCCACGCTCACCATCCGGAGGATGCCCCCGTATCGCCTGTTCCGTGCCCATTTCTTCACCGTTCGCCCACCTCCGGTACCGACATCTGTAACGCCCGGGCCCCAAACGGGGAGAGACGGGGTTAGTTGAAGCGGAAAAGGTTCAGGCTTTTCGGAATGAGAAGACGCGGGCCACGTTCCCGCTGTTTGGCCGAAGCTTGTGGTAGCCATGCTGCACGGCATATGGGTGTCCCGAGTAACCACAGATTTGTTGCCATACTTTGGCATGGGGAGAGATAGCAAAATGATGCCGAAGTATAAGAAACCAGACATCTGTGAGCATTAGCTATATTCTAGTAAAAAATTTAAAAAAAAAGCAAAAAAAAAAAGCTGCATTAAGAAATACGCAAATGTCGCATTATTAGTGCAAATGTCAAAACAAAGTTTTTTACATCTAAACCTAAATTCTTCTTGAGCACCTTGTGCTACAATAGCCTCGGTTACGTTACTCGTTACTACACCGTTCTCTACAACCTGATAAATGTTTTTCTTCTTGTAGTTTCTCCGTCTGTTTTTATCCCATTTGCAGTGCCGGGATGGGCCGAGGTTGTCGTCTCCATTACACGTGAGCTCTCGTACCCCGTAGGAAAGATGAAAAGGCTTTATTCTGCGTCACAGGAGTTAGGGGGGGGAAATCGTCACAGCAACAACAGGCAGAACACGTGTACACGTACCCAGGACCGTGTCAACAATTCCATAATAACTCAAAGCACGCACGCGTCCCCGTTTGGGTGGTGGCACAACCCTCTCGAGATTCAGTCCGAGAGAACCAGGCGTTTACGTCTGAAACTGTCCTGGACTGCCGTGTCCGCGTCCTGGGCTGCCACGCGTGTGGCTACCAGAGACTTTATCAACTGCGCACGGGCTTTCCAGGCTTCAGTTAAATTGGACCGGAAAGGTCTTCGTGACCATTAAATTGTTACTACTGGTCTGTACAGCTGTGCCTGCTGCTGCTGCCGGATACCGAGCACAACAAGTGTCCTTTCTGTGCGTATTATGGTATTGACGCAGAATAAATTGTAATGGGTTATTTACAAATTAATGTATCGTTGTGTAAAGACAGAGCTGAAGTGGGAACTGGCCTTCTATCATAGAATCACAGAATGGTTAGAGTTGGAAGGGACCTTAAAGATCATCGAGTTCCAACCCCCCTGCCATGGGCAGGGACACCTCCACTAGAGCAGGTTGCTCCAAGCCCCATCCAGCCTGGCCTTAAACACTTCCAGGGATGGGGCATCCACAACTTCCCTGGGCAACCTGTTCCAGTGCTTCACCACCCTCACAGTAAAGAATTTCCTCCTAATATCTAATCTAAATCTCCCCTCTTCCAATTTAAAACCATTACCCCTTGTCCTGACACTACATCTCCTGACAGAGTCCCTCTCGGCTCTCCTGGAGGCTCCCTTCAGCTATTGGAAGGCTGCTGTGAGGTCTCCCCGGAGCCTTCTCTTCTCCAGGCTGAACAACCCCAGCTCTCTCAGCCTGTCTTCATAGGGGAGGTGCTCCATCCCTCTGATCATCTTCATGGCCCTCCGCTGGACCTGCTCCAACAGGTCCATGTCCTTCCTGTGTTGAGGACTCCAAAGCTGGACACAGTGCTCCAGGTGGGGTCTCACGAGCGCAGAGTAGAGGGGTAGAATCACCTCCTGCGACCCGCTGGCCACACTTCTCTTGATGCAACCCAGGATGCGGTTGGCTTTCTGGGCTGCCAGCGCGCACTGCCGGCTCTCGTTGAGCTTCTCATTCTGCTGTCATAAAGAACTTTTATTATTATAAAATAGCCTTGTTTTCATTACTTTGACGAACAGGGCAGGTCACGGACAAGCACGTTGTGGTAGATGCCGTACAAGCAGAGAACAAGAAGGTGCGCTGTGCCCCCGAAGAGCTTACAGTCTCGTATAAACACAGTCCTATAGGTGTCGTAACATAGTTTGTTTCTGGAATCTGTCGGTTTCTTTTAAAAGGGAAAAAAAAAAAGTCAAAGATGGTAATAAGCGCAGTGTTGAACTGGCGGCATTCGCAGCGCTCCCCACCCTCCCCAGCTGCCAATGTGAAATTCATAATTAGGAATTACTTGGCTGGATTCCACCAGGACATCTTTACCTTGTATTCCGTGGAGGTACACGGGAAGAAGCCCTTTTCCCGTGACTGCTGAGATGCCCGTAGCTCTGTACTCGTAAGAGGTTAAGAGGAGAGCTCTGCCCAGTGTTCAGCTTTCCTTACCCTTTCACGTGTTCGGCAGCTCTCAGTGCCAGCCGTGCACGTACACACGCTCACCTTCAGCGCGCGCTTTTAATCAGATTCGGCTCCTGTGCATTGGCATCTTTCTCCAAGAGCGGTCCTGTTATTTTCAGTGGAAATATTTAAGTCTGGATTTTTCAATATGTACAACCACAGCATGGCCATATCTTTGATGAAAACCCGAAGGGAGCTGTACGACTTGCACCACGTGCAAAATTAAAGAGTTATAATTTGGACAAATTAAAGGTAATTTTCATGGTAATGTGCAAAGGTGCTTCATGATGAAATCTGTTTTCTTGTCAACACCGTTTGCCTCTGCTTTTATCTATAGACCTGCGCAAAGGAGGTCGATATAAGTGGTGAGAAGTTTTTATTTACTGGGAACCCAGATCTGGCGTCCTACGGCTGAACGCGCTCAGATCCTAAAAGCAGCTTGAATAGCTTACGCCTTCCTTTGGATCGAGAAGTGATTAAAAATATTTTGTTGGAACTTCATCACAAGAAAGCAAAACCGACTGGGTATATAAATACCCAATCCAAAAGGGAAACATTTCGGCAAGTGGATTAAATGAGGTAGTCAAAATGCAAAAAATCCTATAGATCGTCACCTCCCCAAGTCCATCTGAATGCATCAAGGGTACTAGGAGAAGGCTTCCCAAGTTGTAGCCGTTCGCAATCTTTGCTGAGATTTGCTGAAACCATCCCTCCATTTCTTCCTAACTTGTTTATTTTGCCAGGTCATTCTCCCAGCAACTTACACCTCATTTCCACTTTTTCTGCCGGCTGCCTCTTGCCCAGCAGCTCCGCTATGAACTGTAGCAGTCACTCTTCTTTTGTTATTGCCCACCAATTCGCTGGGGTCCCGATCCTTGGCAATGTCTCCTACACGAGGCCACTAATCATAAAAAAAAAAAAAAACCAACATTTTAAAAATAAGGTATACACCATGCATATCGTACATCTAGATTTGTGCAAAGTTTTCCCCTCCTTTCTTTTTGCACATAAAGTCTAAACTATAATTTTCATTGGTGTAAGAAATGATTTTGCCACGACTGGATCTTCCCTTACGGTAGAAAATCATTTTCTTCTCTGTCCCATTGGTTCTATAAGGATTCTTCCTCTCCCTTTGCACTGGGCTTCCCTCATCCCCTTTTTCCTCTGCTGGTTTATGGTCCTTGAGATAGACAGATGGACAGAAAGAAACACATGAATACACACACACACACACACACACACAGAGAGATTTTACCCTCTGGAGTGTGATGCCGAATGCCACCAGCATACCTGCGTCCTGTTTAAAACGCCGCTTAAGTGGAAAATTCAGGAAGTGTGGCAGTAGGGATGAAACGACGCGGTTAAAACAGCCACTGACCCCGGTCTCTCAAAACATGTATCTGCCCAAGGCAAATATCCTAATACTCAGCCATATTTTAATTTTAACAGCAGCCTTACCGCTGCTTTCTGGGGCCACCTCTGGGGAGAAAGAGGCCTCGCTATTTTCCCTGCCTCGGTGCTCGTACTCCACATAGGCTTGACTAGACTTTATTTTGGCTTCTGCAACGCTTTCAGGGCAGACTGACCTCTTTACCAGACGCAAGCTTGTCATAACCTTTAAGCATCCGAACATTTTGTATTACCGGCGTTAAGGGAGCAGTTGAAATTTATTCTCCTGCCTTCTCCAACCGTGTCAGCTCCCCAGGATGAAGGTCAGCCGTCACGCAGCATTGCCTGGGTCTGCTTGAGGTGCTGCTTCTCCAAAGGTCTCGGCAGTTCCGTGTGTGGCTTCTGCCAGGCTCCCAGTGGCAGAGAGCACCCACCGCAGCCACCTCCTCTTCTCCAGGGGCTCCTGGAACTTCTCCAGATCGCCTTATCCAGGCTCCGTTTCAGGCTGAATGTGTTTGTTGTAGGTAGGTGGGTGTAGGTAGGTTAAGTGTGTGGGGTGGGAATTACGTCCAGGCGAGTGATACGTCTTTGACACAACTCGGGTGTGATTTGTACACCTGAAGAACACATGCAGATCCTTGGACATCACTCCTTTGTCCCCAAAACCTCCACTGACAAACTGCGTTTTATAGGCTCATAACAAGCCCTTCAATGTTAGGCAAAATGCGGGTTGCCCGTTTTTTAACCCATTTGACGCTTTTTGCCGCTTCTTGCTCCACTGTGAGTAGCATCCCGTACCACTGACCTTCACGGGCTCCTGACTGCAGGAAAATGCTCAGTCTCCTCTCGGCAAGGGGATGGGAGCACAACGCACATCCGGATGGACGTTGGGTGGGCAGGTTGCCGTTAACTCCTCTGCAGTGGCCAAGGTGTCTGTAGAGCTTCTCCATCCACCAGCCCCCTTTCCTTCCCCAGATCTGCAGCGTTGGGCAGGGTTTGGGCAGGAGTAACCATCTCGCCGTAACAGCGAGAGGGCTGAGCAGAATCCCTGCAGCTGCAGGAGACCAACCTCTTCGGAGAAATGGAGGGGGAAAAAAAAAAAGATCAGACATGTTGGATGCGTGCAAGACTTAAACACCAACGTACTAATCAGATAGACCCAAATGAAGTACACTTTTTCGGATCTGAGTGATTTCTAGTTCTCCTGGCCCAAATACTACTGCAAACAGTGGCTCAAAATTGGTCCCTTCTGGAGCAAATAAAAAGCAGGAGGGAAGGAAGGGTATTGTTTATTACTTCTTTCCCACACACGTCCCTCCTTCAAACAAAGAAGTATGCAGTTACATGGACGATTTAGGGGCAGAAGCTGAGCAGGAATAACTATAAAATTCATGTTTTAATAACAACAACAATAATAAGCACACAACAGCATTTATAACCCTAGTTACAGGCCTGAGATATCATATCCATAGCAACTGCCGCAAGCGGTGAATGCCATATATTTAGAGTTCCCGTGCACCTGCCTAAAATAGCCACCGATAAATTATGCTGATGTTTGTGCCTTTTTGACAGCCTTTTAAGAGGCTGGCGATGCGCTCTGCGGTCGCGCCGAGCCAGCGCGCCGGTGGCAATTTCACTTCCCTACCAAATCTTCCCATTCTCACGTTTGTCCCCCCCTTTTCGTGTTTCCGAATGTGACAAATTAGCCGAAAAAGACACCTGGAAGGTGAGCGCGGCGGCGCGAGCGAGGGGTAGGTGCAGGGGAACAGCTGCCGCTCGCTTCCAGCGTCTGTCGGCTTCCCCGCTCCGGCACCGCCGCTGTCAAAACGTGCCTACCCTTAATGTATTGAATTAATAAAGTGTTGCGAGTAATTAGGGCTCTATCCTTCTCCCCTCGCAGACGGTAGCGACGTGATCACGCTGTATGTTAACGGCGGGCGCGTAAATAGTTTACAAAGAGTTAATGAATGACTGAGAGGTGTTTGAATACATGGCTAGTCAGTTGTGGAGATTGTTACAGAGTCCAACAGGTCAATCGCCCGCTTGTAACCGTGGCTTATAAGCATCTACCAGACCATCTGTTGATGTGCTTATTACATTTTATAACGCAAACTCCTGATGTCTGCAACGCGCTTATAGCAGCTATTAATCTTGTAGTATTAACTCTCTCAAAGCAACGTGTATTTTAACTTTAATATGTAATATTACCAGCAAGAATTCCATCAACCTAACTGGGAGAGGGGATCAGACTTTTACCTCGCGTAATGAGCAGAAAGAATCTGTCCCTACTATATTATATGATTTTTTTTTAAATTTTTTTTTTGCATTGAGCATTTTGAATTTGCACCTCTTAAACTGGGAATCCTACTGAAGATAAACTGGGTACACCCGGGTGCACCCCGGAGCGACGTGACGCCGACCCACGGCAGCGAGAGGGGCGGGCTGTAATCATATCAATACCTGCAAGAAACTCGCTGCCTTTTCCAACTGAATAGTAACATCCATCCCCAGATCTTAAAAATGTGTTTATAGGCAATTAAATGTCACAGTTCATTCGTAAGGAGGATAATTATTGCTAACGGGAAGAAAGAAACACAGGTGCAGATTGACGCTAGTGACTTTAAGCTCACCTCTTTTATCCGCAGGAGAATTAAAAGGACCGTGAATGCTTCTAGTTTTTTTGGTTATTTTTTTCTTTTAAACGTCGGGTATACAATAATTTATTTTAAATGGATTTCAAAATAAACTCGTTTATTTATGTGTTTGCAGTTGAGTCCAGATGGAGCCAGATTTATGAAAATTAAGATTATTTGTTCTAGTTCAACAGAACATAAAAATGGAATCCAAAATAAAGTCAACAGTGTGTTCAATTATGGTCTGTAACTATTAATTTCTATCAAATCTTTGATACAGATCTCTAGAGAATAAAAAGACCTAAACCTGACATGTGCATAATACAAACAAGATCTATATTTTTAAGTTTTCATGTATTCAGATTTCCATCATTTCTATGATATGCTAGCATCAAAACTTCTTAAAACCTAATGAAATCCCAACTCTCTTACATTTGCAAGAAGAAAGAAAAATGCTCATTCAAGAAGATTATAGAAAAGCGCAGCCTTAAAACTAATAAATTGGATCTCCAGCATAAAAAGCAAAAAAAGTTTCTAAAAATTGTTGAAGAAAAAGAAAACCTGACTCCTCCTTGGTTGAAACAGGATTTTTGATTTCCTGTAAAAGCCAGGATTGGGCCAGGTGTTTTTTCAAAGAGATGAAATTATCGTTAGATTTTAGGGTAAATTAATGTACAACTGTGAATGGCTGCATATACATTTAAATTATATTGAAAATGCTTTAAAGCAGTTGGAACATATTTCCAGGTGGTTTGGGAATGTGTAAATATTAGCACATTCTGAAGGTTGGTTTTAAAAGGCCCTTCATACTCGATAGGTCTTGACATCAATTTTCCCCTAATTTACTCTGTGTGTGTGTATGTGTGTGTGTGTACGTTAGTGTACTGTATGACCACCACATATTTTAAAATGGGTGACTCATATGGGTTCAGCGGCAGCAGAAGGAATATTGGTCTGGAGATGGGAGGACGTGGAAAGAAGGTTGTTAATCATAAGCAGCTTGGCAAAGAAAATTCTAAACAGTCTTTTCCAGGACATGCCGAATACAAGAAATTACAGTATTTCTTTGAAAGATGGCTTTCCATCGGCACCTGGGTACTCACTGCCTCTATCCCGTTCCTCTACCCTTATTCTTTATACCGTATAGGAGTGTTCAGAGCGGGCATGGTGCTCGCGCTATGAAGTGAATAAGTCCTTCTCAATAGGTCGTTTAGAAAACTAATGCGTTTAAACAGATGAGTCAAAGGCTTAGAAGGCTCTTGTTTTGTCTATTAATGAGATGGGCTTGAACCAGAAATACCAACTTCAAATATTTTCAAACTTTAGGTCAAATCAGCATACAGGATATGGATCTAATGCTGGTTTTGTTTAGAATTTTAAAAGAATTGAAACTGTCTTTACTTTCTGGGGTTTTTTTTTAATGCGGGGGCTCCAAGATTATTTCTTTTATTTCCATCTTAGTTTTCTCTTTCTGTACTTCCACTACCTACAAACAACTTGCCAACAATACATGTGCTGTGTGACTAGACTGGTTCCATAGTAGAGAAATTACTCAAAAAATGGACTTTGAATCTCAGTTGTTTAAATGCCCAGTTACCAGCTGATTATAACCCCAACAGAGACAAACTGTCTCCTTTACATAATGCTTTTGTTGACTCCTCTGTATTCAACGCCATGTGGATACATTCAAGCTACTGCTTTTTTTCTGGATGGGCTCCTCTAGGCTGTCTGTACTTTTATTCTGCCCCTGGAGACAGTCACAGCTAAAATTCAGTCCAAATTGGGAAGACGTAGCGTAGCAGCTCCTGAGACCAGCCATCAAATAGCTTATATACATACAGTATACCTTTCTTAGTGAGTTCGGACCACTATTCCAGCAAGTTAACAAATATCTGGGATAATTAAGATATTTTTCCAAATATTTTGGGCAAACCAATCAAAGCATTTCCCCTAGTATCTCTCCTAGCCACACACCCCCCATTTTCTTCTCTCAGAGCATGTCTGAAACTGGCATTCATGCCAATGAACTGGGGGAACACTGAGAATTTGTCCTTCAGCATCGTGTGAGCTTCTGGATTTGTTTTGTGCGAGAGAGTTGTCATTTGCCTGGAAGTTCCCATAGTGAATTTATTGGTCTTCTGACGTTCCTGGCGCCAGGTCTGCATTCCCATAAAACAAGCCAGAAGAAACTTTGGAAACAGAACCTTTATAGTATCCACATATTGGGCCCTATTCAACTCCAAAGTCAGCAGGTGCAACTCCCATTGATTTCAGTGGGAATTCTGTCTGCTTACGCGGGAGCTGAACTTGGTCCACAGCATCTGGGCATCTTTCCCAAAAACTCTCTTCACTGAATGCAGGGAATGAACCAAAGCTTAATACACTTCTCCGCTGTCCCTAAGGAAAGGAATCAGTCTATCTTTTCAAGAGATTGTAGGAAAAAAAAGTACCTGCTAGGCTTGCAAAGCTGCTTTTGCTGTGGTCCCCCAGTGTGAATATCTGAAACGTTCTCATGAACTCCCACTTCCCCTTGTTTAAAGATTGTCCAAGATCACCTCTTTTTTTTTTTTTGAGGCTTAAAAGGAAGAATTCATTTAGCCGCCTTTTTTTTTTTTTTTTAATGGCACAATATCTGTTACGCAATGATTTTTAAACATCGCTGAAAAAAACCTTGTAATGCAAATGATTTAAGAAAGAATCTCTCCTGAAAAGAAACATGATTTTGTCTGAAGAAATGCTTTTTCTGCTAAGTCATCTTACACAGAAAAATACCCAGCTGCATTAGATAATATTTTACTTAAATCCCTCAGAGGGGAAGGAAAACTCTCAGGGGTATTTTTAAGACCCTCACCCTTTAGGACGTGTCGTTGAAACTAAACATATGCTTAAGTGCATTCTTAAATAAGACACTTTTGACTAAGGTCTTACATAACTGTTTCTTCATACCAGAGGATTTGCATTTTGTAATATTTGCTAGAGTAAATGCAGATAAATTAAAATAGTATTATAATCTCCAGGCAAAATTACGTGTGGGTTGAGGCATGAGATTCCCATTCGTCAGCGAAATCTGGTGAGAGCAGATTTTTCAGGGGGTTGTCCATCATCGTAGGGGCAGGATCTTATCAGAGAAGGCCGTTCTCACAAGAGTTTGCCATAGATTATCTTACGTAGATTCAAGATAAACTGCTGAGTGAGATAGGAGGATGTCTGGCTACTTTCTCCATCTTCTTGATCCAGATGGAAGTAACCGAGACAAGGCCATGTTGTTACCTGCTCAAGTCAGGTTGTCAAAATGTTCCTCCAATCATTTAGTCGCACCACATTCACTGTCAAATATGCCTTTGAAAAATCCTCCCGTAGGCTTCTAGTTGGCATAAATCTGCCCGTGTATGTTTATGAGATGTTATTTTCACTTTCCAACACACAAATTCGCAGGAATTTTCCTGAGGAGGCAGCAGGGGCGGCTCCATCCAAGAGAGACGTCCTGGTGAGAAAGCAAGCTGCACGGCAGGGGTGCCGGGGAGATTTGGGCTATTTTCTCCCTTCCTTTCTTTCTGAGTGGTGGCTTTTCCTTTGCTCCCCTCCAAATACTCTTAGCAGCAGCTATTACTCACAAATCAAACAAAACCATGCCATAATTGTGGGGTCTTTTAAATTGCTCTTAATCCAGATTATTCTCTTTTGTAGGTGGGCTCCTGGGAGCAGATTTCTGGCGTAACACATTAGCTTTACAGTCTCAAGGATCAAGAACAAGCGCATAGAAGATGCATCCCTGCCATGGGGCAACCACGGCAGAGGACTGATTGTCTCGAGCAGGAGAAAGGATTTCTACAAAGTGCCTTCCTACCAGGAGCCAGGCAGCAGAACTGCGTCATTCAGCAGTGCCACTCAGTGCATCACGCGCATTAGAGATACCCTTTAACTAATAAAATATATTAAAGGACAATCAACTTCCGAGAGAAAGCCAGAAGAACCATGAACACAATGCTCAGGAAAAAAAGCCATATTCTGAGTCAAAAGATGGAGGAGGCAATGGTAGGAGATGTAGTCCGTAAAGGAGCCTTGTTCTCTTCAAACTTCTTATGCTGGTGGTCCTAAACACCATTCTGCGTCAGCTCAAGCCAAAGCTTTTCCTCACTAGAAATATTTATGCAGAGCCTGGCACGGGAATAAAAGAATGTTATAAATCAATCTTCTGATTTTACCAGGTCTGAAGCACCTCAAGAAGTGGCTTTGAGCAGTATCAGCTTTCTGGAGGGTGTCATTGCTCTTGAAGAAGGGGAATAGTGGGCCTGTGTAGTCACCTTTTTTTTTCCCCGGATCTCTTGCATCAATCCTGGCATTTAAACATTGAAGCCTCCTGGCTTCCCCCCGTGCTGCTGTTCCCATGGAGCACAGCACGAGCCACTGGCTGTACTGATGATACAGTAGTTTTATCACATGTACTGTAATATTGTCCCTTGTAAAGCGTAACACTCTTGAGTAGGCATAGTAAACTGGAGACAATCAAGATCTTAAAGGGTAATATGTTTTTATGCGTTTAGTAGCTTATGGCGCTATATAACTTCAGAGCCCAAATGCAGCAGTGGCCTCTCCAAATCACGCTATTAATATCGTATAATGAGCAGTACTGCTACTCCTGAATTCTGGCACACCCGAGGGTGATTTCCAGCACTTCTAGTCCCTAGTAAAACTGTTATCCTCTCGACCGTGTGTGTGCTTGGCTTATGCTGGGCAACGCTGCTCAGGATTGCGGTGCCGTCGCTGTGAGCGAAGGAGAGATTTCCACACCGACACTGGTGTAACCAAAGATGGGGATTTGGCTTTTTGCTGCCTAGGGATTACCTAAATTGCACAAGAACAGAAGTTTTCAACTACAAAATAAAGTTTTGTCTGCTCCTGGGACCCTTCCAGGATTTTTTTGCTCTAAGAACCTCTCCACTTTAATCCCAAATCAGGACACAAGGCACCTCCAGTGTTGCGCAGTGACCTGACACGTCCCCGCAGTGTGAGCAAGGCTTTGGGCATTGTACCCAAACCCCTAGACAGAAGCAACATTTTTGACAGCTTCTTTCCTGTCTGCCCCAATGAGAGCACTCCTGGAAGTCAGCTTGGCCACGTTCACGCAGGGGATAATCAAGAAAAGACTGGAGCTGTATCGCAGCGTAGCCAGCAGCCCTTTCCCCACTGAACACAGATGTGGATGATGTTCCTTCCAACTCTGGCATTCAGCACTTCTGCAGCCTCTGGATTTTTGTGACAGTCCAGAGAACAGAACATGTCTCCATCTTCCCATCTGCTCCCTAAGAATGGCTGGAAATTAAGGTTACGAACTGCCTTGCCTTTGGGCTTTACTTTCCTCTGCCTCTGTAGGAGTCACAGGAGCATCATGCCTAGAGCAGCCTCCTGGCACTACACAAGCCTCAGCAGCTCATCACGAATTTGTGTGCCCTGAAATCTTTTCTGAGATTCCACGTGAAAATGTCTGTAGAAGGCCCCCCAAAAAAAATCCCAAAACCAAACAACCCCGAAAACCTGCTGGAGAAGGTTTCCAAGATCATTGCTGGAGTGCCTGATCAAGCTCAGCTTCAATTGCTCATGCAGTTTTATAGAGCAGGACCGTACCTATGAAAAGTGGATTTGGAATTACTCTTTTTTGGAAGGATGGCTGAGCAAGAAGCAGCACTGTGACTGCAATGCATCCCTGATTTGCCATCAGTAAGAGGTGTGTGAATGGCAGTAGCAATGTTTGTACAATGCATTGCCACTTTAGAAAATTTGGTTTCTGGTAATAAACTGTCACATATGCGAGGCTAACACAAATTAAGTCTGTGATACACCAAATGTCATCACATTTTCAAATTGTCTGAGCAAGATGCTCTCAGTCTCTTTCATTTTGGGTTCCCAATGCCTTCAAACAGCTCTCCCGCAGCAAACGTGTCCCAGCACCTGGGCAGTCAGCGCAGGACAGAATGGGATAGTAAAGAACAGCTTTTTTTCCCCCATTAGTGGTGTTTTGCTCCTTCCCACAGTAATTGGAATTCAGATAATGTTAATGTTCCCATTCTTATGTTAAAATTAATAGTAGACTGCTGGTATTTCAGCTAGACGTTAATTGTATAATATTCATACGACAAATGCTATTAGTTTTAGAAATCTTCCAGATAAACTTATATAAATTTGTCACCACAAACCCATGAAAAAACTTCCATGCATATTGATTAGGGCTTTTCTATAGTAACGCCAGAATCCTGAATAGTCCAACGGTAGCTGCCTGCTCCTAAATAAAGGAGAATATCCAGCTGCATCACTCCATTCTTTCAGTCTTTTTTTTTCTTTTCATTTTAAGCCTGTGATTTCTCACTAGTATGTAACACTGAAGACACTACCTTCATACCAAGGCATACCAACCTGCCACAGAACATGTTGTATAACAGGTTAATATTTTACGGCTGTTATCTGAATATTACTTGAATTTGAGTAATTAGAAAAGGAGAATACATACAGGTCTTCTGTAGAGATTTGGTGAGTGGCTGGTATACACGTTCCAAAAACAGGAGTCTGTAGCAGCATCTCTCAAGGCCTTTTCAGCCACAGGAAACTCCACGAGCCCAGTTCACCCCTGATAAAACCTTACTGGTAGCAGCGTAAAAGCGGTTTTCCAGAGGCCAGACCCTGAGCTGTGCTACGGGGCCTCGTGGGAAAGAAAACAAAATAATTGCTGTCATGTGTTGGGGGGAAAGGTGCAGCCTTATGTTACGTACCAGCATTGTCCCACCAGTTGTGTCCTAGCCCATCCGTGCCAACACCTGGCTCCTCTGGGCCCCCAGCTGCCATTCACATTCTCTATGAACCAAGAATTAGCACCCAGAGAGAAATTTCCATCGTAGAAAGACATACTAACTGCTTCCTTCCTTTAACATATACGTAGGGCCATACTCTAATTCTCCCCTGCTCGTCCCTCTACCTATATTTTCTCCAGATCATCCCCACCTGCATGTTGTCTTCATAAACCCCACCCTGTGCTGCAAATAAGAGGAGATCCCCACCTGGTGTAAACTATCAGAGTTCCATTGAAGTCACCTGTCTGATGATCTTCCAAAAGCTTAATAGGACTTTTTATTGTTATGTTACTTGCATTAGGGTTACAAGCCAGATGTTAGGATCATTATTCCGTTGTTCCTTGAAGACTGTACTGTCTATTCTTTCCTTTCAACCCTCCTCAGCTCTTCCATGGCTTACCCAAACAAGTGTTTGATGGGTCAACTTATTTTCAAGGCAAGCATGCAGTTTTAATCCAACCCTCTTCTCCATGCACCAGGATGCACCAGCCTGATTCCGAAGTGCATACTGGTTCAGTAGGAAACATGCTTAAGATAGCTTTTTTTCCTAAGACAGTGGAAAGGTGAAACCACTTATTTTAGTAACTGAAATGTTGGATATTAAGGCAATTACATATTTAACAGTGTACAAAAACCCAGAAACTCATAGACCTCGACTTTTTACTCATGACCGTTAGAAAATTACTTTCACAAATGCTCTGCAATGCTTTGTGTAACCTGAGTTTCCCCATTTCCCTTCATTGTATTCCTTTGTGCAATTCAGATTTGTAAATCATTCCAGGAAACTTTTTATTAACTCGCAAGAGCCCTCCGAGACAATATCCTGTAATTTCCACTGGTCTGAGTCAGACCTAGTCATATCAGCTGAGAAATATCCATGACCTTTTTGTGCCATTTTTCTTCTGGTGATCACAAAAAGCCAAAGTAACTTCTGGATAAAGTTCTGCTTCATGATTTTGAAGGGGAAGGTTTTGCCCGTTCTTGCAGCCCAGCTGAATTCACACTGAATAATTTCATTACGCCTCTGTGAATTCCCCTTACAGCTTAAAAGGCACCGAGCATTTTTCTTTCATTGATTACAGCTGAGTAGTCTAACGCAGCTGCATTTCAATGGGAGTGAAGTGATTCCTTTATATTATAGCTATTTTGCTAAGAGCATATGGTGTGAGGTGGATAAAAAGGACAATATTGCAGACAGCCACAGCAGAACCTCATCTATCACGCTCTGAACCTCCCGTAACACAGTTTTTATGTCTCTCCATCACTAGCCAACTCCTCCTTGTCCGGGATGTGCAGTGACAGGAGCACTCACAGTGTCCCCCAAGCAGCTCAACCATCAGGTTTTCTACTTCATTTCGACCTCAGCTCGGCAGAACCCGTTTCCTCTCCAAGAACAAGAAACGCCGCTGCATTATGGCTGCAGGGGGAAGCATTGATGAGGGTGCTGTGTTTTCCCACCCTCTCTTTGCGGTGTTACAACCAAGCAGCCAAGGTACCCCATGGGGGAGCTGCTATTGGTTTCGGAAGGGATTGGTGGCACAGGGATGCGGGGACTTCTGTCCCACCAGAGCCACAGGCTATCATCAGATGAATTTGCCCTCCTCACAGCGGGCTCGTGTTTTATTTCTGGCAACCCCTACTGGAGAACACTCACTAATGCATCCGAAACCACCTCCTGCCAAACACGCTGCTTCCCAAGAAAGACAGAAACTCACCCTCTTTTGTTTTCATCCGTTTTCACAGTGTACTTCTGTTGGGCTGACTGACGTCTGAATAAGCCCCAGGAGAATTATACCTAGGACGTTTCTACTAAATATTGCTGTTGTAGTAGGAGGGTGCAAACGCAAAGGAGGCATTTGGAAGAGACTTGTAAACAGTTGCCTTGGTACCACCTAATTAGAGTGTTACATTGTCTGGTGGGATCCACTCCCAGGAATGTGCATAGCCTGGATTAACTTTTCCAGAGCCGAGGTGGTAGACTGCAAGCAGTCAAGATCCAGAAATCGTTTGTAAAAGGAGTCGGGTCGCTTTGAATCTCTTTTCCAGGGGGATTTTTTACTGGTGAGCAGAAAATAAGTTGATTAGCTGATACTACAGCAGCTGTGCCTGCATAATTGAGGGGTCCAGGTTCTTTAATAAGAAAAATTGTCATTTATCCTCTGTCTATGGTGTTGCTCATGTGGAATCAGTGTGTTCCAAGGAACCATTTCCAAAGGAGGATTTCAAAGTCCTGGGTTTTATTTCTAAGCTTGCTTTTGACCTGTTTGGCAACCTTGGCCAAGACACTTCTTCTGCCCTTGCTCATACTCTCTACATTTTATTTTCCTGGTCCTGAAGCTCTAGGGATGTACCTGTCCGTACGGGAGCCAGGGCACACCGAGGCGCTGCTGCGGCTCAGGGCAGTACACACACACACACACACGGTAACGTGGTAACGTGTCCAAGGAGATTTCAGGACCATATCACCTTGGTACCATTTGTAGCATCCTGTTCTCAGCACGGCCATAAATTCTTCCACAGACCTTATCTATGGTCAAAATAAGCTTGTGCTTTTCGGCTCATTTTTTCTGTTCTTTTATTCATTCACCTAATCGATCACTCCTTCTTATGTCAGCACATTCCTCCAGTCTTATTCCAACAGATTCTCCTATGGATATGGAAGAGCCATCAGGTGAGTATGTTCTGAGCTGCTTCCTTCTTCAGTACTAGCCAATGGCTCGGTGTGTAACGCAGAAATCATGTGCCCACCAGCTCTGCTCTCAGGGAATAGGGTAGTGCTTCATCTCTAAATACTCTAAGGGAAAAGGGATACTGTTTTCCTCCTCAATCAGAATTCCTGAGAACTTTCTGGAAGTCTTTCCTAGGTGAAGGATTGCTGAGAATGTAAATGCTGGTACCTGAGGCTAGGTAGAAGAAGTTCTGCCAGAAATATCCTGGAAAAGGAAAGGGAGTGTTCTTATCCCTCAACAGGGAAACACCACCACTAGGTGATCTTTCCTGTGTGTAGGATCAGACCTGACTTAGGATGTATGAGAGATCTCATTAACACAGTCTAGCCACTTATTGCACATACTAATTATTTACTTAATGGTATTGCTATTTGATTATTTATTGGCTGTAGCATCCCTTCTGATAACTCTTTTGTGCATGCTTAAGTGTAACAATTTCCAATTAATTAAATGGCTTTAGATTTCATATTACTTCTTTAAATAAAAAGGACAGCAGTTAAAGATATCTATTTGAATAAATTCTGAGATTCCTGAGATATTTTGAGTCTGTTTTCTCACTTACAGAGGAGAAGTATTTCCAGGTTCTGAATTCTGAATGGACAGTGGGAAAAGTGCTGGGAACCCAGCCCAGCCTGCAAAACCGAGCACGATGTTCCTGTGGGGCTGCTGATAACCACCTTTGTGAAAAATTCTAGATGATGTAATTTCAGCAACTTTCTCTACCTTGATTTTTTTTTTTTTTTTCTATAATGGCAGCTGTTGTATATAAAGTGATTTTAAAAGTACCGAAACCATCAACATGCAAACTAAGTATCATACAAACTTGACACCACAGTTCTGGGTGTGAGCTTATCTGACATAATGTCCCTTGGAAATTTAATCAATTCCACAATAAATTTGTCTTTTATTAATGAGTAGCTGATTGGGTTTAGTTTCTACAAGTTGACGTGTGTGAGTTCACCTGCTAATTTTTGTGGCTTTAACCATCTTTTTTTTAAAAGGTTTTTCCTCTTGCTCTCTTTACATCATCATGAAAAAAAAAGCCCACATGAAGAACAAAAGGAAACTACCGAAGTGACCGCACAGTGGAAACACTGAAACCAAACACCCTGCCCGCAAAGTGAGATCGAATGAACCAAGTAAGCAACCTGGGAAGAAAGAGAGAAAAGCATTCTTCCTCTCTCTTTCAATTTGAGTAATCTTAGACGTTATTTTCGACCACAGCAAAAAAAATCAGACAGAAAGGCAATTTTAAGAAGCTTGTAAAAAACTGTGACAGGACTCCGGTGGAGTCGCTCCTGATTCACTCCAGCGAGAGCCCAGTCGGGCTCGGCCAGGTCAGGCTGTGTCCCTCCTCCCTCGCAGCCTGAGATGGCAAAATTTGGGATGTTTGCTTGCTCGGTCTGAAACGATTTCTTTATATTGGTGTTGAGTGAGTCACTAGCCAGGAACTGCATATCATGCGGACCATATGCAGGGAGCTGCAAAGATCTGACTCAGAGATGTAAATCTGTGTCGTGGTGAGGCGCCGGGGGGGTTAGCGACACTTTATTCTTTCCGCTTTTTTTGCCGTTGTGGGGGTGGCAAAAAAAAAAAAACGAAAAACCTTTTGTCATTTTAGGGACGCTTACTTTGGGAGAAAGCAGTTTATTCTTTGAGATTTTGATGGATCAGAGGTGTGTGGAAAACGCGCCGGAGCTCGGATGCTCCCCGGGTCAATTGCCCACAGAAAAATCCCCGGAGGTCTCCGGCGCCGCGCTGAGCAGCAGCGAGATGATACGTGAATCCCATCGCTCGCATTCCTCCCGCCGGGACCACCCACATCCGATGGGAGCCGTGGAGGCATGGAAATCATTTTGCCTGCGTGTGTATGTGTGTGTGTCTCCGAGTGTGTAACCTCAGAGTCAGGCTCAGTTTCGGGGCACTAGAAGCTCAGGCCAAGCCACCGACCCGTGGCCGCTCGGGGGGCTGCCGAGAGGCTCCTGGTGCTGCCCAGCTCCCCTGGGATGCCATGGGGTTGGTGGTGGGAACCACCTGGGTGCCTTTCCCCAGCTCCTCGCCCTAGGGCTGCTCCTGGTGCTCGGCACCCATGGGTCTCCCTCCAGGTCCCGATCCCAGCCGGGGGAGACTCCACTCCGGTTTTTAGGGCGCTGCATATTTTGCTCGTGACATAGGGACTGTCTGGGGGTTCGTGGCAAGAAGTGGGGTGGACTCCGCTTCGGGAAACCCGGATCCCCCATTGAAAAACCCTCATTCATCCAGAGCAAAGAGAGGAGGGAAAAAAAAAAGCAAAAAAAAAAGCCCCAGCTGCAATGCCTGCAGGCAGGCTCTGCCCCGCTATAAATAGACACTGTTTATTTTACGCCAATTTACTGCACCCTACCACCGAATCGCAGAGCAGATTTCTCTGGGTGCGGGCTACCTCCACCTTGGCTACCTATGCCGGTGCCAGGGGGCTTTGCCTTGGTTCCTTTGTTTTGCTTCGATATGTGGAATTATTGTCTGATAAAATCTTCCTGGCTGGGATGCTGAGGAAATGAAAGGCGTAGGGTGTTAATGGGGATCACTCAGAAAGAGCATCTTCTTCACGTTCTTTGGAGTTGTGAAGTCTTGAGAGAAGCCCACAGGTGGGCATCCTGTTGACAAAGTCTTCCTTAGCGTGAGCAAAATTTTATTCGGTGCCTTTCCTGTACAAAATTGCCCCTGTGATCAGCTAGAGAAGCTGCTGCAGCCTTCAGCTAGACAGAGAAAACCTATAATAAAGAATTAGTTAGCCTTTTAAATTGAAACAATTAAAATCAGACCTAGGGAGCAAAGATATCCTAAAAGAAAACAGCTTTTCTAACGCCTTTTGTCTAATTTCTGAGGGCTGACGGGGCTGCTTGAGGCCCCCTTGACGTTGCTCAAGGTTGGGTCCTTGGTATTGCAACTGCTACAACAACCTGTGCAAGAGCTGCTGGAGGCTGGACCATTGCGTCAAGCCCGTAAACTGCAGCTGGATTTTGCATAACTCTCCAGTTTTAATTCTGTTGTTACGGCACACTCTGGATGTCTGCAACGGCTCCTCCGAGCAGTGCATGTTCAGAAGCTTTCCAGAGGCTGGAGCAGACAGAAGATCTTAATCTCGGCGGTGCTGGAACAGAAGGGGTTGTGCTCTGGGGCTGTGCAGAAACTCGCTCGGGGCCTGCTGTAAGCTCGGAGAATTTCAAGGGCCGCCCCAATTGTTCTTCTGCTTCTCCCTAACCCTCAAAAGCTGAGCAGACCCAAACAGAGTGAATGCAGGCTGTACGTCTGTCTTCTCCGCCAGGGAAGCCCGTTAGTGGGGAATGCACTCAAGTAGCCACATCTTTCCGGAAATCACGATGAGGGGGTGTCAGTGCCAGGCTGAAAATCAGCTGGAGGCTGCCGTGTCCGGAGGGATGCACAAGAGCGGGAACAGCAGCCACACCACGTGCGGGGCAAGAGGAGGTTGGGATGCCCGTGAGCCTCCTTCTTCTCATCTCCTGCTGCCGGTCCTGCTAAGGGAACTTGGATTTCGTTTTGCCACTCTTGAGAAGAGCAACAAGAGGCCGGGGGTGCTTCCTGGGAGACAGGGCGCAGTATGGGCTGGGTGAGGCCGGAGCGATGTGCAATGGCAGAAAGACAGAGGACGGGGGAGAAGAGCAGGAGCTACAGGTCTGGGCACAGTCATGCCTTCGGTAGGAATTTTGCAAGTCCCTGTCTGCATAGTGTTGTTGTTGATTTTGCCATCTTTGATCAAGGTAAACAGGACTTGTGTGCACAATGAAAACAAACAAGCCAGGCTGGAAAATATCATGAGTCAATAAGGCTCTTTCGGTGCCTCCACCTTTCTTAACCCCGAGTCAGCAAATGCTAAGTGCTTGGCAAATCAAGGGAAGAGCCCAGGACTCAAAGCCTGGGGCAGCCCAGCCTCCTTGCTGGGCTCCAGCCACCTTCTCCTGGTTACTTAAAAGGCCATCAATGAAGCGTTTAAATACTGGGTTATGAATAATTGTAGTGACACTACTGGAAAGCCGGTTCCCTCTGCCTCTCAGCCTTGCACTGACTGCGAAGGATCCTCCCAAACTGAATTTGTGGATCAGCAATACATTATTTTTCACTTGCTGCAGAGCTGCAGCTCGCCCCCTGTACTCCTCACCTCTTTCATACAGATACCATCAGCCAGAACCTACACTTCGTTACAGAGCAGATGTTCTCTTTCATCTGGAGCCATTTTTCGGGATGATGCAGAGTCTGGTTGGTTCTTAAAGTTCCCTGCATTAGGCTGATGGAAAAAAAAAATATTATTGGAAATCTAAAAAACATTCTCTCTTTTTGTATTTTACTTTGGCTGGATCGCTTCCTACATTATTTTTATGACGAAGCACTCAGGCTTTTTGACATCAAGACAAATGCTGGCCACTTTCCAGGAGCCCGGGAAGTGCAGTGCATGTTAAAAGCCGCTCCGGCTGTCTCCTGGTGGGAGTGGAAGTTAGCTAGGGTGGAAAGAGTTTTTCCTGAGCACCAGCTCTGTGCCCTCTGATGTGCTCTCTCAACTCTGCCCCTCGATGCATCACTCAACTCCGCAGCCTGGGATGCTCAGAAAAGTCAATGTATATTATTAACACAGTGCAAACCGGTTGCACACCGTGTGGGTGCTTTAAATGTAGTTCTTGCAATCTTTATTCCCTTCTCAAAATGCTCACCCTCTCCCTGGTTAAGCCAGAAGGGCCTGGCATTGCTGAGCGCTGTTTAATTGCTTGTAAGAACCTCTTTTTTAATTTTTTCTTTTAGCTCTGAGGACAGTAAGAGTCAAGCACACACTTATCATCGTTAACCCTTTTCTGTTTTATCTGTAGGTGAAAACTGCGATGCTCTTCCCCTCTCACTGGCGAGCCAACAGGGGCTTCTCGATCCTGCTGCACCTGTGTGGCACCGTAGGCGACGGTCCAGGTGACCCGGGATGGAAACTCCTGGCACATCCCCAACACAGAACACTTGCTCCCCCGTGAGTGCCCGGAGCGTGTGGGACACGTCTTTGCCCAGCGTGGTCCTTGCCCGTGGGGATCTCACGTCCCAGCTTTTCAAAAAGTGAAGCCGAACAGCACTGGGAGCAGTTTGTCCTTTCCAGCATGATACTCGTCACTCTTTCCGACCTCCTAATTTGTACCCATGTTCTCTCCCTCCTTGTAAACATGGTTCTTTTGTCCTTACAGACCATGGAGCAGCAAGATGTCCCAGTCACAGCTTATCAGGCTTTTTTCCTTAACAGGCTTTTTTCTATGCCCCGATACCTGAACGGTGGGCTCTCTAGAGAGAGGGTGAAACCTGCACCTCCCACGGGGCGATATGGGACTGTCGCGGTGAAGATTCAAGACGCCAGGAGGAAAAAGACATTGGAGACCAGCCCAAGAAACCAGGGGTGGGTGTCCCCTCAGCAGGCTGCTCCCCTCCCCACGCCGCCTCACAGGCATGGGAAATGATCTCAGTCGTAGGGAGATGCTGGCATGTAAATGGCTTAATGGCAATATTTTTTTTTTTTTTATTACTTCAAAGTAATCATGAGTATTGGATATTTGGAAACCTAGAAAGAGAATTCAGCCCCTGAATATTTTTTAAATTATATGCTTCGTTAAATAAATGAACACAAGGCACTGAATGATTTCTCATTTCTGGGTGGTTTTGAATAGACCATAAAAAACCTCAAGATATTAGATAACATTTTATTGCAGAATATAAATTAATCTCTGTTTAGCTAAGCAAAGATTATACCACACAAAAATTAAATGCTGGACTCCTAAAAAGTAATAAAATTCTTAAATAGAATAACTAATAATAAGAATGTCCCACAGAATTATCTCTGTTTTCATCATATGTAGCTCTTAGAAGCACTTTTGATTATTAATCTATTTTATTTTCTTGTTTGAAAAAAAAAACCCAGAATTTTATTTAGTTATTTCCATATTTAAAAAAACTTCCCCACATACAAAATTAATTTTTTTATTGCATTGCTGAAATTAAGTAACATTTATTTCTACCCCAAAAGTATCATATGTAAAAGTATGAAAACTCAATGGAAAGAGAATTGTAGAACTGGTCTTCAGTTTGCAATATTTGATTTATTCTTCAGAACGGTTTTACCATTTTCAATAGAAATATTTGTCTGTCCATTTCATGAAGAACCATTAATTGTAACCAGTTCCTCAGCAACCATTTTAATCTTTTCTTTCTAAAATTAAATTCTTTTTAAGCACAGATGTAATGTGAAACTTATCTAGACCACCATCAATTGTTATAGTTAAACCACTTTAGAAATGATACATATACCAGTCAATTGACGAGACAACTATAAAGATAATTCTTTTTTTTCAAACTAACAAAACATTTTGGTTTTGTTTTGTTTCCTCAAGAAAAATAACGGGTTTTTCCAATTTAGGATTTTTAAGTGAATAGCCAGTAAGTGGAATTAAACATATTACATTTTCCAATAGACTTCTGCAGAGGCTTTGTGAAAAAGGGTCTCGTACCTGGGCTGTTCACAAAGTACATTTTCCATTGAGTGTAACAGGAATTTCTCTGAAAATGGGCATGAGGCTTTGCTTTGAGGTAGATCTGATTTCCATCTCAGTACTACAAGAGTAAATCAGGTGTAACTCTGCTGCACCCAGAGGAGTTGTATTTGTGTGAAATCACCGAGAGGAAAGCTGGAGGGTGAGTGCTTTGGTGAGTAGCTATTTTCTTAACAGGAATCCAACTTATAAAACTGAGTTTCTCTGATAATCTTCAATTCCCTTGAACTTGTACCCCTTTACTTTTAAAGCCCAGAGCTTCCCACTATGTTCAGCCTCCAAATTTCCCACCAGCATCCACTCCTGATGCATTTGCACCCTGGGGGGGGGACACAGTGCTACTGTTTAGCCTGATGCTGAGTGGGCTGTTGAGGTGGGAGGGTGGAGGCTGTGGGCTAAACACAGTTAAAACCTCTGTTTCAGGGACTTGTTCAAATTTCAGCATGTGTAAAATACTTCCCTGGGATTGGACTTCTAATTCATATTCTGCACCCTGGTTTTAATTTACAAGGAAAGATGTCCCGATTACTTGCTTTTATAGATTTCCAGTGCCAATCCATTCAGTGACAGCAACTAGTTTTCAAAAAGAACGAACGCTGCCCCTCTGTACCCATCACATGGGTAACCAGTAACCAGGGCCACGATAAAAAAATCTGAGTAATTACAAAGATGTGTGACAAGGAATAACCAAAACACCAGTTGTTAACGCACAACCATGGCTCTCGTGGCGGCGGGGGTCTGCCCTACCCCCGGAGAAGTCAATCCTATGGCAAAGCGTATGCCTGTGCCGCTTCAAAAAATAAAGGAAGATGTGGTAGACTTAGTCTGTATAGATGTATTAGCATACCTTTTTTTTAATTGCATAAATTGAGTTGTACATGTAAGCGAGGAGTCTTAAAAACTTCGCTTCTGATACCTGTGTGCAGTCCTTTCATGGCATCAACAGCCATCATTAGGATTATTAGGATAATATCTGGAAAACCCAGCTATGAAATATGATGCCGGTGTCCCAGAAGCTGTACAAACTCAGAGCCAAAAAGATAATCCTTAAATTCCTCAACTTAAATAAATCACAGTGGTTTTTAGGAAGGGTTTGCAGGATTGGTAAGATTTCCTTAAACTATTATTTTTCTTCTAAATTTGTCATGGTAAAGCCACTAGCTCAAATGAAATTAAAACAAAATTATATCTTTCCATAGAATCAGTCAAAATTTTCCCATCACATTTTTGTTATATATATTTATTATATATTATATTTAATATACTTATTATATATTATATAATTGCATGTATTATTTAGGCTTGCATCAAAATGGGGAAAATGCATACTGACATTCAGCATTACAAACATTTTTAGTCATCTAGAAAAAATACAAATAAAAGCGTAAAACTAATGTTTTTCATTCACTTTTTTTTGCAAGTAAATGAGTAACTTTTCAATCTGATATGCATTTTTCCCGTTGACTCCTGTGTTTCCTGATTGCAGCCATGACCAGGGTCATAAACAATAAAACTCAATGAGAAAGGACAATTCCCAGAGGTTTCCGAGCCAATATTATCTGCCTCAGAGGTTAGGATCATTCACATAAAGATCAGCACGATATCAGAACTTTCAGCTCTCTACCCAAACAGCTGAGTCTTTTCCAGCTGGCCCATCACAGCTCGATAATCATAATAATCATATAGAGTTATATCAGTGATGCTCATTCATATTTCACAGGCTATAATAAACACAGCAAAAATTAGATGAGGTTCCATTTGAGGTTAAATGTTTCCATGAGATAATAATTTCTGTTTATAACAAGGAAAAAAAAAAAAAAAAAAAAAACCACTGGTCTATTTTTAAAACCAAATTTAGACCCAGTATCCAAAATATCAGTTCACAACAGACCACGAATGAGACAGGATTATGCTCTCTTCTTCATAGTTTTAAATGTAAATGAGGGCATCGGGAGCCCTGCTGAGCAGAGGCTGAGCGAGAGGGAGCCACAAGCCTTTGTCTTGCCCGCAGTGCAGGTGGTTTTAATTGTATCATCCTCAACGATTCTCACCATAACAGACTTTCCTGCCCTGTCCAGGGCAGAGCCTTTACATTCTCGTGCTACATTCTGATTTCTTCCCAAAACTTGAAATCATCCCAAGGAAAAGGCACCGCATCCCTTTCCCCTCCCTTGCAGCTGCTTAGGGGGTTTGTGGTCCAGCCCTGGGGATCTCCTGCCAGTGCCACGGGGAAGGTGGGACATCACTGGCTGGGTTGTCACAGTCACACATGAGCACAATCAGGCAGCACAGAAAGAAAACCCCCTGGTGTGATAACACAAAGCTCAGGCTGGGAGGGATGCAGCCTCTGCTGCCAGGGAGCTCACCAAGGGCTGCAGGCACGTGGGAATGGGCAACATCTACTGAGGGGTGGGGGCTCAAGACCCAGGACTGCCTTGTTCAACAGTGAAATTTGTCAGTGGGAACCTTCAAACAAATCCTTAGAATGTACCCCCAATGATTACACCAAAACGTGGTTATTTGGAGCTGTAGGTAAGCGGGACCCTGGCAGGGAGGGCAATGCTGCTGTCTAGCTGAAGGAGAGCAGGACTAGAGAGTTATCATTACCTCCACCTTACCAGTGTGCTCAAAGCTCCGCTGAAGTTTGGGCTGCGATGCGCTGGGTGGTGAGCAAATGCACCAGCAAAACACCATCCCTTGCTGCAGAGCTTCCCAGTCAGATCAAAGGGTGAGAGGTAAATGCATTAGTCTTGTTTTGCAGTTTGGAAACAGCAGCAGCAGAACATTTGCAGGTGATTTTCCCTTGGGTCCTACTAAAAGTCCAAGATAAAGGTTGAGCAGACCTCAGAGGCTGCGTTCAGCACCGTAATCACCAGGCTCTTCTCCCTACTTGAGCTTGCGGCTGCGTCTCCTGCCCTCTCCTTGACTTCAATAGATTTTTAAGGCAGAGAAAGAATAAAACTTCCATAATTGCAGGCACTGATGTGTTAAAGAGCACTCCAAATGCTTTTCTCTGGTTTTGCATCCAGGCAAGAAGGGATAGAGTTTTTTTCCCTAAATCATGTGGTTATTTAGAGTTCAGGTATTCCTGCCTGCGGAGCTGTACGTTCTGTTTTTATGCCATGTTGTTTGTGAGCCATAGCCTGCCATCTCTTTTCAATGAGAAAACAATAAAATGACTTGCTTTTGTTTCTTTTCAGACACCAAACATTATACTAGCTAAAAAGTGTCTTTCAGAAACAGCTTTGCTTGTGGAAGAGGGCTATTAACACGTTAACCCGTCCTCCAGCAACTATAATTCATTGTGCCATTAAGAGAGTGTCACAGGCTGATAGCAAAATAAATAGCTATGAGAAAATGTTCAGTAAATTATTTTGCAACTTGAGTTTATTAAAAGTGTGTCCTTTAGCCTGCCTGCCTTAGAAAATTTAGGAAAGGCATCAAGGGTGGGCAGAAAGATGTCCTGGGAAACCCAGCAGGCCCCACCACGAGGAAGGAGATCTGCTGCTGCCAACCCATCCGTGGGATGGAGCCCAGGCCACGGCACAGGTTCCCCCGCTGCTCTGCAAGCAGCTTGGACAAGAGGCTTAAATTCATGCTTTACAGGAAAAAACGCTACATTAGTGCAGGTGGAAATCACATTTCCTTTGCGGGAGTGAAGAAATCTCAGATAACTCCAGCACCTGACCCTGCAAAAAACTCCAGCAAAGGGTCCCAGAGGGGAAGGTGGGGAGGAGGCACCATCCCCCAAGCTATCACTCTCAGGCACATGTGTTTTTGCCGATTGCTTTTCGGAAAACCGCAGAGCCGGTTATCGAGTGTTCACATGAAAATCTCCAATTCTGGAAGTTTTGTTGTCGTGGAGCCAGATAAGCTCAGAAACGTGAAGCCAAGACTTCAAAATCAGACAGCCAGTAAGTGCTTTTTGAGAGTTTGCAATCTGGAAGCCCTGTCTCTAGAGACAAATGACAAAGCTCCTTTCCACTGAGAAGCACCACAAGCGATGGGCTCGTGCTTAGCTACGGGCACGCAGCGCATGAGCTGGGGGGGGAACTCGGGATTCTTCAGCCTGTGGGTAGCACTACCAAGAAAATTAATAAAATTAATATCCCCTGCAGCGTGTTCTCATTCCTCCTTCCAGTGAGGTGTAACTAAAAGAGGCCATATTTTGTCAAAATCTGAAAAAAATCAGGAATTGCGGGAGTTAAGGCTTCCTTCCAGAAAAATAAATCCTGTTTGGCAAAGGAAAGGTTTCCAGGCAGGACAGAGCTGCCCATGCAAAGAGGCAACGAGCTGAGGGAGGCAGGGACGGATTTTGGACATCTAAGCGGTGTTTAAATCTCATTAGATGTGGCTTTGTTTTAAAGCAGACAGGGAACTGGGAAAGTTACACACAGCCCAGTTTGAGACTGGAGATACCCCATATGTTCTGCACAGTACCCTCATGCTAATCGTGCTCGCTGGGGGTTAGCTCAGGCCCCCAAAATCCCTCCCCTCCAAATCCCCCCCATACACAAGCGCTTTCCTGCAGCCAGCCCGTCTCGCCTCCCCAGTGTCCACCAGTTTGTGCTGGGGGCCAGATCCTGGGCTCCAGGGTGGGTTCCCACCAGGCCTGGCAGAATGGAAATCTCCTATGAGCAGATTTTTACACTTCCAGGTGAAAGAGCTCCATGAGGTGGGAAAAAGAAAAATCCTCAGCAATTTCCTCAGTTTAATGACTTTTAAATTGGATGGCATTGATTATTTTGTGATGAAGCGTATTTGGAATATAGAGACAACACAAAAGCATGAATGAAGATTAACTCTTTTTTTCTAACCCTAGAAAATGTTAAAAAGAGTTACCAGAGTATTTGAAAATATTTTTAATAGTTTGGAACAACTAAATTTAGCTAAGCTGCAGATAGGCCTCTCTTTATTACAGCTAGAGTTACTATGGCAACATGCTACAATTATTTATCGCCATGACGATCCACTGTAGATTTTTTAAATGCATTATCTATTTTTGTTTGCATTGTCATTCCTGCCAGGGGAGGGAAGACACCAATTTGGTGCGCTGTGAAATGGTCAACATTTCATCCAGGCGATCGCAGGGTGGAGGCTGGGGGGATTTTAAAATGAACAGCAGTAAAAGCCAAGGAAAAACCACTCTCAGGATTATTTTTTTTTTCCTTTTTAAATATAAAATAGGTTACTGTTTCTAACTGACAAGTGAATAGGAGCTTGTTCTTTGCTGGTCTTCCTCCCGATTGCCCTTTGATAATCTGAGATACCAGAAACAAATGTGAATGAATGAAGTTCTGCGACACCCATGAACTGCTATTATCTCTGCCATGGAGAAAGGGAAAGGCAAACGAGCTATATTAGGCAACTTCTCTAAGGTCACATCACCAGGCAGCGATAAGGATGCGATTAGGACCTGCTTCCTTGGCCACATTCTCCGGTGTGGCGGCAACGTCGCGATTACAGTGCTGCTGTCAAAAGTGCTCTGCATCTTTATTATATATACTAGGTCAGGGGAAATCGGAAAAGCCTGTCCATCCCTGGTTTGCAGGAGAAAGAGAAGAATATCTGCTGTGTGCTGCTGCTTCAGTGTAGCTGTGACAGTACAGGTGCTCCACCAGCTTACTAATGCTTGTGGGGGTTTTTGGGCACAGGGTGGGTTTCCACTGGCCTCGCTCAGCCCATGTCAGCGTTTCAGGGTGGTGGGAGCTGGGTGCTCCAAACTGGAGATGCCTTGCCCCGGCAGAGGCACAGCAGACCTCCCTCCATCCCAGGGCATGGTATGTGGCCAACCCTGTCTCATGCAGGAAACACACCACCCATCTCCCTGCACCCCTCTGTGGGAGGATGCTTGAGTGGAGCGGACGTGCTCGAGGAAAGGATGGTGGATATTGTTCTAACACAACCAAATAATGCTCTGCTGGTCTTGTCCAGAGTGATGGTTAAATAATCCTAAGGAGGACTTGGAAAGAGCTCCCTTTGTGGCTCTCTGACTAATGAAAAGCCCTTTATATAATCCTTCAATCAACTGCATGGGGCTGCTGGGACGGGTAATTGGGCTACGAACGGGCTCCATTTACGGGAGATTATGTAATTTACCGTTCGGTCATCGTCCGCTCCCAAAACTGTGATTCTCTCTCTAAGGCTTACATTCCCAGAGATACAAGTAATGACCAAGGCTTGGCTCTTTGCATCTTAGATCATGAACAGGACCTTTCCGGATGCGCCTTGTTTGGATTAAACCCGACTCCCCAGTGCGCTGAGGTGGGGAATCTCCTGCTGGGAGATTGTACAGCGCATGTAGATGTGAAGGTGATGGGCACTCAAGAAATGAATAGCCAGGCAGGCTAGATAGAGGCTTGGGCTGTGTCCTAGCTTCTTTTTTATCAGTGGGTGTCCACTGAGGGCTTTGTACGGCAGGTAAAATAAGAAAGGTATTTTAGGTGAAAGCTGTACCTTGATAAAAAAGGACACAGTATGCAGAGACGGAAAATGCTACATTACACATCCAAATATTGGGCTGGCGGAGAATTTGCAGAGCTGCCTGAATTAATAAAACATTAAATCACAGAATCACAGAATCATGGTTGGAAAGGACCTCTGAGATCACCGAGTCTGACCATACCACACCATAAAGAAGAGATAAGTGTTACCTTTATGAAATGAAATCAGTCTTTTTGCTCTTTGCATGTTCAGGGCCTAGAGACAAGCAATGACTGCCCAGTTACAAATGCCAACGACAACTGGTGAAACTAGGGAGGAAAGCTCACTGGTGTTACACATTGAGAAAGACTTCCTGGAGCAAGAACTGTCTTGAAATACCTCTGTACTTTCCTGAACCAAACCCACATCATTTTAATGCTTGAGAACAATGGCTATATTGAAAAAAATACCTCACTTATATAGCAGTTTTGAAATTAAAATCCGGCAAAAACACCTTCCTACTAAGGGAGCTTTTGGGTCACTCATCTGCTCCTCGGTCTAATAGAACAGATAGTGCTGGTGCTCACACCTGGTGTCTCCTGGTGCTCTATATCGCAGACAAACCTGGTATTTGCTGCTTGTGAGGGTGTTGGAGCCAGGTCTTTACTCATTAGCAAAAAAGCAGGGCACGCTGCTTCCCACCCCTCTGTTGCCAAACACGCACCCAGCAGCATCGAAGCGGAGAAGAGTTTTTACAACAGCCCCAGCAGTGACTCACCCGTTGGCTTCCTGGTCCTTATCAGGGGAGATTCGCTTCGCAGAACAAGCACAGTGTCCCCGGGCCCAGGCAGCTTCATCCCCACCATTGCCCCTATCTACGGGTACCAAACAACAGCAAACGGGTTGGCATTTCCCGGAGCTGGAGCCCACAATTTGCAAACTCAAACTGGTGTGTGAAAGATGGAGGGAGCGAGCAAAGGGAGCAGGATGAAAGGGGGTCGCAATAATCCCAGTGGGATTTCACATGGATTTGGTAGGTGCCCAGCTTGCGGGGTGGCAACCTGCTGCTGTCAGGTGTGTGTGGAATAACAAAAAAGCCTGACCATCTCCAAAGGACAGTTTGGTGGTGCACTGAGATATTAGGACTAGCTACAAGCAAGCATATGCGATGCTTTGCCATGGGTAATTCATCCCACTTCTCAGAGAGGGCTGTTGGTCCCGTGAAAGTGGCTGTGGGACTTGCTGTGCCTGAGCGGAGCATTCCCAGAGGGTCGCGCTCTATTTACGAGACTATTTTCCAATAGTCTTCAAGGGGCATATTGCTGTAGTTCAGTGCTGCAAGACCAATAACCGTGCAAAATACAAAAAACAAGCGTAAGAAAGGCTTGCTTTCCAGCCCTGTTTCTGAAGTGACCGTTCCCTGCCTTTGGCACATGCTGTGGCACAGAGACTCCTTCAGAGTTTTATGTGGTCCTGCCTGCAAAGCCCCATGCCACGTCCTGTGGCAAATCAACTGAGATGCATGGCTGTGGCGAGCCCCAGAGCAGTCCTGCTGTCATGGCAATAGTACCTGGGCAAAACTAGTTTAGGAACTGCTGTTTTGGACCAGAGAGGTTAACAGTCATTGATTTAATACTTTTTCTGCACCCTCCAAGGTTGAGCCATTGCTGAGTAGATACACTCTTTTGCTTTTCCCCTGACTATGTGAAGCACAGGTCTGAGTACAAAATCCACTGGTGACTGCTAATAAAAGCCAAAGAAGCGTTTGCAGAAAGCACAAGTCCATGCAAGCGGGAACTCTGCAAGTCACTTTGTCCCCCAAGTTGCTCTGCTCCTGTGTGGGAAGCTGCGGATGGAGGTGGATTAGATTTTATGAGTTTCGCAGGACAAGAGAAAACCTATGAGGAATTAGGCCCTGGTTGCACTAAGCACTGCAAATATGCAAAGTAAAGGACAATATCTATCTCTAGCTGCTTATGATCTGTACAAAGAAAAGGTGGGATTTCAACAGGAAACTGGAAACATGGGTATATTCAGTGATTTTTTTTCACAGGTGACACACACAACAGAGTGTTTTCTTTGCTCAGACTATTTACTGATATGAAAAACAAAATCACGCTTGTAAAATCAGACACACACTGTTTGGAAAGATATTTTCTATGAATTAAATCTAGTAAACGTCCTGAGCCAGTCTTTGCAGAGACTGTTGCATCGGATGCAGGAGGACAGATGTAGTTTTAAGACAGGTCTGTGGGATTACAATGAGCTCTCTGATGTTTCTCAAGTGATGAATTATTTCAAGGAACAACCTGGGCTGCAGCAGCCCCTGTGTCATGGTGGCAGGGTGAGAGAGAAACACTTTTAAATGTTAATTAGTAGGGAAGAGCTGTCTTGCACACTAACCACAAAGATCTCCGGTGATGGCAGGAGGCAAAGGAGAGCAATAGAGCATTTCATTTGTAATGCATGTTTTCATTTCACCTTGGAGATCTGCTCATTGATGGATTTGGCATGCAGATAATGAAACTGCATTGCTGTAGGGTTCCTGACTGCAAGGTGCTTAAGCACAAAAGGAAGCCCCTGGGAAACCTCCTGGCAGGGGTCAGGAAGCGTGGCACTTGGATTATGGGAAGAGGTAGCAGGAAAGAGTTGTACCTGCAAGTGGGTTAGAAACAGCGGAGGCTGATGATGCACCAGCTGGGCAAGGGGAGGGTGAAAAGGCAGAGGGAGATGAAGCAATCCTACAGGAGACAAAATGTATGAGCTGGGCGATGGGGAGAGTTCAAGCTCACGTGCTTCTTTCTGTTCCTTCCTTCTTCACATTGAGGATCTTCTAAGCAAATCCCACTTGTACACCTTTGCCATCAAGCTGGGAGCACTTTCCAGTCCTCCACCTTCGCTTCCAATCGCACACATCCTTTTCATTAAGCGGACAGAGGTGTCATGGCTCTCCCACACGCAGTTTTGAAATGTGGCTGCACTGGGGACATGGTTCTCCTCCGCCCTGTCCCGCTGCTGTACCTTGCACCGGGGAGAAGTGGGTGGGGAAACGCTGCTGCATCAGAGCAGTTACAGCTCTTGAGCTACTTGGGGGTTTGCTGGAGTGGTGATGTGCCAAATGCCACACAAACGACCACCTGCTCAGAGCAGACCTCCATCCTATCCCTCTGCTTTGGCTTCCTCCACTGCAGTCAAACTCATGCTGCCATGAGGATCACCTCTGCCCAGGATGCTCCACTGTCCCGTGAAGAACAGTGGTGGGGTAATGCCACCCTCCACCCAGAGCCAGTGGGGACATCTCAGCCATTTCTTGGGTTGCAACAAAAACCACCTACAGGCCCTCCTAAACTGGTGTAAATTAGGAATGACTTTAATGATGTTAGAAAGGCCAAATACAGTGGCAGACAAGAATGAAGCTAAATGTTCATGCCTGAATCCTTCCCTCTAATTAAACTTAAATTTAACCAAAGAAATTAAAAACCGGGCAGGGGAACTGGCTGATAACCTGTGCTGGGCTGGTGCGACCAGCGGCAGCATCTCGCCTCGGGGGTGGTTGACTTCAGTGGCTGCATTTTGCTCAGTTGCACAGAGTTTTTTTAAGTGCTTTTTGATCCCAGGATGAGAAGTGCTGTACAAATGTAACATTCCCTTGTACAGCTGTCTGTCTGTCAATCCCCAGAGCACGGTCTGCAGCTTGCTTATTTTCTGCGGTTCCCCTTAACCGCAGTTACAGCACTCCTGCATGTTTAACACTGTTTCAAAGTCCCTCTTGACTTCCCTTTTCATCCTTCTTCAGGGCTATGTTTAGACTCCGATTTCCAATCTCCTGGACTGAGATTGTTATTAAAATGCAGCGCTGGTAATGCTCCATGCATCCCAGCCATAACAAACCACTGCAGGCGAGCACAGCACTGGGGAGAGAGGGGGGACCATGTAGTGTTTAGGCTTTAAAACCAGCCAGATTCGCTTTGTTTATATAGATCTAAAGACTATTCCCATCTACTATATACAAATATGGCAACGGGGAAAGTAGGGGGAGAAAGGAGGGATAAGAGTGTAATCTGCAGAACCAAATGTAAGGGCTATAATTAATCAGGTAATTGCAGTATTTGCGTGGAGTGTCTGTAAATATTGCCTCTGTTTCTAAGTATAGTACTTTGGACCATGTATCTTATCATGAAACAAACCGTCAAATAGAAAACACATCCACTTGACTGGAATGACTATAATGAATATTAGGTCAGACAAAATGCAAACTGACTAAATTAATTTGTAGTTGTGTACCAGCTGATGTTGGTGCGATAATTTAATGAAACCCTTCAAATAAATATCCGTTGGGGGAACAATGCAGACGAGCAAATGGAGTGTGCACTGAAGGATTACGAGGGGTTTCTGTGATTACAGAAGGAGGTCCCAGAGAGCAAACAGGAACAAGGAGTGATCTTGTAGAGCGCAAGGGAGGTTGCAAGGCCTGAGCAGGGGGCCCCAGCGGTGCCTTGCAGAGAGCCTTGGACCTCAGAGGTGCCCCTGAAGGACCTCAGCTGGGACACCCATGGCTGGACTCAGCCCTCCGGAGCCAGTGTGACGCAGGCGGAGGCTCAGTGGGTGGCCCTCGGCTCGCGCGGGGCTCCAGCTGCCCCTGACGCTGCGTCGTGCCGCTCTCCGGGAAAGCCGTTGGCTGATGTGATGGTGATTTGCAGCCGTTTAAGAAACGCTGTCTCAGTCTCGTGAGAAATGCAGAGCAAAATGGATGGGTTTGACTCCTGCTTTAAATGCTTTGGTTCCTCAGTCAGATGATTGGGGGGTTTATGAAAACTGAAAAGACTCTCTATTTGTGCTTTTTTCATATCCCTCTGTTACCTTTTTTGTTTGGGCAAGGTCAAAATAACCATTGAAATAGTTCATTTGAGGAGCCACGATATGTTGATCCCAATGGGAGTCTGGGGGAAAGAGCTGTTGATGAAAGGGGAGCGTGTCCAACCTCTGGCGTGAGAGGGATGCTGCCCATCACTCCAGCAGACACTGGTTCAGACACTATTTCCACAGAAAAGCACAGCTGAGAAATAGGGTGCTCAGACAAGACCCTGAGCAGTGCAGCGGGGTCAGGGCTACCCACTTGTGCAGCCCTACAGCCCCTCTGTGCAGAGCACAGGCCGTGCAGGGCTCCTGCTGGCAAAACCTCCCAGAGCCCTTGTAGCAGCTAAGGAACAATTCATGCTATTCCAGTGGCTGGTGAGTGGAAAGTTCCCCCTAAGAGCTAAGCACCCATCTTATCTCCAGCTCAGCATGAGTGTTTTGCAGTGGTTGGAGCTGCTGCCCGATGGTCACAGTGGCAAGCAGGGAATCCCTCTGACCTGAAAAACTCTGGTGCTGTGTTCCCAAGAAAGCATTTAGCTAACTTAGTGATACTGACATAAGAGATGCCCTTGAATTCATCGGGGCGGGTCTATTAATTTGCCCACATCATGTGTGGGTCACGCCAGCACAGAATGAGCAAGAGCTGCCTGGGTGTTGCAATTGGCCACACTGATGAACCAGCACATGTCCCACTGAGAGAGCCTAGAGGAGAGGCCACAGAGTGCCTTCACCCCCCCTAAGGTGGATCAAAGTTACCTCTTCTCCGAGGTGCAGAGGATGTGTGTGCAGACCAACGCTGGCGGGCTTGTGCAGGGTCCTTCCTGCAGCTCTAGGACTCGTTGCTAAAGCAGCCAACAGGTAGGAGAGCTGATGGGTGGAGACAGGCTGAAGGTTGAGGAGCAAACAGGCTCATTCCAGGAGTCAGAGGCCTGGTGGGATGGGCTGCAGAAAGGGAGAAGGCAAATGCACACATTAAGGGACAGGCATTGCTGCACAAAATGCACCTTCTGCCACAAGCAAGAGGACCCAATATTAACTCTAACTCTTTATGATGAGAAATACCCTCCCATATCACCATGGAGTGAGATAAACATCAGCACAGGATAAACAAAAAAGGTTAAGCACATAAGGATAGAGAGAGAAGGAGCTGAAGGGCTTTCTCAGCACGGATGCACTTACGCCACACGACGTAGGTGTTACTGTCCCCACACAACCCAAGGCATCACCACCTCCCAGTGCTGCTGCATGTTGGCTGGTGGCTGTGGATACGCTTGACAGCTCCAGCCTCTACATTCACCCAATTTGGCACACGGGATTTGTTGGGTAAGTGTTGTAGCTGCATTCCCAAGGTGGCCCTGGGTGTGGGCCATGGGCTCTCCCTTCCCCCAGGTGATCCAGATGCTGCCCAGCAAGGTCCTGGGGAGTTTCTCTCCCACCAGCCGGCTTGGCTGGCTCTGGCATAGCACTGCCATAACTTGAAGAGCAGAGGGAAGAAGGAAGCTCTCCTCCTCGCCTTGCTGCTCGGCTGTGGGGGCAGGGAGGGGAGGATGCCATGAAAGGTCTCTCCAAAAAGTGCCTTGGAGGCAGACAGAACCACTTCTGTGCAGAAACCTGCCTGTGCCAGCCCGGGCAGAGCCTCCCATGACATCAGCTCGCAACCGGCTTCACAACAACACGCTGGAGGAGACCCTGCCGTGTGCCATGGAGGGAACCTGTTCCCGGCCATGGCAGAGGCCTCTGCAAACCAGAGACAGCCTGACCCTGGTGGCACTCGGAGGGACTCTCTGGTCTGTCCCCAGAGCCTCTGGGACATTGCCTGCCCCCAAAATCCTTGCCAGAGGCAAAAGGGATGCTCCTCTGCATATAGAAGTGGGTTTCATCTTAAGTAGTCCTGGCCTAACATAGGTTCAAAGCACCCTGAGACTGCACTTTTGATAACTGAGCATTTTATATAGGTTTAACCAGTCCCTCACCCCCCCAGTGAAACTGTCCCTTTTACTCACACCAGATTCCACAGAGGGAACCAAGGCCTGGCCTCCACCCTTGAAAGCAGGGTAGTACCACGTCTGTTATGCTGGTGCCCATCTAGGGGAGCCCCAAAAAGCCTCGGGAGCATCGTCGAGGGTTCACAGCTGTGATGGTCCCTGGGCTCACTCAGGCAGAAGCAACCTCAGGAAAGCCGTTTTCATGCCGGTGCTTCTCCAAGTCCTCCCAGCCTTGCATTTAAGCCGGCCATCGAGTTGCCTTTTTAAAATGGCATCAAATTAACCTGGCTGTGAGCACCTGTTTGCAAACGTGAGCGCTCTGCCTCTGCTTGGGGGCTGTTTCCAAAGTCCACCGGGGAGAATTCAGGCTCCCACCCCACCGCCCTTGCCAGGCAGGAGGCTGTGCTGGGAGCGGTCAGCCCGGCTGCCTGCCAGGGAACCAGCCCTGCCTGACTGCGGGCAAGGACCTACAAGCCCACAGGAGCCCGGGACAGGTGTTTTTTACTGCTCTCGCTTGTGGAGACATTGCAAAGTGTGGGAGGGTGCCGGAGACTCTGTAATTATAGCCTGCGAATTTAAATCCCACAGTTTGCAGGAGTTCTGGGATATTTCATGCAGCGTAAGCTCAGCAACACCTTCGTGACAACATTAAGACACGTAAGTTTTTGCCTCGCTGTAGCAAGGTGCAAGCCTTCACTCATTAACCCTCCCACGACCAGTGGTCCTCTTCGCCTTCTGTAAATGATGGGAAAAAGGACTGAAAAGAAAGAGAAAAAGGTGAAGGAAAACACCCAGAGATGCCTTTAGTAACTGCAGAGCTCAGGGGAGGCCTTGGCTGCTCTTGGTTGCCTGCTTGGGTTTGTTTCTGCCTCTGAGCATAGAGCAGTAAATAAGGTGAGAGGTTCACGTATTCACTTTGAATTTTCTTCACCTGAATTAATCCCTGCTGGGTATGCAGAGACACAGTTTCTATCACTCTGCATTAAGAACCCCTCGTTCTCATCTCCTTTTTTTTTCGGAGCATTCCCTGTAGTTTAGAGAGGCTCATATGAGGGTCCTAAATTCAGGGACATCATCTGGAAATGGGATCCTTCACCCTCTGTATCTCGGTTTGCCTCCCGCAAGGGAGAGCAGCAGGGCTCCATGGGTTGCCTGCTAATAGGTGTAAAGCATTCAGGGAGGTTAATGATTTTCAAGCGATGAGTATTAGTTATGCACATTGTTTCAGCATTGCCTATTATTTTAGCATATTTATTTAATAAATATATCTGTATCCTCTACTTTAGCAGCAACACTGCCCTGTTTGTCACCTGCAGCCTCGGCAATGGTTTCCTTCGCCCTCCTGCTGTGGTGCATCACCTGCTCTCCTTATTTATGCAGCCTTTCCTCCTGACTAACACGCCTGCCTTCACACCCCAGGTTTGTCTATGCAAATTGGAGTTGAGGTGTGTGGAGTGCAGCCACCCTGGGTGCGTTTTCCACATCTCCTTGGCACCCCCGTGCTCAGCCCGGAGGAGCGTGAGGGCAACCAGGAGCTCTGGGGCCAAAGGCACTATCTCAGTGATGATAATCACTGCTAGTGTTTCTGCACTATTTAGAATGTCTTTAGCTTTGAAGAAAAATATAAAAGTCATTTCCATCTGTTGCAATGTGCAGCATAAGGGAAGGAGGTTTTTGGTCACTTCTCTCAGAGGATGGCTTGGCTTGCAGCTATTGCCAAGCTCCCTGACAGTCTCTGGTGGTCTCTCAGCTTGTCTCCCGCACAGCCTTCCCTCAGGAGCTATGGGAGCTTTGCTGGAGTTAATTCCTACACATTTGTGACAACAATACTGAAGAATACCTTTAGCTACCTGAGTTTTCCTTGCTGAACCTGAAATATGCCGAGGCTCAGGCTACCCCAAGTTTGAAAGTCCATCATTCACCCTCTTACCATAACTCATGAGGCCAACAGGCTGTTTCCTCTGGAATAATAAATATACCTTGAAATGGAGGTTAAAATAGGGCCAGAGAGCGCTGGGAGCACCAGGGCAGGCAGGGACATGTTCACGTTGCTCCTTCTCCCTCTGCATCAGCGGCAGCCCTTCCTGCTCAAGTGCTGCCCCAGGCTTCAGATAGGGATGCGGGGACAGACAGGTTTGGCCCCTACTGGGTGAGGGGAGCACGAGGTGACAGCAGGGCAGGAGCTGCGGTGAGATCTTCCCTGGTCTGGTAAGGCAACCAAAGAGATGGGTTGCAGCTAAGCAACATCCTTGCACAAAGCTTTGCCTTAAGCATTTTGCTCTCCCTGTCCTGAACAGATGGGGGTGACCAGCAGATGCAAAGTCTAACTGAGGAGGGAATCTTCCCCATTCCCAAAACTGCTTGTAATTTGTGTTTTTACATTCCTAAGTACCATTGGAAAACGTTTGTGCATAAGATGATACCTAAGTGACAGGTGATAATTCACACCTACTGGAGCATCAGCTTTTCACACAGCTGTGGGTTTTCTAGAACTTGGAGAACTTTAGTGTCTTCACATCTCTGCTCCTCTGTCAAAAGTGATCATGATGTTCAAAAATGACTGTGGGGAGAGATGGGTGCTGGTAGACAGACAAAATTCCCGTGCATGACCACAGAAAGAAGTAACAGGCAGGTGAAGATACTGGGTGAGCAGTTGTGAATTCTGCCTTTGCGTGTGCACATCCTTCCTCTTTAATATACCAAACAGATGTCAAAAAAATTCCCCCTGATCCAGGTGTGAGCACTTCAGACTGGTTAGTCTTAAGAAATAGCAGGAAAGTTGGGAGCTGTTGGGAGATTTTTTAGTGTAGCATGATTGCATCCAGAACTTCAGCAAGGTCATGCCGTAGATAAATAGATGTTTTTCCATGTCATGGCTGGCTTTGGCTTTCATTGCATTTGTGAAAGCAGAACAGCAGGTCTGAGCCTCCTGCCCAGGTGTAACTCCATCGACACGAGCTGTGAGACTCGCATAAGTGAGAGCAGAGTTTGACCTCTGGCTTTGAAGTATCCTTGTCCCAACAGACTTATCACTGGGGCCACACGAAGACCTTGAAAGAAAGGAAGCGGTTCTGTTTTGCAGCCCTTTCTTCCCACAAGTTTGTTTGCAGTTGTCCTTTTATTATTATTTTAGCTCCAGTGATTACACATGTGGGGCCCTGCGTGCTCTGAGGTATTTTTGCTTTGTCGGAATCTCAGGGCTGTTAACGAAAAGGTTATTTAAAAATAAAAATCACTTGTTAAATGGGTTTAGCTCATTGTGGACCTGGTATCAGATTTTACTTGGGGAGTCGTAGTTAGTCATTGCATAAGGACTGGCAAGAGGGAGGCAAAGGGTTAAGAGCAAATGCTGGAGAAAGGAAAGATACGTATCATTAAATAAAAATGTGACCACCCATGATTACAAGTGTTGTAGTCCTCCTTTTAACAAGCACACACCGTACTTTCGTTAACCCGGGCCTGCCTGAATAGCAGCCTGTCTGGCCGAGCAGGGCAGTGATTTTGTAAAAGCTGTCCCTAATGACAAAGACAGGCCACCTACCCTGAACTTTTCTCTATGACTTTATTCTTCAGCAGTGCTCAAGTGTAAATAAACTTGTTTACTCCCATCAGGATGGTAATGATAATGAAGCCTTATTTGTTTCACCACAATGACAAAGTAATTTGTGCGTAGCCCAAGCGGAGAAAGCGGGGGGCGAGAGTGCGGCTCTGCTTTATGGTTTCTCCATAGGCAAAGTTGCTGCAGTCAGTGTTTTCCATTGCTCTTCATTGTGTGTGACGGGTCAGCGAGGAAGAACTGCACATCCCGAAGCTCCGCTGTAGAGCAGGGACTGGAAAGGGAACGGCAAAGAAAACACAGTAATAATAAGCTGGGAGCGAAGTGAGGAGTCAGACAAGCCTATCTGGGAGGGAGAGAGTGACTAAGTGAGAGGGAAGGGGAGTTATCTGGTCAGACTTGTGAGTCACTATAGAAAATGTACAGAGCAGCACAACCTGATGTTTGGTTAGGTTTTTTCCATTCACTGGTATCTCTGAAGCATTAATGAATCACAGGCACGGCAGCGAGAGGATGTGCAGAAGGGGGAAGGGGAACCTGAGGCAGAGGGTGCAGCCCGCAGAGGAGAGGGCCAAGAGCAGCAGCGGCTGGAAGGGGATGGAGCATCTCCAGGGAGGAGGAGGATGAAGTGATGGTGTACTCGTGGGTGGCTCAAGCTGACCTAAGGCTGCTGTGACAGATGGGGCCCCTCCTGGCGGCACTCACCCGTCTTGTGTCCCATTGCCTCGCCCTTCCCCGGGGTTTGGGCAGCCTTGCAGGCGAGGACCTGACCAAGACGGAAATCAATCCCTTCATTTTTTGGTATGGTTAGTTTTCAGCTGATCATGCCGGACTGGAAAAAGCGCGTATGGAAAAAGATTTGTTTCAAATGTTGAAACAAACAGTTTAAAACTGGCTTTTGTAATTTTTGCTGGAATTAAGAGCAGAGATGGGGCAACGTGGTCCTAGCTCACTGTACCCATAACAAGGCAGGCAGTGCAGATTTAGCTTGTGCCTATTATTTGTAACTTCCTGAAAAAACACAATTAATTAAAAAGAAAATAAAAGAAAAACATAATTAAAAAAAACAAAAAGCCCCCAGAATTGAAGAAAGGAAGGAAAAAGCCAGCCCAGGCAAAATATCCATTGGTAGGCTCCTCAGGAAAGCTAGTCAGCATCTGCAGACTCCACCTCCAGAGCTGGAGAGGCCTATGTGTCTGGAAGCTGGAGAGGATTTTGCACGGGACCAGCCCTGTGGGGTCTCCCACACAGGGGACCAGAGAGAGGAGTGAGGGATGGGGAAACTGGATCCCAATCCATAGATGTAGAAGTACACGGAGCTGTGCAGTGATTCCCAAGCGCAAAAGGGTTCAGCAGGAGTTTAGGTGGGGCTGGAGAGCAGCAGATATCTGAAAGGTGCTGAGACACTTGGTAGGGAATAGAAATGTAAAATCCCTTAGGCTGTAGCATGTCACATTCCTGAAGTGCAGACAAGTATGCGGTATTACCCCGCCACAGCATCGGGGTGCAATCTGCTCCAAGCTTTACCAGAGAGCTCTGCATTCACGCCACTGAAGTCAGGAGCAGAAACCGGCCTCCTAATTGCAACTGGACTAAGTGGATACACACCCCTGAAGTGGCTGGATATTTTAATAGCAGTAAATGGTGTCTTCTAACAGAGCTTTTTGGGGATGACTTCACATTTGAGGTGGTGATGGGTCCCCAGTTCCCCCTGCTACACAGACTGAAGTGAGCTCTCGCCTGGTCTGTCTTGCTGGCTGCTGTGTCTAGATACGCACCAGAGCACATGAACTGTGCGGTGCCATTTCTTCTTATGAATTCCCTCCATTTTGCCCGTGTAAATCAGCCTATTGAGCTTTCCAGAACGTATTCCCTGTCTGACTGCAGTTGCAGAAGTTTTGCTCAGACTTCCCGTCAGTGTCGAGGTGACTTTCTGCAGCAGGGACGTGTTGGCAGAAGAGCTCTCCAGGAGGCCATCGTTACAAGAAGACCTCGCTCCCTTATGCTGGCTTCCACCAAGAACAGCGAACACTCAGAGCTGTGACTCCAGGGCAAAACAGAAACAGTTAATTTGAGGTAATAACACTTTGCTCCTCTGTAGCACCTTCTTCAAGGACCTCAAAGTGCTTTTCAAACATTAATGCATTAAAGCTCTGCAGCCCTCCTGATGGAAGTGAAAAGGAAGGCGAAACACAGCACAGCAATGCTACACAAGCTCAAAAACTCTCCAAATTGTTTCCATGGGGACTGAAGCGCAGCCCTCTCTGCTCACAGCAGCGGGGAGCAGCCCACCCCTCCGAAATGCCAAGGGAGCGGGAGCACAGCGCTTGCCTGGAGGGAGATGGAAACCAGGGAGGGCACCAGGAAGTCTGGCTGGGAAAAGACCTTTCTGCTGAGGAATGTGTTTGTACAACTCTCGCTTTTCTGGTCAAAGATGTCTAAAAACCAAGCCACTGAATCCTCCTGAGCAAGTGCCTGATCCGACTCCTCTGAGAAATGATGGTTCGCGTGAAGCTTCTTAATTTGTAAGAACAAGAAAGTCCAGGCGAGGCTGAGGAGCTGTGCCTGCAGCTGAGCTTTAAAACCTTCCTTGTACTGCACAACACAGCTCTGCTCTAGCACGAAGCCACCCAGCATCCCTAATGACCTTGTTTTCTCAACTCATCCGAGACAGCACAACACAACACCCTTCCCCACACCACCTCCGCGCTCGCTCAGAAATAACAGCCGTGTCACCTGCGA
The DNA here is from genome assembly GCF_964106895.1 of Numenius arquata. NCBI lineage: Eukaryota > Metazoa > Chordata > Aves > Charadriiformes > Scolopacidae > Numenius > Numenius arquata. Next base: position 4,498,220 of record NC_133586.1, on the reverse strand, counting down.
AACCTCTGGCACCACCTCACACGCTTCTTTGAGGACTTTCTCCCCACGCCTGTCTCGTTTTGACATCGTCTAGCGAGGAAAACCTGACAGGAACCCGAACGCAGGGAAATACAGGAACCGCATTCCCTGCCCAAGTCACTTTTGCTGCATGACTAAGGATGCAGATGCCCTCAGGCTGTAGGAGCAACTGCATCGACACCCAAAAATCACAATATCTGCATGCCTCTTCCCTTTCCAGCAGTCTGTCCAGCTCTGCTTGCCCTCACGTCCGCCGTGAGCAGGGCTGAGTTTCGGGGTTTCCAGTTCTGCACCCTTCGACCACAACACTGGAGCCTTCACCTGCAAAGCTGAGGCTGGGCTGCGGGGAAGAGGTGTGTTGAGAGCTCTGGTGTTATAAAAGATCCCAGAACAGAAACCAGGTGGTCATAATTTTGGTTCTTAATGTAACCGTGCTCCAGTGTTGCTTCAGAGGCGCTGGGAAAGGTGGGGTAAGGGGCCAGGTGACTTTTCTCTCCGTGACAGACTTAAGAAAGAGAAAATGGGAGAAAATAGCTCTAGGGCAAAACCTGATATTTGGACTGGGACTCTGAAACCTGCAAAAACGATATAATCACATGTATTAATTCATCTGATGTGGCTAAATGTTAGTTCCTAATTCAAATTTGTTTCATTCCAGTGAATTGGGATAATAATTCAAATGGTAGATCCAGCCTGCTTCATAGGCTTTCCAGCACCAAACCAGAGCTAAATCTGATGAGCACCAGTAAGTAAATTAAAAGGCCAGATAGATTATTATTATATTGAGATATTATTATTATGAGTGTAACACACATAATAAGCACTGAGATCAATAAAAATAGCACAGTACAATTTAATGGTGGGGGTCTATTATAAATTGTTGAGTTATTTGTATTTTGGAATTGATTGCCACAATTAATGTCTTGCAGATGTTCCTGTTGTTAACTCTCAAGGCCTCAAGCGGGACAAATGGCTCAGATTATCATTTATATAAACGACTCCTTTCAAGGCTTTTTAAGCTTGCGATTAAATATTGTCCTAAATGAGGACCCAAGGTTAACGGACAGTATTGCTGGAGTAACAAATTAAACTCACCTCCCTCAACTGACTGTCAAACTAGGTAAGGGCATGGGAGGAGAAACGTTAGGATTTGTCTAATTGCTTGAACTTTATACAAGTCTGAGATAACACTGGGGTAGGTCTGAGATGGTCTGTCCCACCACTGCTTTTCAGAAAGCTGACAATAATGGCATGGCTTGGAAAATGCATTGCTTTGTGCATGAAGAAACTTAAAACATGTCTTCTCTGTGAAAACAGCCAGAACAATGCGAAGGGTTCAATGGGGCGTGGAGAACTTGGGGGAGAATATGTTGCATCAACGTGTGGGCTCAAAACATCCATTTTGAAGGCTTAACCCAAGCTACCAAGGCTAAGAGGAGATGAAAGACCAGCCTGGCTCGTGCAAGCTGCCCTTGTTGGGCTCTCCTTGCCCTGTGGACCGCTCCAGGTGAGGTAGGACCACCAACACGGGAGGTACCACCCTCTCCCAAGAGCACAAGGGCTTTTTATCTTAGATAACAATTACAGCTGGTGCTAAGCCATGGCCAAAAGATTGTGGGGACACAGGAAAGCAAGATGATAATGCTAATATCAGAGGCGACATATCTGTGTGAGCAGATCTACCACTTCTCCCCACGTTTGCCTGCACAGACGCCTGGCTGACAGACGAGGAGAAGCGAAACGCTGTTGCTGAGGCTCCTCTGAATATTTCGGGCCTGATTAAATTCCAAGTGCAAACGCTCCCAGCAGTTTCCTTGCAAACAACCTGCTGTTAAAAAATGTGATCAACAGCCTCTCAGGTGTGTTTTCCAGAATCTAAACTAGCCCAGCTGCGGTGCTGCCCTTCACAGAACCCCAAACAGGGGCAGCCAAACATGGGTGGAGGGCAGGAGGGGGTTAGAAGCCAAAAAAGTGTAGGAGGCTAAAAAGGGGTAGGGGGCTAAAAAGGGGTAGGGGGCTAAAAAGGGGTCAGAGGCTGAAAAGGGGTCAGAGGATGAAAAAGGGCTGAAAAAGAGGTGTCAGTCTGAAAACAGGGTTGCAGGCAGAAAAAAAGGGTTGCACTCTGAAAACAGGATTGCAGACCCAGAAGGGGAGGGAAGCCAAAAGGTACGAGGGGGGAGGAGAACATGGTATTAAATCAGGACCCAGCAATATCCACGTGGCTGCTCAGCCCCGGTCACGTCAAGCTAAAACAGAGAGGGGCTCGGCAGGAGAGGTACTTCGGATGGCATTTATGGGCCTCTCAGCAATCGGGAGGAAAAAATCTCCTGGCAAAAAGCTAAATGAAACCCTCTAGCAACACCCTGTGATAACCACATGAAAGCCTAATGGCTGTCTGGTGGCCTTTTGTCAGGGACCCGCCAGCGGAGCGTGGAATGTCGCATGCTGCAGCGAAGCAGCCCAGGTTGCGCCCTCGCTCCTCCCTAGGCTGCTCCTGGAGAAAACAGGGTATTTAAGCAGACATAACAAAGCTGTTTATATCCTAAAGTGTTCTTTCACGCTTGGGAACTGAGACTGTAGCCTCAGCATCAAAGATAACGTCATAATAGCCTTTTAGTGGAAATAACCCTTATTTACAAGAAAGTTCTATCGCTGAGATGCAAAATAAAAGCAGTAGATATTACTCATAATGCATGAGAAAAGTTGATTCCTTTTATTTGAAGGCCTTTTTTTAAACTTCTAAAAGCAGCAATCTCTGGTTAGAAATCATGGAAAAAATCTTGGACCCATTGAAGTCGGCATGAGCAATTTCCTTACCTGTGTTATGAAGAACATTTTAGCTTATGAAAGTGCAGCAGATTTTTTTGATCTAATTTCTTTTTTATCATTTATTCTATTTGATTACTTTCTGTACATTTCAGTTGGACACTGCAAGCAGGCTGGTGTCTTTTCTGCTCCTAGTTAATTTAACTGTACCATTCCTATGCCCAAGAACAGCGAAGACAACTACATGTTCTTTCAATTTCTTTCAAAAAAATACCAAACAAAAAAACCACAAAACAAAAAGCAACAAAACAAATGGCCATTATCCCTGGTCCCAAACTGGTGATATTAATTCTCTATGTCCTCTTGTTGCTTTTCTAAAATGACCAAAACTGGGGGGTTAAATTATCTCATGTTGTTCCTTCAAGCAGGGAAATGCTGACATTCAGAAGGAAATCACTCTCTATTTCAAGTAAGTCACTAACTGTATCCTGGCTCTTTGGTTAACCAGGGCATATCAATTACACTCCTGGGTATTGAGGGATATTAAAGAATTAAATATTACAGAATTAAAATAACATAAGCTGTGATGCTCCTTCTTCTCAGACATATTTCTGTAGACTTTTCCTCCAGACTATCAAAAAACTGGTAAAAAACAGAATCACAAGTCCAATGATAGATCAGATTTTGATTCTTCCAAGATATTTCCACAGAGCAATTCTACAAGGTCTATAGCACAAGCCTAGCACAGCCCTACACACAGGTAATGTGTAACTCCCTGGTTATTGTACATCCCACAGCAAAGCAAATCTCTAACTGCTGTCCTCTTACCATCGGGGTATGAGTTGTGCCTGTTAAGATGGAAATTCAGACTGCAGGGAGTTGTGATTGTCCTCCATGACATAGACCTGATAGGCATTTTTATTCTATGTCCAGAGCTGCCGTGCTACATATTTAGAGCAGCTGTGATGTCCTGAAAGAGGCCTGTGACACGGAGACCATGTCAGGATCACTTAATCTGCCTCACAGAAAGGTTTTGAATCTTAATTAATCAATATTTGAAAAGAGTTTTTAGCTCTTTGGGCAGCAAGTCCCACTTGCTGGGACTTTAAACAGGAATCTTTAAACAGGAATCATCTGTCCACACAGCCTGCAGCTCTCAAAGAGCTTCAAAAGTTTGTGGGAATGCTACACGCTTGCTAAAATATATAATTTTTTTTCCTCCAAAGCTTCATAGCTCCATCCTATGCTGTCCAGAGAAAAGGAAGATAAATACAAATACTGTGGATGGAGTTAGTTATTGCAACACCACCACCATTTTAACCTTGTGGTGTTACCCATCTTTGTTCCTTCCCTCTTTCTTTACATTAAAGTACAAGAGCAGAGGCACTATATTAGAAAAAATGAGATTCTGTTTTAATTTGGTTAGCACAGGAATGAACCCAGGAGACATGCAATGCTATCAGTTACCCAGTAGATACGTTACAGTAGATACCTCACATGTCCAACCAAATGTGCTGTATAAGATACCTTTTTGAAGCACCAAAGTAATATATTTTTTTATCATTTTTGCATTACACTGCAGCCAGATCCTCATGTTAAGAAAACAAGAAACTACTGAAATCTGTGTGGTTTGGTTGGAGAGTGCTTGCAACCTCAGACAAGTGAGCAAAAGTTATGTAAAGGCCCAGACATAAAGTTCTTCTGAGTAAAACACACCATCTAGAGGCGGACACCACTTCTGCAAGTGCTCTTCAAAAAAACTGCAGAGGGCAGTTAAACCGTTCAAGGAAAGAAGAAAACTCTTCTTGCCTCGATAGAGGCAACAAAAATAACCAGAATCTGAGGCTTCTTTGAAAAAAATATTTCTGAGGGGGTTTCTAAAAAAAGGTGCTTCTGTACCAAGTCAAATAAGGCTCCTGTTTTCAAAGGCCTTTTGAAAAGAAAAGCAGGTTACTGCTCATCCTTCTAACGCCCAAAGGTCACAGAAGGACAGTGCTTACTCTCAGGGGCAGTGGCATGTATGGACGGCAAAATTCCTCTGCAGATAGACTCTTGCTTTCAGGTCATATATCTGCAAAGGATTATCCAAAGGGGTGCAAATATGGCAGGCTGGCATATAGGAAATTCATGTTCCTAGGTACCTCTTGCAGAAGAAAACCATAAACTGTGAAACTCTCACTGAAGTCAGCGAGGACAGTGGAGACACTGCAGGGACTGTGGGAGCAGCAAAGCATCCCCCCTGGTCTGGAATCAGAGAGAAGAACCTCAGTTCCAGCCCCTGGAGAAACCTCTCCTCTCCATCCCCTCTCCTGGTGACACTGTAGCTGGTTTTTTGAGGGTTTCCAAGGTTTGTGGAGCCCAGCAAAGGGGAGGCAGAGAGCCAAAGTCCAGCTTTCCCTAGTATTGGGGAAGTATCTGATATTCATTAAAATAGTAAATGGCTGGTGTTTGCTTTATTATCTCTATTATAAATGCAGGGTAGCCATGAAAGCCAAAAGGCGAAGGTGGGAAATACTGCCCTTCACAGTCCTTCCCCACCCACCATGGGGGAATATTCCTACACTGATCTAATTGTAGGAACTGTCTGTGAACAAACATGTGTTTTGAAACTCCCATATAAATAGGAATCACAGCATCTTGCTCCATTTTAATAAACTATGTTTTCTTTGTGTCAATCTATCTCAAGAATGTCGGAATCAGAACATTTCCCCAGTGACAGCTTCATCCTTTAAACTCTGCAGATGAGAGAGCATGCAGAACAATCTGTGCTGAAGCAGGATTAAGAGTTACCAGGGTGACACTTTGTAGTTTGTAGGATGCTGACAACGAGCCTCTCAAAAGCACCAGACCTTCCCTGGCGCTGAAGAGACCACAGAGACCCAATTTGCCTCTGCTATCACTGAAGTGGCAACAAAGATCGCAAATTCCCCCTGCCCTCCCCTTCCCTGGATCTTTCGCGTTACAGCAGAATTCCCAGGGGCAGGATGTGGTCCCTGGCACTGGGGATTTACCTTGGGAAGAGGGATGCTCCGAGCCATCGCTTGTCTCAGTTGTGCTGAAGGTCTGCTGCTCCTCTTTCTTTTCTGTCAGGCTCTCCTGCAATGACAGTGACAGCACAAAGTTGTGGCTCCACCACACTTCTTCCCACCAAGAAAGAGAAACAACTGTGCCAACAAAAGCCTTGGGGTGTTTTCCATTTGCCCATCACTGGTAGAGCACATCAGGTTTCTTTCCCTCTTTCTGCAAGTGCAAATTAATTTATTAAAGTCTTCAGGGAGAAGAACTCCAACGAGTCATTTGCATTTTAGGTCTACACATACCTGCATTGGCCAGGGGATTCTTAATGGGCTACTCAGTGTCAGAACCCAATTAACAAAACTGCAAGATCTGTTTCAGAAATGGCTGCCCAAACTTTGTCCATTTCAGGCATTCCCTGTCCTAGATCACAAATTCCTTGCCCAACTGCAGGTCCAGGCCCAGGAACTGACTACAGGCTGTTTAGCAGGTATCAGCACAATCAACTTTGATGGAGAAGTAGATCCCCCAGCCTGGAAAGCTACCCAACATCTAGAGAGAGGTTTATGGCTTTTTTTTCAAGAGATGAAAGCAAAGGTTCAGTATCTACTGTGTTTTCAACAATGAAATCATAAAAATTCATGGATACAGCTGCAGCTAAAAATTAGCCAAATTGTCAGTAAGAAAAGACAAGCAACTGCTGGCTTGACATCTGGCAGGACATCCACAGAGAACCCCAGAAAGCTCGTTTAAACCAGCTGCCCGCTCCTGCCAATGCCGCAGTGTGGCTCTGTGCAGTACGCCGCTTGTCAGTGCGCTCTTTACTTGGGGTTTTTAGGATAACAGTGACATCAGAGGGAGAAAAAGCCTCGTAAACCACAGGAACTCACCTCTTCCCAGAAGCATAGTGGTTTCCCTCATAAAAGAACAGCAGGTGTTAGAGTGTCACCGAGGGACTTGATTTTGACCACAAAGCCAAGAAAAAGCAAGTGTCTTTAGTAAATCTCAGCTTCTCAGTGACCTCTGATGGAGCAAATCTGCCAAGGCTAAATTGGCTGACTTCTAGGCCCAAGCCAATGATTTATCTGTGTTGGTTGGGCTTAAATCCTGGAGGCTTTATTGAGATTAGAAGGAAACTTACTCAGCGGAGAGCAAAGCAGCAGCCAAAATTTGGCCTGTCTGCCAGCAGAGAGATGTGGTGCTGAGGTGGAAGGCTTTGGGAAGGGGGGGGACAGAGCAGAGAAGCAGAGCAGAGAAAGGGGTGCAGTGCCCAGAGCAGGTTGGTGCAGTCCATCTGTGCCCTGATCCCAGCCTTGCGGGGCTTGTGCCAAATTCCAGTCCTTTCCCTGCATCAGCTTTGGTGGGAAGTGGTCCTGAGGAGTAAATGCAGGGCTGGGAGCTGTGGTGCTTTACACGAAGCAGCAAATCTCTGCAAAACTCCCAGGGCTGCAGCACTGGGTGAAATTTAAATATGTGTGTGTGTCTGAGAGAGAGAGGGAGAGAAAGAATGCCTGGGGAGATGAAAAAGGTTGAAATGAGTCACTCCTCATCTTTTTGTCTAATTTGGTAGATAATACAGGGTGTGATGCTTCACTGCCTCCTTGCTGAGCAGCTCGTGCAGAGCCAGTTCCAGCGCAGTCAATGAAAGGCCGTCTCTGGATCCAGCCCATATATGGTGCAAAATAAGGCAGAGGAGAATCAGGCACAGGGACACGCTGGCTGCGGGCGCGTCTGCCGTGCAGTAAGCCCGGGAGGTGGGATGCTTTTCTGTTGTGCAAAGATTTTATGAGTTGTGACACAGGCTGAAAAGAGGAGGCATTTCCATAGCTTCCTCAGCTTAAAAGTGGCGTTCTAAAATGGCATTTGACACTTTATATTAACTTAAGCGCAGTCATGGTACGGTAACAGCAGCCGATGGATCACAAACCCAATAAATACCTCCTCGGGAGCACAGTTCCCATGGAGCAGTGATGGAAAAGCAAGCTGAACCTTGGCCGGTACGGCCCCGCACCAGGGGAGGGGAGGAGAAGGAAGGGGTTTGGTGAGAGCAGTGCTGGGTGGTCCCTGAGGCGAGCTATGCTCCTGAACTGGGCTTTGTTCCCCGAGACAGGTTTTCTTCCTTAAGCTGGGTTTTTCTCCCTGAGCTGGGCTTTGCTCCATGAGCCAGGCTTTACCGCCAGAGCTGGGCCTTGCTCCCAGACCTGGGTTTTCCTCCCAGAGCCAGGCCTTGCTCCCTGAGCCGGTCCTTGCTCCAGAGCTGGGTTTTGCTCCCATAGCCTTGTTTTGCCCCCTGAGCTGGGTTTTGCTCCTATAGCTGTGTTTTGCCCCCTGAGCTGGGTTTTGCTCCAGAGCTGGGTTTCAGTCCCATAGCCGCATTTTGCCCCCTGAGCCAGGCTTTACCTCCAGAGCTGGGCCTTGCTCCCAGAGCCGGGCTTTGCCCCCTGAACCGGGCCTTGTTCCAGAGCCAGGTTTTGTTCCCAGAGCGGTGTCTCACTCCTAGAGCCGGGCTTTGTCCCCTGAGCCGGACCTTGCTCCCTGAGCCGGGCCTTGCTCCAGAGCTGGGTTTTGCTCCCATAGAGGTATTTTCCCCCCTGAGCCAGGCTTTACCTCCAGAGCCGGGTTTTTCTCCCAGAGCCGGGCTTTGCCCCCTGAACCGCGCCTTGCTCCAGAGCCAGGTTTTGTTCCCAGAGCGGCGTCTTGCTCCCAGAGCCGGGCTTTGCTCCCGAGCGGTGATTTCCCCGCTTAAGCGGGGCCTTGCCCCCCCGCAGCCGCCCCTTCTCTCCCCCCTCAGGGCACCTTGGCGGGAGGCTCCAAGAGCCCGGCAGGGGGCGCCGCAGGGCAGCGGCGCGAGCTCGGGGGCGGGGCCTGGAGGGGCGGGGCGGGGCCCGGCGGGGCGGGGGCGGGGCCTGGCGGGGCGGGGCCCGGCGGGAGCGGCGGGCAGAGCCCCGCGGCCGGGCGGCAGCTTCGCAGCGCCGGCAGCTCCGGGGTCCGCGGCGGGCACCCTCTCCCCGACCCCCGGCAAGATGTGGCGGCGCTGGGAAGCGGGATGGGACGAGAAGAGGGAACTGCAGGAGCTCAACTCCCGGCTGCGGGTCTTCGTGTCCCGCGTGCGGGAGCTGGAAGAGGAGAACCGCTTTCTGGCGCGGGAGCTGGCGGAGCTGCGGGAGCAGGAGCTGATCGGGCTCCGGGTGCCCGAGGAGGAGCTGGCCTGGCTGCGGATGCAGCTGGAGGAGCTGAGTCGGGCGAAGCTGGAAGCGGAGCTGGAGCGGGATGGGCTGCGGAGGGAGCTGGAGCAGCTGCAGCTGCTGGGCGCCGAGGTGCTGGCGATGCGGCGGCGGCTGGAGCCCGAGCTGGCCGGGCAGCGGCAGCTGCTGGAGCGGCTGCGGGGCGAGTGCGTCGCCCTGGAAGAGCTGCTGCTGCAGTTGCAGGCCGAGCACGGGCACCTGGCGGAGCAGCAGCGGCGGGAGGCGGTGGAGATACGGGAGCTGCGGATGGACCTGGCCGCCTTGCCGCCCCCCTTGGCCGGGCTGAGCCTGGAGGAGCTGGAAGAGACCTACGAGATGCTGCTCAGCCAGAGTTGCCGGGAGACCCTGCTGCGCTACCAGGAGCAGCTCCAGATGCTGCAGGAGCAGGAGGCGCAAAGGAGCCGGGAGAACCTGGAGCTCCTGCGGGAGGAGAGCCGGCAGTGCCGCCAGCACCTGGAGGACCTGCACCGCCAGGGCCGGGAGCTGTGCGGGCTCCGGGAGCGGCTGGAGCAGGAGCTGCTCGCCATGCAGGACCGCCACGGCGCCGAGGTGGAGGAGTACCAGGTGGGTGGCAGTGCCCCGTCGCCGCGTCGGGTCGGTCCCCGGCCGGTGTCCCCCGGGTCCCAGGCCTCTCCCGGCCTTCTTCGCCGGGACTGTCTAGCTGTCTTCCCGCCTCTGATGCTTGCTTTGGTGCTCCTCTTGGTCTCCTTGCGCCTTCCCACCAGTTCTTTTTCCCTTCAGTTCTAGTTCTGGCCAATCGTGAGATGTGAGCCCAATTTCCCCTGACGCTGGCACTCTGCCTCCCAGCAGTAGGAATTCCCCCAGGCTGGAAGAGGAGGTGGCCCAGCAAGAGCTTGATGGTGCTGAGCCCTTCTCTGGGGGGATCAGGGAATCCCTTCGAGACCCACTGCTCCGTTTGGGGAGAGCTGGATGCAAAGGGTGGGGATCAAAAGGAGACGGTGACCCTGAGAACATCTTCCTGGTGACAGGTGCTCCCTTCCCAACCTGCCCTTGGCAAGTACCCAAGAGCATGGAGCTGGCGCATGGGCTTGCCAGCGCTCCCGCTTGGCTTGGCATGGGCACATGGGACATGGAGCAGTCCCTGGGCACGGGTGAACAAGTCCCCATGCGGTGGGACACGAAGCTTCCCATCTAGCCTGAGACTTGAGGTTGACCTGGTGTGATCAGAGAAACGATCTGAATTTTCCTCCTGCTTTACGCACGCTCCTGTGCACCCTGAGCCTAGAGAACAGCTTGTGGCCCCAGCATAGTTAAGGACACTTTCAGTTGTTTAAAGGCAGGAAGACTCGTTACTGTACTACAGGCGGTGAGCAGGATGGGAATTTTTGGAATTCAAACTTTAAGGATGTAGGCAACTGGTATCTGTTCAAGGTGGATGTTTGGGGCTGTTAAACAGGGGGTTATAGCATCTGCAGCTGAGAATTTGCTTGCTGTCAGAATAATGTTTGGTGTAACGTCGTATAATCACCCTGTGCGTGTGAACAGATCAGCAAATGCCCGAACAGCAAAATATCGGTTCATCAAATTTGGAGCGGAGAGCACGTATTAGATCATCCTGACCATCAATCGATTTCCTGAGGGCAACGTTTCTTTTGTTCATTGTCAGACCTTTTATTAACACTCTGCTGGAGCTCGGTGTTTGTCTGAACCCCCTGTGCTGATGATCACATTGTGTCCAACAGCCCTGGTAGATTACGGAGATGCTGGCGGTTGGGAAAGGATGGGGACCTGTTGCTGTGTGTCTGGTTTTTGTACAGTGCTAGATTGTTTGCAAGTTGCGTGGTTTGCAGATGCTGTGAACTGAGGCAGATGAGGTATGCAAGAAGTAATTAGAAAGGCTTTTAACTTTTAAATCAATCTTACTTTCATTTTTGACAGGACAATTAATTCTTCCAGTCACGTATGTAAACATTTCCAAAGTTTTAGAAGAAGACATTATATGTAAATACCTCATTAATTAAATCTATCCATCTGTCAAAGCCAGGTGAAAAGCTAAAGAAGACAAAAACCCTCTTCATTTTTCCCCTTTTTTTTTTTTTTTTAAGGTGCATAAGTTTATATAAATGTACATAAGTCTACCAATATTTAAAGTTACTGTGATTTCTGAAATATGTCCTCCTTGCTGTCTATATTTGTTATTAGGGATTTAGAATGAAAACTTCATTGTTCCTCAGTTGTCATTGCTCAAATTGAAAACCCTTAAATATTTTTATAAGAGCATTTTGTGTAGCTCGCTATCCGTGCTACGAGTTTTTCTTCTAAAGCCTGGCATTCGGTGGTTTTGTACCCGAGTGTTGTCTCTGTATCTGGTTGCAGTTTGAAAGAATTTTCTTCAGAAGAGCAAGTGGAGACAGAGCAACCCATTTTACAAGTCAGATAGTAAAAATCAATGCATGCCCTTGGATTGTCCTCGTACAATGCTCAAAAAGGGATTTGTTATTTAGATACCGAGATAACAAACTTCAGTTTCACTCTCACGAGGATTTGCCATGATTTGGATTTTACAGGAACAATAGCTTCAAATCTTAGTAATACAAGAAAAAAAAAAAAGGTTCTTTGGTAGCCAACCTGAAAACACGTGAGCTGTCTTATCACTGAATGTATGTCTAGGTATTATTTAAATTCTGGTGAAAATGGTATAATAAGGATTATAACTTCTGAATGTTTCCATATTTGAAACGTCTGGTTTCTAATGAGAAAAGCTTTTTCCAGTGGCCAGTCTACTGTACATGAAAAATAAAATATCTTTTGCTCACAATGAAGAATAAAAAGTATAGAATGTGTAGAAGCAGCTGTTTCAGGTTTTGTTCTTGTGATCTAAGCTTTTTTTTTCTCCCTCATTGTTTCTTTTATTGGTGAAAGTATGTTCAGCTTGGATTTTAAACAACTCTTTAAAGAGCATCTATTCCATGCTTATTTGTAAAGTGCCAGGCAGAAATGCTATGTATGTACAGATTTAAGTCAAGTGATTATTGTTCATTGCAGCTGCAATGGCAATTAGATTTATTCATATTTTCCATATATCGTGCAGTCGCCTTATATGTCCATCTTTGCCTCCTGCACTGTCCTTATCCTCACTACCGCTTTCAGCAATGTTAAATAGAAATATGTATTTGGAGTTATAATTTAGTTGAACCAGGCAAGCTGTAAATCATATGTTGTTTGGAAAATTTTCACTGGTCCTGGGTGCTAAAGGGATGAACTCAGTAGGTCTTCTTACTTCCATAATTTTAGCTTTGTGCTGTGACAATACTTACACAAAAACTCTCAGTGATTTGAGAAAGCCCTGTATTTTTTTGGATGTAAAAAGGCCATGGCTTGTCCTGCTGTTTTGAAAAGAAGCAGGAATTTTGCACCAGTACAGTGGGTTTAGGGTCGGTTCCCGCGCCAGAGAAGAAGAAAACATCTTGTCAAATGGACATATAATATTAATGTCATGTGCATTTTTTGTGTGTACCAGTTTATAGACAGCTAAGCTCGGACTGTCAGTTCCTCCCCTGCTGAGCCAGGCCATGAGCTATGGCATCGGTACATAGTACCAGATGGAAAGGGCTGGAGCCTGGAAACCCTCTCTTTATTCCCTGAGTAGGTGCAGCTTGGACAACCCAAGTAAATTCTTTTCCCCCTACTGCCCTTCTAAAATTTCGCACTGCTGCCTGGAAGGGAACATATGAAGGGTGAGAAAATCACTTCTATTCAGTTACTCAGTTCTAGCAAGGACATCACGGGGATTTGGGGGGACACGGGTTTGATGTGGTTGAGAAGCAAATCTTTCCAAGAAGGTCCCGTGTGAAGCAAACGTAGCTGCAACAATACAGGTTACCTTTTGCGAAATGGAAGTTTGTCAGCTTGCCATCTCCTGAACTTTGCCAAAGCGGTTTATGTACTTTTTGGCATGCTTGGAACCAGGACTTAAGACCAATTGTCCTCTGCATTATGTTTAAGCATCAGTGACTGGAGGGCTAGACGGGTGGCTGTCTGCCATCCAGTCTATACAATGTCTGCTCCTGTTGGAATGAATTCCTTTGGAACTGTTACACAGCTGGCTGAGTTATGTAGCCCCTTATGGTAATCATTAGGACACTGTATTTAACTCAAACTTTTGGATCCCGAGTGCTTTCCAAATCCAGTGGATAGAATCTAGGTGGCTTTTAAAACCCAGGCTGCAGAACTGGGGGTGAAGGACTGAAGTTCCTGTCTTGAGATAGGTATGAATGTCTCCAGTCTTTCAGAGCTCCACACTCTGTAGTCCAGCGTACAGATTCCCTGTATAGATTCTTCTGGAACTGGAGCAAGACCTGTGCATTATGAAGCTTTTTTTTTTTTTAACATATGCATGCACAGCTATAGGTTAGTCTCTGTGTTTAATTGGGGAGGCAACAAACACCTGAAGCACTTCATGTTTTCTATCAGAGCTCTTACCACCTTTAGGGATTGGTCCCATATAGATCCAGCCCTTCTTGTCTTCTGCTCCTTTTGCTGGCTCCTCTGGTTCTGTCAACACCCTCTCCATTCTTGCTCCATAGCTTTTTCCTTTTAAAAGCAGGGCCTGGCACTTTTCTTCCTTTCTCATCTTGGCATTTTCCATTGTGTCAGTTCTTGAACAGGGTGGTTGTCTCAGAGCCGCTAAAGGTCAGCAGTTCTGCTTGCTGCTGTGCGTGACCATACAGGACGTCACCTCCACTGCAGTCTGGATGAGGCTGTTGGGTGGTTGATAGTGCTTTTTCAGATATGCAGATATGATTGGTCTTCTGCCATGAAAAGGGGGTTTTAGGTACATGGAAGACTGTAGGCAAGGTTTGTCATGTCAAAGAATTCTTCAGTTAAAACTGTTGTTTAACGATTACACTGAAGTTATAGATTAACATGTGTGTTACATAGAGAGATATACCCACATGTACACGGAGATACAGGCAGCTTCCTTCATAAAGCTTTCTTTTTACCTTTACTTGAAAAGAAAGAAGACTATTAATGTTTGAAATGCCACCACTTTACTTCTTAAACCTTACTTCTGCCTAGCATATTATACCGGCATTAACCAATCTGGGGAATCCCCTGCTGTATCTTCATTTTTGTTATCGCTCATACTTGAACACTTGCTGCCTATAAATGATGTGTTTCGAATTTTGTAAAAACTAGACTATCGGTGTATTTTTTTTTCCAGTTTGTATTACAAAGTATTTGCTAGGATGCAATCTAAAATACGCTCTCATGAATTCCTGTTCGGTGTTGCACACGTGCATGGCATTTTGCTCTGTGAATGACAGCTCAGTGTCCTTGCGTAGTGCAGACTGACGTGAGCAAAATAGAATCAGGCCTTTGCTGAGATTTAATTTCTGTCTTCCCAGCCCCTAGAACAAAGCGTAATCTACAGTGTTTCGGTTAGCATCAGTCTGCTGGCTGAGGATTGATCTGGGTTAGTAGATTCTGTCCACAGCGAGGAAGCCATTAAGAACCAAACTGAAGAGCTAACACTGATACTTTTAGTTCTGCATCTGTACTCGACAAGCTCCTCTCAACCTCTCAATTATCAGGGGAGGGCTTATTTTCCAGAAGATGGCGATTTGCCCTTCATGCGAGAGGTAGCAGCAGTGATTAAAGCACTTGCTTTCTGTGATGTTCTTTTCAAGAGCATGAGAGTCAGTTGTCTGGGTTTGAATCAAATAAATGTTTTGTTGCGTAAGTCTTCATTGTTTTTTTTCTGTTGTGTGCAGTTATTCAGTATTTAATTGTCCAGTTAGTATTTTGGAGTATGTTCAAATTTAGATAATTTTCAACTTTTCTGCTTATAGAATCAGTCCCTTTATCCATTTCCAAAACTTGTTAAAGAAAGGTGGGCGGTTCTTACCTACGACCTCGTCAGTGCTGCTGCTCACAAGGCATTTGGAGGTGTAATATAAGCTGCATCCCTCCCATACATGCACAGAGCTATGAAGGTACAAAGTTAATATTTAGTTATAGCAACCAAAATGACCAATCCCTTGTATATCTTCTGAGTACCAGTTACAACAAAGCTGGGTGGACTACGAAGCAGGTGTCCAAATACTGTAGAAAACTTTGCTCAGAGTAACCACTGGAGGTTCATCCTTCACCTTCTAGGCACTATGAATAACTCCAGAAGCTAGAATCCAAAAACTGATTTGAACCCTCATGTCTATGGAACTGAATATCCTAACAAAGAGAAATAGGCCAGGTTCTCATGGCAAAGCGGTTACCAAAATTCCTGATCTCATGTATGATTTAAGCATGTAAATCTGCACCCTTAAAATGACAAAATGCATCACATTTATAAAGCGGTGTATTTTCCTTGCTGAATATACTTGATAGCTTTTGTACAGGGCATCCAAACAGGTTTTACTCAATTACTTAGCTAGTTTAGTAAGACATAAAATTCTGCTTCAGTAACAATGTGTTTCAAATTGTATATGGGGAGGTCCTAGAGCCGACTTGTTCTGGTTTTCAAAGCGATGGAACGTATTGATTTATTGTTTTCTCAGTTGTGTTTTTTTTTAATTTAAAGTTTTAAGTTATTAGGTATTCAAGTGTATGGATGTCTATGTTGGATCAAAACTAAAAACCGGTATTTCTCTTTAGAGGATAATTGACGCCCTAGAAGAAGAAAAGCAGTTCCTGACTATGTCGATCACGGATTACCTGAAGGACTATCAAGAACTACTGCAGGTGAAAGCAGGCCTCATCCTGGAAATTGAAACCTACAGGTAAGAATTGCGGTCACACTAAATTGTTGCGGGTTTTTTCCTACAACTAGGACAATATTTTCAATAAATTTAATTGGGATATTGATTTTCAAAAACAAAATAGTGCAATTCTTATTGAGCAAAGTAATAATTTGCAAGAATTTAATGTCAGCCTCCTTTTGTATTCTTTTTAAGGAGTATGCCTCAGTCATTAGCTTGTCAATACCGCGTGTGTTATTCATATTCAACCTGCGTAAACACAGTGGTATTACGAGTTATATATGATACACGCTTTTGTGTCCTAAAGCATTAACATTGTCTCCTAAGCATGTAATGTTGCTGTGAACCAGTAAACATCTAAGTCTGGATAGAGATGGCACCAGCTGAATTATGGGTGAAATGTGCAGACTAAAGCAATCCACTGATAAACATGAAATTCAATTGTAGTTGCGTAACTGAAAATATGAGTAGCTTCTGAGTAGCTTGATAACAAACCAGTGAGCAAAAGATGTCTGTAATCCATCAAAGAGCAAAACCAGTCTGTTCAAGATGCCTTGAGTATTGTGTGCTACAAGGTACAGACCAAGGCTGGCTTCTGGACAAGATGAAATCACAAGCACTTAGTTGGTGAGCAACAGTACCTGGATGTTTGTTGGTGGAGTGGGACCCCTGTGATCCTTGGAAAGCCAGTAGTGTCTGGAGCGTTACTAGTAGAAGAAATTGTGGAAACGGAAGCCAGTTGTGATCCTTATTTGTGTATGTTCATTCTGTTAACTTTGCTAAAACATATGATTCTTATAAACTTAATCCTAGCTCTGAAGTTGACTTTTACTGTTGTCACTTAAACTTTCTCCCTTGGTTTATTCATCTGCAAAATGGGATTAGCACTTTCACAATAACAGAATTATCAGAATTGTTTCGATGATCAGTATTCATCCAGAGGCAGGAATGATAATGCCCAGATATTTAGCGTTTGGACATGCTTTTAGTTAATAAGTGAATCATCAGTGCTTCTGCTCTGTAAAACCTTGTCAGCCCATTAAATTCTGGAACTTCTCCAGAGGTCATATCACTGATTGTAACAGCATTATTGGTTTGTCTAAGGATTCCCTGCCCTCGTTAATGAAAGGAAAACAATTCAGCATCACCGGCAGCACGTGTGTCTTGTCCAGTTAAGCAGCCTCCTAAATCTGTTGGGTTTCTTCATCTGATAGTAGTGAACGCAAATTGTATCACTGATTGCTTTGGCAAGGCAGACTTCAGTGGACAAATGACCTACTGAAAAAGATCTACATATGAAACCCGATGAAAACAGCCTTGCTATGGATCAGAAAACAGGCTATCTAATGCTGCTGAAAAGTGGTTTGATTTATGCTTTTACATTTATGTGGTTTTACCTATTCCTCTTTTCGTCTTGTTCACCCTTAACTTAAGAAAATAATGCCTTTTCTACTGTATGCCTTCATCAGCACTGCTATGGGAAGGAATCAGTATGGATCCAGTCAGTAAGATGTTTAGTAAGAGAATTCTGGATTGCTCATCTATGCACTTCTTCAAATCCTGTTCCTCTCCCAGGTCTTTTTATCGATGATAACCAGGGCATGTGAAGCCACCTCTTCTCCTCCTGGCATTATAGGTTAAGGGTGCGGTATCTGGTCTACTTCTTGAAGCTTTCTTTGTACCTCCCACCCTGTATTTTCTCTTTGTTCTACAACTCCTACAGGTCATGTTTTTAAAGCCAGTTCTTTCCGTTAGTCAACGTTGCTCCTAGACTGGCAAGAAGGATGACTGTTGCAAGGAACACCCTTCCTCAAGGACCAAGTGTGCTTCCTCTCTGGTTCTGCTCACCCTTCCTGCTCTGGAAGGGGAGGCTTACTCAACAAATGAAATATGTTTTATGTGGCTTTATGAAGTTATACCTCATGGGAGTTTTCTTTCCCAAACCTTTTCACCACTGTTGCAGTAAATATTTATCACGTCTTGCAGTTTTGTTCTGTGTTCTTGGAACCCTGCAAAACCACAACTACTTAGACTATGCTTAAATTTTATTTCCAGAGAGAAGTGGTGAATTATTCACTGTGTAAGACTGTTAATTTTAAAAGGAGATAGAAAATCTGCCTAGGATCAGAATTACTATTGAGCCTTTCTCCTCAGCTATCAGAAGCTTCTTGTCTTCAAATAGCAGAGGCTGCCCAGAGCCTCTGCCATAGGTTAAGTAGTTTTTCTGCCCTCTCTAAAATATGTTGTTATTGAAGAGTAAAAGATTTTTGCTTTGAAATCCTAGTGTCATGCAAATATTCTGTTCCAGGTTACACCCTGCATTTTCAAGTAGCAGAGGCTGTGAAGCTTTTTTTTTTAAGTTTTCTTTTTTTTGTCAGGATGTCTCAATACACTTGTCAGACACTTTCCAGTCCTCCTTCAGTTGGCTTCCTCCATCAATGTTTCTTCTGACCCTTTCCGTGCCTTCCTCAACAAATCATCACCAGCACTAAGGCCTCCTCAGCTACTCACCACAGCTTTCTCAGTTTAATTATTTCCTGTTTACACCTTGTACCATCCAATGTGTCCTATTCCTGTATTTGTTTTATTTTGAGCACAATCTGAGTTTTCTGCACCCAGGGAATTTAACATGCAATCAGTTACCTGCTGTTCTTCACATGGTCCTCGTCCTCCCATTCTGTGATGGAAAAAACACGCGGAGTGGCCTTTACCCCTAAGAATGCTTCCTCCATTCCACTTCCTGGAGAGTTTTTTTTATAACTCTTCCCAAATACCCAGGATAGAGAGGATGATTTTTTACAGGCTGCTGGCTAACTGCCCCAATCTGAGATTTTGGGTTTCTGCAGTTGAAATGTTACTGCTGTTGGCAACGACCATGATAACATTTGCACTGCATCCTCTTATTTTTGTTAACTTATCTCTCCCAACCAGTTTATCTCATCCACCTGCTTTCATGGACTAGTTATTTCTGTTGTCATCCAGCACACTGCGGGGCTCCAGGCTGGCTAGCATGTCACTGCTAACTTTAGATAAATGACATTAATAATGAGATGAGTTAAAGGTGCAGTTGGAATATTTTCTGGCAACACTGAAACGAAGTATTAACATGGTGTGGGTATATGTCATTTGGGATCTAATTTCCAGGAAGTAGCTGACATGGTTATTTTTTAGAAGTGTGCTGCTTGGAGGAATGTTTTTTGTTATACTGTGAATATTATATACAGAGATTAACACCCTATTCTTCAGGCAGTTTAAGTTTAAAAGCAGTCCTCGCCATGAGGGTTGAAATGGTTATTATTAGGGAAGGATACAAAGGAACAGAGAAGCAAAATTAATTGCATAAACCGAAGCTATGGTCAAGTTGAGGAGCATAACCTGAGTTTTCTGGCTTCCGATCCAGTGCTCAGTACATTACACTGCAGTTTCTCATACTAGCTTATTAAGCCAAAGTCAGTTTAACTTTTTCTTGTTTATCTGATAAGCTTGAGAAAATACATATTATGAACTGTGTACAGTAAAACACTGTCTCACTGTCCAATTTTATAGAGGTTTCATGAAGCTTTGCCTTTCATTTTCAAATGCAGTGTATTTTCAGTAGTAATATTTCAGATCCAGCTTTTCTGTGCGCTGTTGCCCTTTGCCATATACAGTTACCTCTTGGAACTTATTTTTAGTGACTTCATACGTTGCTGCAGCAACTGGACAACTGTTGTTTTAACAGCAGCCAGAAATCCTTAGTCAAACTACCCACATTCCTAGTTTCCTTCGTCATGGTTAACGCTTTCATTGCCGGCTCCTTGATATGCTTCTGCAACATCATCACCAGCTTCTCTAGGGCGGGTCTATCAGAGCAATTTGTTTGGCACTCACTAGCTTCACCAGATCAGATGTTTGGTCTTGGGAACATTCTCTGTATGTGCTGAAGTGATCTAAGTCCTATAAAGCTTCTCTTAATATGGAGGAAGATAAGTTGCTTTTAAAATCATAGAATGGTTAGAGTTGGAAGGGACCTTAAAGATCATTGAGTTCCAACCCCCCTGCCATGGGCAGGGACATCTCCACTAGAGCAGGTTGCTCAAAGCCCCATCCAGCCTGGCCTTGAACCCCTCCAGGGATGGGACATCCACAGCTTTCCTGGGCAACCTGTTCCAGTGCCTCACCACCCTCACAGTAAAGAATTTCCTCCTAATATCTAATCTAAATCTCCCCTCTTCCAATTTAAAACCATTTCCCCTTGTCCTGTCACTACACTTCCTGACAAAGAGTCCCTCTTCAGCTCTCCTGTAGGCTCCCTTCAGATATTGGAAGGCTGCTATGAGGTCTCCCCGGAGCCTTCTCTTCTCCAGGACTCACGACCCTGGTTTACCTGGTTTACTTTGCTTTTACCTAGTAAAGGTTATCCTAGGTTTGAATTTTACTAACTAACAGAGAAGTAAAGGTGTTCATCTGAGCCTGAGGGAGAAAGTGACCTGTAAATACATTAGGTAATTCTAACCTGGCTTTTTTTCTCAATTTATGCAAATCTCTGGTTGCAAAGAAAACCATACTAATAATATTTTGCTGATGTAGCATTGTCCTACTGAATCTAGAGGCAGTCAGAAACCAAAAGAAGCATAAAATGTCCAAAGTGATCAGTCATGTGAATTGTGAAATCTACAGATGACATCTAAAATGACTGCTTTGCTAATTTTGACAGAAATGCCTGGCAAATATGTGTATACCACAATCCTAAACCGCTTTCAAATACCCCCTAGGGAGTCAGAAGCCTTGGCTATCATAATCCTCCAGCCTTACTCTTGACAACTTTCACGTTGCAGCTGTATGTTATCAGTGCAAAACATCTGGCATTTCCAAAACCGGAAATGATGAAACAGTTATCTCACTAGAAGTGAATATAAAAACACCAAACCTACTGTACTGATTATAGCATTCAGTTACATATTGAAAGAACCTGCCATAGAATTTCTAGGCTGTTGCACCTGAGGGCTTTTTTTTTTTTTTTTTGGATAACAGCTTGTGGCCCTGCAACAGTGGAAAACGGACAAACTGGGTTTTTTTCTCTTTTTTTTTTTTTTTTTTTTTAAATGGCTGTACGTGTTATGTCAGACAGTACAAGCATATAGACAGCAGGAGGGAAGAAAAGCGCAGAGCAATTACTCCTGGAAATGTTTTGCCCCTCAGTTGTCCTAATCCCTGTGGGAAACGTACCTCTGGAGTATTTTTCACCGCTGTAGAAAGGAGAAAATGTAGGGTAGTAACCTTATGCAGGAACAGAATGAGCCTGTGGCTGCTGTCAGATGGGTCTTGAGGGAGTGTGGCCCTTGTATGTGCACACTGTAGAGGGAGCAAAGCTTGGCATAAAGGAAAGACAACCAGTGTTACCAAGCAATCAGCTGGGTATAATGTCTCCAAGAACAGCTAATGTGTGTCACCAGCATAGAAGAGGCAACTCAAAGAGTCTCTATTCTATGTGTCATCACACCAAGAATAGGCAGTAGACAAAATTATGGAGCAGATTATCAGCAGTTGTTGCTTGCTTCTGTTATTTGCTTGTAGTGATATAATTTCCACAAAGTAAAGGTAAGGAAATTGGTGTCCTGTCCATTTCTGATCAGTTGCTGCTGAGCTAACATGATGTCTTGGTTGGTCAACAAGAGGAAGCCTTGACCACACAGTAATCCTGTGAAAGTGGTGGCTTCCTGGAACTATGGAAGCTATTGGAGAGTCACTGCAAAAAAGGAGGAACGGAAGGCTGAGGAACAGAAGGGACACACAAGTCAAGTCCTTTAAAGAAACCAAGCGGTTTCTGTCACAAAGAATTTTCCTAGTCCTTTGTTGTAAAATATGTTGTATTGATTTTGGATTGAATAGGAACCAAGAATAGTTACTTTAATGCTGTAAGTTGTTTCTTCCAGCACTAGCCAGTGTTTGACAGTAGAAGTAATACTTTCCTTCAATTTTCATTTGAAAAGGATAGAACTTAGAAATCCTGGGCGTAACACTTCCCTCATATATTGTACTGCAGCAACCCCTTTAGTACTATATTACCAGCAGGAAAGCTGGTGGCTATTTGCTTGCAAATATTTTTTCATTTTTGCCTTTTCTTTATAAAATGTCTCCATGTGTTTCTCTCAGAAAGCTTTACTGAATATCTGTTCAGTTTTGTTTGGCTTTGTTTTCTCCTAACTCTGTTATAAGTTCATCATTCTGGAAAAAAATGGTAGCTTGTGTGATTCCATAGTGGAAGTCAGTGGATTTTGTTCGTGTCAGGAAGCAATATATTGACTTATGTGGAAGATTTGATCTAAAACTGTGTTGTCTGCTGCTGTCACAGACTGTAAGAGTATTGCATTGTTCTCAAGAACGGGGCTCTGCAAATTAAGTGTCTGGAAGATGCTAAGGATTTCTCATTCCCAGTAATAAAAATACAGAGTGTGGAAAACACTCAGGATCTGACCCAACTGCAGGATAATTGTTTCCATTTCTAAGACTTATAAATGTTAAATATTATGATTATTCCTCCCAAAATTTTAATGGAATGCCTTTTAATGTGTGTTGCAGAGCTTTGTTAGAAGGGGAGAGCAACCAGTGGATTATTACATGGAGAGATCAGCATGCAGGGAAACTGCCTCAAGGTAAAAAATGAGTGTTAAAAATCAATGTTGAATGAAATTAAATATAACTGGAAGCTATTTTGTTATAGTATTCCTGAAGCATACTTTTTGTGAGTGTTTGGCAGACTGAATAGTTTTTGAGAGTTAATATTTTAAATCAATATAGTGCTATTCTGTATGAGATAATTTATAAAATCATGACTCAAGTGGAGAAGGTAAGTAGGGAGTGATGTTTCATAGTTGTAATAGCTTGGATGCCCATAGCTCTTAGGAGAGTTTTGAAGTATAAAGCAAGAGGTATTTAACAAAACATAGTTAAAACCATGGAATCCATCATCATGAGGCATTGGGAGTGGTACAACGTTTACATGGGTTTAAAGAGAAATTTTAGCAGAGTAATGAAAGAAAAAGCAAAGACTTACTAAACATAAAG
Source organism: Numenius arquata (assembly GCF_964106895.1). NCBI lineage: Eukaryota > Metazoa > Chordata > Aves > Charadriiformes > Scolopacidae > Numenius > Numenius arquata. Next base: position 4,475,410 of record NC_133586.1, on the reverse strand, counting down.
ATACCGTTTCTATCTTAGGAGCTGCAAATCTCTGGAGGCTGTGAGAGTATGCCAGGGAAGTATCACAATTTACTTGCCCTGTTCTTATACTCTTCTTTATGTATCTACTGTTGATCACTGTAAACAGGATACTAGATAAGATGGACTCTTGATTTGACTGCTGTGGCCATTGTTATTAATAACAGAATTAGTCTTGATAATGCTCCTGAGTTTAACAATATGTGGTCTTAAAATAATCAGACTACCATAGATAGTAGTCCCAAAGGAGAGTTAAAGGCCGTGTCTGCAGTAGTAAGTTAAACAGAATAAGACCTAGGCTGAAATGCTCACGTGGAATTGCCTGTGCTGTTAAATTGTTAGCACTGTCCCTGGCACAGTTTAGATCTGGACCAGCCAGTACTTTTGCAGACAACGCTGGGGTGTATTCAGTGGTTCCCATGGACCAGGAAGCACTACCAAAAGTCAGAGGAGATGTGACTAACTTTTTAGGAGTAGGCGATTTGAGTTGTGTGGTGGTGGCTGGTCTTAGAGCCAGACAATGATTCCTCGTCCAGTTTATTAAATTGTACAGATATAGCTTAAAAGGTGCGTTACTTCTCTCCCCTGTTGTCCCTTGTTGTATCTTGTGGCTGTGAGGGGTTGTATTTGTGTTTCCAGTTTCCAATATATGGTGGCAGGTATGCCCTCAATAGGAACTAAGAAACTTCAAGCTGCTTTGACTAATGAAGCAAAAAACCAAGCCTAAGATACTAGCATACATTATTTAAATTAAAAAGAACTTGTAAATGTAAATGAACATTAATATAAATACAAAGGGTGTAATTCTTAAGTAAATGCCATAATACTCAGTAGGTTACATAAGGTAAAATTAGCAAGACCTTGCAACTTAGTAAAAAGCTTTTCTTTCAGTTTTAATATAATTTATGCATAGACTTAATTATCATGCAAAACCTACAGGAATGCCTTTACAAAGCTGCACTGAAAATGAAGCTATTATTTCTTTCAAAAATTTAGTATAAAATTTTATACTAAAATCTATTTTATATTTTTTTGGACACAAGCCATTATTTTAATGTTTGGTCACCTATGCTCTTTTTGCAGATATTCTAAACACTTCATATAACTACACTGATATTTACTCTACTTATCAAGAAAGAAGTAGAAATAAAGCTTCACCAGGTATCAGGATCACTGACACAAGACATAGAATGCCGGTGACAAACACTAGCAGCTCTGCACGTTATTCAGCTCAATCAACACGGACTGGATCACAGACAACAGTTGATGGAAGAGGTTTTGGAAGAGATGTGCTTGGTTCAATATATCGCCCTTCAGCTGTTACAAAGGATGAAAGGATTGTGACAGACCACAAAGAATTAAGAACATTTACTCCAGCCTACAGTAGCTGGAAAAACACTGAAATGCAGCAAAAGACAATTCCAGAAAGAAAGAAAACAGAAGTAACAACTTCATCCACAGTATCTTTCTCAAAAGAATCATCACATACTGAAAGATCAGACAAGGACCAGAAAGCTGACACAAAGCCAGGGATTTCTGAAAATATAAGAACAAAACCAAGCTTCACTAGGTTTCCAGCTTACGAGCTGACTACCAATTTCAAACCATCTAAATATGAAGAAACCATAACTGAAACTCGGACCACGCTAAAAGAAAAAATAGGAGGCAGCAAACCAACTGAAGAGAAAAAATCTCTGCTGAAAGATAACCTAGAGAAACAAACAAAGGAGGAGAAAAAGAAAACAGATCAGAAACCTTTTACAGAAGAAAGAAGTTCTGATTTTGGAAGGAAGACTGAGCAGAAAATGTATATCCGAGAGGAAGTCTTTAACCAGAAGTTAACAGGGAGTGATACTTCTAATGCAAGAACTTTGAAAAGCGAACCAACCAAAAAAGATAGAAATGTGACCTTGGAATCAAGAAGCAAAGAAGTCATTGAGATACCTATCAGTCTTGAAATGCCTGCTTCTGACAAAGAATTTCAGAAGAATAAAGAAATAAGGTTACAAGGTTTTAAAACTTCCATAGGAAGAGAAACAGATGACCATGTAACTAAGCCTGATGAAATTCACAAAGTGAGTATTTCAGAAGCAGAGTCCAATCTGAAAGATGAAGAGAGATTCAGTGACAGAAGTCATAAAATGGGAACTCTGTCAACTGAAAATATAGCAGAGAATATTGTTGCTGACATTCTTAAAAGTTTTACCCAGTCTTCTAGTTCCCAAATATCAACAGACACGAAAGTGACCTATTTTAATAAGAAAGAACAACCAGATGATGGGAAAATAAAGACTGAGATCACAGTGCAATCTCAAGTTCAAGAAAACATAGATATTTCTGATGAAGCTGACCGAGGACGTCTATCAAACCAGGATGTTAGAAAAGTGGTTCGAGAAGGTGTTGAGGGAACTCCTTCCAAAGAAGAGATAGAAGATATAGTACATCATGGCCTGAAAGCAAAGGAAGGCAGAAAGAACGTGTCTGTTAATGTTGAGATCGTAGAGGAGCCACTAGATTATGCCACTGATGAAAGGACTGACTTTTCAACGCCTTTTGAAGTAGAGGAAGTGGAAGATACATTCCCTGAGAGAGAGAGGCGTTACGGTGATGAAGAGGAACAAACCATAACGTTCACGTATGAAGATGTTAAAAAGAAGAAACAGCGCCATGAGAGTTTCACTCATGTGGAAGAAGTAACTGAGGAAGATGACTCACCTATTGAACAAAAATATTTTGTATCTGTTCCCGATGAGCATCCTATTATCAATGAAAAAGATGACGACTCAGTATATGGGCAAATTCATATAGAAGAAGAATCAACTATTAAATATTCTTGGCAAGATGAATTTTTGCAAGGCACGCAAAGTAAGAGAGATGAAGGTGTAAGCTTTCCAGAAGAAACGTATCAAGTGGTGGGGGAGGAAGCAAGTGCACATATTTTAAAAGAGAATCCCGCAGCTGAAACATCCCATGTTGAATCTGTTGTTATTGAAAAAGAAATTAAAATTCCTCATGAATTTCAGACTTCAATAAAAGGGCTTTTATCAAAGGAAACGAAGGACCCTAAACATCAATTGAAGGAAGCTTTGGAGCAGTTGGAGGGCAGTCTCCCAGAAAGTGTGAAAGAGGAGCTGTCTGCATTAACAAAAGAAAATCAAGCTGACTCAAGTAGCTTAGAATTTGATATCAAAAAAATTGATCAAACGGAGGAGGGTGGCTTGGTGACAATTGTTGCTGAAGTCAATCTGTCACAGACCCTTAATACCGATGAATTCAGTGTAGCTCAGCTTGGTGAAGTAATTGCAAGTGAGACGGAGACGACAACATCGCACTCTCTGAAAAAAGAGAGATCGGAGAGAGCTGTTGATGGTAAAAGCAATATAGAAATAGGTGTTTCTTCCCGCAGTGATAAATACACTCCTTTGGCTGATCAAGAAATCTATAACTCATCCACAGTGAGGAGGAGTGGTGGCACAGGGTATCATACCACTGAAAAAGTTATTTATGATGGCTCAGTTCTGGAAACTGCAGATTTTGGAGAAGTCTCACCACAATCAACTGATGAGACCAAATCCGTAAGGCGTATTAAGGTTGGTCCAGCAGAAGTTCAGAGATTTGAGCAGATCATATATGAAGGCCCTGGTTCTGAAACGCTGGAGCTCAGTGCTACAGAAGATCTTGTTCAGACAGAAGGATCGTCAGAGTTTAGCCGATCTGTGAAGCACTTTAAACTTGGTCCCAAAGAAATCCAAACCACAGAAGAAGTAATTTTTACAGGCCCTATTACTACCACTGTAGAAGAGATTGATTCTGGAAATCTTTCCCAGAAGTTTTCAACAGACTTTAACAGGTCCACAAGACATGTCACAGTCGGATCAAGGCAAGTAACTGAAGAAGTGTCTTTTGAAGGGCCTGTTTCAGACTCTCTGGAGCTCAACAGCTCAGGTAACCTGTCTCAGACAGAAGGGTCTGTGGATGTCAGCAGATCAATAAGGCACTTTAGATTAGGTCCAAAAGAGATTCATACTGAGCAGATTATCTTTGAAGGACCAATCTCTGGTAAAGTGGAGGTCAGTGATTCTAGAGACTTTTCACAGACAGAAAGTGCAGTCCGACACATTCAGTTGGGTCCCCAAGAGTTTATGACAGCTGAAAAAATCATCTACCAGGGACCTGTCTCTGAGCACATAGAAATCAGTGAACTGGAAGACCAGACTCTTTCAGAAGGCTCAATAAAGCATGTCAGACTAGGGCAAGTGGAAGTTAAAACCTCTGAACAAATCATGTATCAGGGCTCCCTTTCTGAAACTCCAGAGCTCATAAATAAAGGAGGACATCTTTCAGAGAATGAAGGAAGCTCAGATATCAATAGATCTTTCAGGCACGTTAAAATAAGTCCTGTAGAAACTCATGCTGAGCAAATAATCTTTAGAAGACCTATTTCTGAAACGCTGGAAGATCTTTCACAAACAGAAGAGTCATCTGAGAGCAGCAGGTCTGTGAAGCACATTAAAGTAGGATCCAAGGAAACATCTTTTACTTTTCAAATGGATGTTTCCAAGATGGGCGAAATATCCACAATAAAAAGTGGAGAACAGCAAGCAACAATGCTCATATCCAATAAGCAAGACCCTTCCATTAGTCAATCACAGATTGTGGTTGAAAGTGACCAGATTGTAGAAAATGAAAATAACAAAGGCTATGTTCTCTCCAGTTTTTCTCAAGATCGTGGTGAAGAGGTAGTGGAAAAGTCATTTTTTGATCAAACTGTACAGTTGCAAAGAATGGTAGACCAAAGATCAGTTATATCTGATGAAAAGAAAGTCGCTCTTCTCTATCTGGACCATGAGGAGGAAGATGATGATGATAATGATGGACAGTGGTTCTGAAAGGACTCTTCAATGAAGTCTACTTAGTAATTTGATTATACAAATTTTTGATTATCCTTTTTTTTTTTTTTCTTTTCTTTAAAAGAGAAAAAAAGGGATGGGGAAACACTCACACTATTTAGATTATTAATAGTGGAGTGAGAAGTGTTGAATCTAAGCCTCTACCTATTCAGCACACTTTTTACTTTATTGGAAATTTTATTTTTGGGAGAAATCATGCTATTAGTATGTTTTTTCCTCAGAGACCTGTGTCAAATAATTTCAGATTTTTCCACCCATAGAGACAGGAATTTCCTACTGGGGAATTCAGAGGATTGTATTTTAAGTTTGTTCTATAGCAGGTCAATTACTAAGTGTGAGGTTGAATAGGACTTTTATATTTTTTTAAAGAATACTGTATTTTACTTGGTTACTAAAATATTCAGCAATTCTGTTTAAATCTCAAGCTACTAACCACGAATATAACAGAACATAGAACTAATGAGAGTGGCAGGTAGCTGATTTTCAGTTGCATTTCTGTGTACTTATATGCAATAGCTAATGAAAATATTTTAAGATACAGTTATTACAGGTAAAAAAATAAATAAAATTATGTAGGATCAAACTAAGCATAGAAAGAATTGACAAAAATTATTTTATTGGTATAGCTAGAATGCAGTGCAAGAAAAAAGAAAGGTAACACTGAAGCAAGAATTTCTCACAGCATTCATAATGAGAAATAGTTAGACCATAGTACATTTAATATCTTGCAAAGGAAAGCAAATTTAAAAAATAGGTTGGATATTATTTCCACTGAAGTAAGAACTCTTGACAGCTTCAGTGGCTATGTACGTTAATAACATCAACTTATTTTGCAGTATATGGGTTACCTTGATACTAGGTATTGCTAAAGGTAAGTGTGAAGTGTCAAACGTAATTACATAATGCCTAATTTCTTAACACAGTGAAATTAGCTAATATGTGTTCTATTTGGAAGCAAACTTGTAAAAATGGCATTGATGACACTTATGATCACTGTCTATCAAGTCATTTCCAGACAATCCTTTTTTTGTTTACAGATGAGAAGATGCCCTTTTCAGTTACTAGCCCTGCCAACCTGACCTGAGATCTGAATTTCCCTTTCTTTTTTCCTTCTTTTTTTCTGGTTGTAACATTTGCCTCAGGCCAAAGTTGGTTTTTACTTAAATCATTTGAAAATAAGCTAATTTAACTTGGATTGCACATTGGTTAAATGAAGGACATAAGTTTAACTTTAAAATTATAATTCAGTGACTTCAAAGTCCATATCAGAAGCCAGTACCAGTAACTGTACTAAATAAACTGTGCAGTGCTAGCAGAAGCAAAAATAGCAGCCAAAATATTTTTGTCACTGGGGTAAGAAGATACCATACCGGACACATAGGAGAAATGAGATACACAAATGAGAAGCTGCTATTTTTACGTGCACACACACACACACAAGCGCACATTCACTGACTCACTCTCACACCTCTGCAGAGTAGAAACACACCTGTACCCGGATGGCTCTGTTGTGCCAGTCTGGTGGTCTCTGACTCAGAATTTCTTTCCTGTGGTTATTTAAGCATAGTTTTGTGTGTACTAATCCAGATTAGAATCCAGTTAATCTATTTTAGTCTGGCATGGCTAGTCACTTTTCAGATTCCTTAGTATTAACAGAAGCTAGATTTTTCAAAACTGACTGCTGCTTTATAATATTGAATGTAAATGCAAAGCTAAAGAGAAGCTCCATGCTGACTGACATATCATGCTGTTTCAGATATGGGACAGTTTAATTGTTGTGTGCCTTAGTTACTAAGTTTGAAACTGTACAAAGCTATTAACGTTCCAAAGATTAACTCCTGAGGTTTGACTGCACTGCAAAATTTTCTGTACGTTTTCCTCATTTTGTATAAGTGTGACTACTAGTGTAAATCAGGATTAGATATTTTTTGATCATGTACTATGAAATAATTTCTTGAAATTGGAAGTATAAACAACAGCTGGAAAATTAATAGGAAACTGAGTTGTGTAGAAGCACTAAAGGCATGTATGCTAAGCTTATTTATACTGTTTACTGTGTAATGGATAATACTTTTTCAAAATTATTCATATGTGCTCAAAAGAGATCTTGTGCTTCCATTTATAAATAGTTTTGTTAATTGTAATACTTCTAATATCATCCTATACTTCTGTTTCCTCAGATGACTATATGATTTTATGTGTTTATTTTAATAATTGTGCATAAATCAGAATTTTTCAGCTAGATGCCTAACTGCAAGCAATCAGATTCTGTACTTCAGGTATTAAATAACTGCATAAACGAAGAAGTTAGGTCTATAACAAGCAGCACAGTGGAAAAAAAGTAATCTGTGCTAGTTTTCTTGAAGTTTTTTTCTAAGATGAAACTTAGACATTCTCTGTAAAACATATATTAATAGCTGCAGAAAAGGTATTTTGTAACCAACCAAAAGCTTACAAGGTCAAACCCATTTATTGATACCTTGTGGAATCTTTGACAGATGTGCTCCTTAAGAACAGCTATACCAACACTCTGTTATCTTTATCTTCACCTGCTCAGAGGATTATGTCAGATGAAGCAAGGAGCCAAGCCAGTAAGGAGCAAGTGAATCATAAAGTGTATATGGCCTTAGCATTGAAGGAGGAGAAAAAAAAAACAAAAACATTATTGTTTCCACTGAGGCAACAACAGCTCTTTAAAAATTCCTTTATGCATCACTGTCGGATACAGTAGGTTATACCAAGATCCATTTCTACTTTGATTGTCTGGAGGGAAAAATTCCTGCTGTGTATACTTTCTTTAGTTCTATTTAAGATAGGGATTTTAATCAACTGTTGGAAAGATAGGTTATTGTAGGGAACTGGAAACATGCCTTAACCTACCATTTAAAGAGATGCACAGTTCCTTTGCATGAATACTTTCAGGCTGTGAAAACAAAGGTATCTCATGTAAAAAGGCTTTAAGCTTTAAAATTATTTGTGTAAGCAGCCCATTTTCCATTTAGTTCTCATTAACTTGAGACATTTTGACATCATTAATGATAGCTTTTGGATGATGCTACCTTCAGGCAACAAGATATTCTTAGGTGGACAGTTGCATCTTGCAAATGCAACCATTAGGCCTGCAGAATCAGGGCCATAGGTACATGCATTACAAGTAAGAGCAAATATAACCCACTGTCTGATGTACTAACTCACCCCGTATGATCACTTTCTGCATAAGTATTATAACCTGGGGCTGAAAGGATCGGTGATATAACCTCGGTCAGCATGCACTTCTGAAGCTTACTCATATAAGTTGTGCTTTTCATTAAATACAAATAAGAATTTTACTGCTGAGTTTGGATTAAACAAAATGCTTTTAAAATATAATCCATAATCTGGGGGGTAAAAACTATGTGTTTATATGCTAATATAGATCAGAAGTGGAGCACTGTTTTCCAAATGTGTAAACCACTGGTCTAGAAAGCAAATATAACATAGAATATAAAGAAAGATGTGCGAGAGACCTAGAACTCTGTATTGACTGTTTGTGAATAGCAGGTGTTTAAAAAAGACGGTAAGAATGTTGAAACTGGGTTTGTTGATGTCAGCTGTGTGAAACTTTGCAGGCAGCTTGTGTTTTGGTCATTTGCAATGAAACTGCGTTTTTGTGGTGGTATAAGCTTTGTGATTTTACACTTTTTCACTCTTGAGTATTAAACAATCAAAATCAATGCAAAATCTCTTCCTTCCTGTCTGATGTTTTTAAGGTTGCATTGTGAAAGAAAAAGGAATTTGTGTATATAAATATCTTGCTCAAAGGCCTCTCAGACCGATGAGTTAATTTGGGTTCAAAGATGGAACATAAGTTTTCATTCCAGCAAAGGCATACCTCTTTCACAGTGGTAACAGAAATGATGGCAAAACATAGTGTATTCTTTATTGCAACTACACACAACATGGGTGGACAAGCAGTGGTTCCTGAGTTCAACAGCAGGTAGTGGGAGAGGCAGAGCATCAAGCAACATAGAAGGTGGAAACTCCTGGAGTTGCCAGCATCATAGTCTTCCTTGGATCCCGGGATTTGACCAAGGTAAGTCTTAACTTTTACTCTTTTCTAGCAAAGACAACCTTTTTATACATGTTTAGACCTTTAATGGAAAATGAATTTTTTTTTTTAAAATGGTGCCTCTATGCTGTGAAGTTTATTTTTCTCTTTAACCACATACTTTATTTGTAATGAAGAAAATGTTATGCCTTTAACTCAATTTTCTGTTGATTAAAGAAATAGGTCATAATGAGATTCTGTGTGAAAGAGTGCGATTTTCTAAAGAGATCATGCTTTTTTAGTACACTGAGAAAAACACATAGTTCTCCATTTCTTGAAAAACAGTATCTGAAGCTACTGACAAATCACAGCATATTCTGAAGATGATTAAACGATTAGCAAAATAGTTTCTACTGAAACTGGCCTCTGTCAGAAAAACGTGTTTTCAGCCTTCATCTACGAAGTTAAGTAGTATTGCTGTTTAAACTGTCAGTGGTGAAGACCTGATTTCTCAGAAACTTGAAGTGCCTCTCTGAATAGTACGGAATGGGACTCACAGTGGGTTGGTGTTTAATACACTGTTTTAAGATTTCTTTTCAGTTTCCTGGTTTTGACAAACTTACCAGTTGTGATAACATTTTAAAGATACAATGAAAATACGGGGGTATGTGGCTGCCTGAATTTTATTTTTGTTTTACTTCCTTTGTACTGGATTTCAGTCCATCTTTTTACTAAAGAAAATAAAGACAGTGACTAATATTCTGAAAAGAGAGTGTAAGAAATATGCTCACCTGTATTAATTTTATTTCTGTACTCACCTATGTAACCAATCTATCCTCAAGGAATTTTTTTTCCTAGTATTTAATGTGAAGAAGGGACACTGGGTCTTCATGATGGACAGAAGAAATGGAATATATTCATTCATGTTAAGAATGCGAAGCCTGTCATACTGGCCTTGTTTCCCGATAGTAATTTTGTGCTTTGGGACCATAGTCGGAAGCAGACTCATGATGGGTTGATGTTTCAGTGGTTTGATCTTATTTGATCTTTTTGTCAGCTTTTTTATGGCCCTGAAAAATAGGCAGGGAGATAAAGGTTGTAGTTTATGTCAGCATTGTTTGCCATTTTAATTTTGTGTTGCAGGGAGTGTATGCCTGCAAGATACCCAGCTATTTCATACAACTTTGTAAAAAGGCAAATTCTCTTTTAAATTGTAAACTGCTGCTTTTGGTTGATTTTTCTCATAATTTTGGCTTTACTTTCCTGTAATGTTATTGCATCATCCTATGAAAACGAGATGCTGTTTGACCACCTCTGTCACTATTTGCTATTATCACTTAAACAGAGGAGTTGACCAAGAGAATTACTGACTTTATTTCTATGAGTTACGAATAAAATTGAAGGTGAACGTATTCTCTTCATATTTTTCACTTGCTGCTTTGATTAATCAAGAGGCGTGGTGGTGGCACATCATCAAATCTCTTCAGGCAATGGCTGTTAAATGGGTGACACATCTGACATTTAGCGGAGGAAAAAGTCTGAAGAGTTAGCTATATCTGAACTGCTGCCCTGGGAACTTTCCAACAGTTTGACTCATCTGTCTTTTCCATCAGGCATTTGTGTGACTCTTGTGCCTAAATACCTTCGAGAAGTGCAAAGGAACATAGATTCTAAGGATGCAAAAAGCTGCTCAGCCAAGAAGAGATCTAATTAAAAACTTGCTCTGAATATGTCAGCAGTTTGCTATCAATCTTTTTTTTTATTGTGAGTGCCAAATGAGATTTGTAAGTGAAGGTAGTACAGCATATAATTCAACTATATACATTTTTTAGAGTCTCACTGGAGTAAACGGATAAAGACACAATTCAAATACATCTATTTTGCACTAGTATATACACATATATTGAAAAATACTGTTACTCTGAGAAATACATTTAGCCCTGTGACAGTCAAACTAAGTAAGGATACGGTTAATTTCATTAAACCTTGCAGCTTTCATAAAAGCATTGCCTCTAGAGCTGTGCATTGAGGCGGGAGTGTGATTAAGAGAACTTTGTAGTTGCCATCTCATTTTGGGAAGTAAAGTATATTTATTGTAGATGACTTTGACTACACAGTGGTGAGCATTTATAGAAATACTGGTTGTTACTTGGCTATCAGTGATAATGCAGACTAGGTTCTGTTCAGCAAGGGGTTTTGGTGAGGGCTTGACCCAAAGGTTCATACATTCTGGTCCAGGCAAAGGGAATTACTCTTACAGCAGAGCCTGCTTCATCCAGATTTTTGGTTGGTTTTAAATGCAATACTATAAAGTATTAACCTTTAATTTTGTTGTTACCAGTTAGATATAAACTTGGGAGTTTTCAGAGATCCATCTTTCAAATGCCAGTGATACTTCATACAAAGGTAGATCCTGTTCCTGTAGTGGGAGGAAATACGAATGCTTTCAGCCCACTAGCTCTAAATGTCAAGATTTAATTTCAACACTCAGTATATTTAAAATAAATTATTTATCAGCAACTCCAGAAACTCTGAGTAGCAGTAACTGAGAGATGGACATTAATATGTGATAAATGGCACTACATCTGAAAAATCAGATGGTTTTTCATCATCTGACTGTTCATGTTATAATATACATCTAAGGATCCTGCAGTGGTTTAGAGAGAGAGAGAGAGAAAGCAGGAAGAGGAAAAGGAGTCTGAAAATTAGTACTGTAAAAATATGCTACAGAATACCAGAGGATATGCATGTGTTCACTCTCCCCACCATGAGTCCTCCTTTAATAAAATAACCAGAATCTCAGATTAGGTGAGCAAATTGAAAAGCTGTAACTTTTTTTTCAATTTGGCATTTTAAGCTACTCTTCTAATTCAGCAGTAGGAAGTGGTACACTAAATACAGCCCAGGTTGATATGTAGTAATATAATAGAATAATCTACAATGTCAGACTGTACTCAACAAAACTCAGGTAATTATAAGGTGATGTGCAGACATCAGTCTTTGCTAAATATCTGTTTCTTGGAAGGGGGGGCAAGAGTTAAAATTTAGCATTCCTAAAACCTAAGAACTAGCAATATTACAAAGATGCTTTTCGGGTAGGTAAGTTGTACCTTTGCAGAATTTATTTATTCCACAAGATCCCATCTCATTGCACAGTAAATAATTTGATTGGTTGGATAGCTGGTAATCTATCCTTTCCTTGTGTGAGAAGGTATATAAAACTTACAGCATTGGTGGGTAATTTTTATGTATTATGGGTATAAAAACCATTTTCTGAAGCCTCAATAGAAATCCTTCCAACTTTATATAGATTATTAGACAATTTGTATTACTGGGAGGGAAAAATAATAACTTGGGGGGAGAAGGCTTTCACACATTTTTGTATCACTCTCCAAATTAATCACAGCCATCACAATTTTTCAGGCAGGTTGTTTGAGCTGAGCATTGATTAAAGCTGCTTACTGCTAAAGCGCCGGTCTCAGCTGCCAATTAGCTTTATATACTGAAGAGCCAGACCATTTGGCACACATCAGCCTACATCTGGAAAAACTTATATTGAAATGGTTTCCAAACAGCTATGCTGGAAACTGCCCCTGCAGCTGCTGTTATAATGTAGAATGGACAGTAAAAACAGTCCACAAAACCAGCCGATGCTAAGAGACTACCAGCCTCGCTTTTTGAATCCTGAATCAGGCAACTTTTGTGGCTTGGATTCAGCTTTACGACTTTTGTCTTTTTGTTAGGTGTTGCTACTCAGTATTAGATCAGTTATTACAACGGAACATTGAAAAGTCTTTCTCTAATTGGTCAAGCTTTAATAAATTTCTTCCAGTTAGACCAGTAACAGCATATTACTGTGTAGAATACTAGAATTTTCCTGCAGAAGGAAAAGATCAACTTGTGAGCAATGTAATGTGAAAAAAAAGAAAATACAATGTTCTGTATTCTTTTTGAAAAATGAAGTGAGCAGTGATATCTCTTACACTATAGAAGCTTTTGAGATAAAGTAAAGGACCGCACTTTCATAAAATCCAAGAACCTGCTTTCTTTTTTTTCTAGGAAATGTTTGTAAAAAGTGATTGTGACTTTGAATACTGAATTTACCAAAGACAAGAAGACTAGCGGGCTAATTTCTTGCTTTCTTTTAAAGAAAGAAAATAAACAAAATATAAAATGTTATATTAATTCCTTAAAGGGAAATCTAACACTGACCCATTTTTCTTTAATAACTAACTGTACATCTTATTTTGCACCATGGTTCAATTCAGAATAAATAGCATAGCAACAGGTTAAACTGGTGTTATAAAATCTAAACTGGAGATTTGCTGTTTATTCTATGTGACACCAAATATGGTTTTGCTTACTTGTAGCTGAAAATAGATTAATCTCATTTGAAGCATGGGAATTCACTTTAACTGTACATTAACTCGAGGGAAAAACAAAAAGATAAGTAAAACTTGTGCTAGCATTCCGATGTGGATATAATTCCCTCTCAGAACAAAAACATAGTGTTCTATAATAAATGTATTAGTTTTCCCTTTTCTGGAAACTTACAAAGGACGCGTTCATTATTAAAATCACTCCACTGAGTAGCTAAATTAAAGTAAAATTGTTTCATATAAACCAGTTGCTGGCAGGCCATTCAATATATTGATGGCTTACTGATTCCTCTCCTATCCCGGCGCAAATACCTTTCAGCTGGGGGGAGAAGAAAAAGCATGATTCTTAGCAATTATTTGAATATGGTATGATTTGCACAGAATGGCTGATAGTTGTGCCCTGATCCCACATCATTAAAGTAAATAGTAAGCAAGAGACGACCAAACCCAAACCAAGCAACGTAACCTAGTGACTCTCTTTTAGGACTTGTGTACACAGGAATAAGATTGAAAAGATTATTTTTGGAAAGCAAGTAGTGACAACCCCGCTTCTTTTGTCTTGAAGCAGAGCAAATATTTTGTGATATCACAAATAAACCACTTCCTGCTGGTAAGAGCAGAGGGGAGGAACCTCCCATTATCAGTGTCTGTGAACCACCAGCCAAATTCCCAAGAGCGTAGGAGGCCTCAGGCAGATGGGCTCTGTCACTTGAGGAGATTATTGCCCCCAGTTATCTGCCAACATTTTGCTAGCACTGTATCAAGGACAACAGAAGGGGACATGTACAAGTTCTTCAGCTTCTACAGTTCACAGACATGAGTGTCAGCTTAGACTGAATTAGATAATGGTTAAATTTCTATTTAAACCATGTAGCTGGCTATGAGTTCCGGATCTAAATAGATGAACAGCCTTCTATGCTGTTCTGGCAAAAACCTGGTGTCTCTTAGACCTGTACACCAACGTTCTAACTGATGCCTGCTTGTTGCCACAACACCATGATTTGCATACAGGGAAAGTAGGGAAGCTAGCAGAGTTCATGATAAAGTCCAGTGTCCCTTATGGAGAAGAGTACCTGCCTCCTACCACAACAAAGCTTTCAGAAGTGCTGACAGAATAAGAAATGAGTTAGATACTGGTTAATCTTAGATGGCAGAGCTGAAAAGTGTAACTTTTTCCATGAGTTACGGAGTGCGGACGCCAGCATCAGATTGTCCAGCAGAATCATTCAGCAGTAACTACAAATATGGGATTTATCTTCTCTGCTGGCTTTCACACTCCCCTAGTTCTGTGGATGACTTGGATGAGCCAAGTTTCTGTTACTGAGATGAAGAACCCTAGTTCATTACAAAGAGTCAGCCAGAATAAGATCTGCCAGGGTATAAATTGCCTATCTGAAAAGCATCTTTATAACATTGCCAACTCTTACGCTAATGGTTGTACCTGCTTAGGTTTCATGTGTGCTGTATTTGTGTGCCCTTTTACCCATTCTGTCACTTCTAGGCACCTCTCTGTCTCGGTTACTTCTGGGCTAAGATCCGTGTATGCAGCCATTCTAATTCCTGGCCCTTCTTTCAGCAGCACAGTTGCTTTTTGTGAGAGGAACAGTGACCAAAACATTTACGAACTGGTGGTCAGAGAAGAGAGGGAAAAAATATCAACTCTTACATGAGCTAATTAACTTCAATTTTTATTATGAAATATGATGAAAATAAATCCCACGTATTACAAAACCCAAATCTTCTCTGTACGTGGCCTAATTTTAAAATGCTCTTAGTTAAGACAGGACATGAGTACCTGAATTGTATGTGCAAGATAACATCGAGTTACCTGAATTTCTTTACCTTAACACAGGGCAGCCATTTAAAAAAAAAAAAAAAAAAAAAAAGTTTACTTTCTGGGATTTAACTAAGATAGGCAATAGTTCCCTGTGTTTCTGCCAACTTGCATGCCAACTTTCTGAATAGAGTGGAGATCTTGCCATTGTCTTCCATGAGTTTTAGTTTGGTACCGTAATTATTATCCTTAAATGTAATCCAAATGTATTTATCAAAGCTTTTGTCTGTAAAGTCTGTTGATTCACTGTGCTAATATTTGCAAAATCCACAATGTGGAAAAATGCAAATAAGGTCTCTTTTAGTAACAATAAAAGAAGCAAATTGTGGCTAACAGCAAACAGATAGTTGTGAAAATTTTCCATTGTGGAAGTCCTAGCACATTGAAAATCTGCGCAATACATTTAAGAGCCTCCTTTTGTCCGTGGCAATAGCACAGTAGGCCTGAAGTAACCCATTTCCTTCCACTTTCATCAGCACATGAGACTGCTGACAGCATCAACATATGAGCAAACTAGTATCGAGGCACTGCAAATAAATTTCTTAACAATTATACTCTGATGTCAGTACTAGCTAAGCAATTTAACTAATTCAGTGGGAGGAAGAAGACCAAATTGTTATCTATGTTTCTCTTTTTTCTTTGTCTTTTCTTTCTTTATTGCTATTCATAGTAAACTGAAGAAAATGATAGTATTCTCTGGAAAGACTGTAGCATAAAAAAATACTGTACAGATTTTCCCTGCTGCTGGTGAACTATGTCAACAAAGATGGGCATGGTTTAATTAGTTAAAGGTCATAATGAAGAATTCTTTAATTCTACTAAAATGTTTTTCTCATGCTTCTTTAAAATGAGCTCAGGATGAAAAAACCACAGTAGTTGATTTTTTTTCTGTGAAGTGAAAGAATCGGAGAAATTTCTCATATGAGTTCTTTGGGTTTTCACTCAATAATTGCCCTGTTAAAGAACATGCTTTGGGATTTTTCCATTCTGCTGTGCTGTCCCTGTGTCCTCAAAATCGTGGATACGTTATGTTTTCTCTGGTATGTTAAATGCTTTACTTACCTTTTAGCACACTTTAGACAAGCTTTTCACTTGCTTCCAGGGAAGGTTTAGGGTAGCAGATAGGTAATGACTGATCTTGTACACTTTGAAAGAGGTATGTGTAACTTCTGCACTTCATTTACTGAATTATAAACAAAACTAAACTATTCGTGCATGTGCATCTGATAAGCCAATTTTTTATAACTGAAAATGAAGCTAAGAAACATTTAACTTGGTCCTGTTCAAAAGCAAATAATCGAATTGTTACTGCTTTCTGTGTTTGTATTACTGAGTATTCTATTACTCAGTAAATTACTCTATTACTAAATTCTATTCTTGACTCCTAAGTCACCCAATATATATATATATATAGTCTTGTTTAGAGCATTAGCTCACTTTCTAAACCCTTGGCATTTGGGCCAGTCTGTAACTGGTACCTCAGTGGTAGCTATTTTAATCTTTCCTATGATCACTAGTCAATACCTGGTGAAGTTAAGGAGCTCTTTCTCTCGTTTTATTCAGGTGCTATGCAAGTGGAAGGAGGTATCATGCCTACAACTCCTTATTGTTATCTTAATTCTGTGAATGGCAATTTAGTTCCATGAAGAAGAGGGTATTTGCTATTCCAATATACTCTTGTTTGTGACATTTGTTTATACATACAAATATATACATAAGCAGTGCCTTTCTAGTTTGTTGTACTCAAGCACATGCTATTTTAGGCTGACATTTTCCAACTAGGCCTGAGGGAATTAGATGTCTAAATTAAATTCAGTTTGACAGATTTGGACATTGAACATCTCTGAACTGAAATCCTAGTGATAGACAGTATGTCTGTGCTAAAATGACATTATTAACTCTTCAATAATGCAAAAAATGTACATCTATTTTTTTTTCAACACAGTTGCTATATAATTGAATTGTAAATGCAGATATAGGACTGGGATAACATTGTATTAAGTGAACATGCAAGATATAAACTGAAAGTAAAGCTGCCATAGCATCAAAATCACTGAGCTGTTTTGATCTGGAGATGATATAAGCACTTCCTATGAAAACATTATACAATGGTATTTCTGGACAGAAGTGTGAACAAGAATTTGGGTTCTATTCCCAAATCCTCGCTTGCTTATTATGGGCATTTTTAGCAAAATGACATGAATACTCTGAATCTCAGTTTAATTATCCCTCAAATGACTTTAAAAAAAACCCAACAGGCTCACTGTTTATGAAATGTTTTTAGATTGTCACATCAAAGGTGCCGTAAAAATGTAATACAATAATTTCTATAATAAATTATAAGGAAAGCACTAATGTGTTTTGCATAGCATAAGGGATGACATATAAGCATGAAATATAAATTGGAAAATTTACAGCAAATAGAACTGATTCCAAAATAACTGTGAACATGGCCCAAATCTGCTATTGAAATGCAGTACAATTAGCCTTGTACTGAACTGTGACAATTGCAACCTGGGGAAGAACAGCAGAGTTAAAGAAATGTCTCTCTGCCTAGTGCCTGCTGCGTTGTGCAGACTCTGTATTCAAATGCTCTTTAAAGAACACAGCCTGGAAGGGGCTCAAGCATTGAAAAGCAAAGAGGGAAACAATTCCAAACAAGGCTGCCTGTGTGCAGCCCTGTTTCTAGTATCACCCTTTGAAGGTTTACACTGAAGTACTCTTTGCCTCACAAGCTACTTCAGATTAATATCATTTATGGAAAGAGCTATAAACAAAAGGCAAATGTCTTGAATGCTTTTCAGTGCTGGGGAGAAGTGTTATTGTAAGAGTCTGATACCAGCTGACACTGGCCACCCTGGTAAGGCCTCAGGTTATCATTTTCAGGCCAGCATAGTGGAAAACAACTCCAAGATTGTAATTTGTTGACTTCCCCTCTCCAAATTGATTGTGCATCCAGAAGAGTTGTAATGAGACAAAAGGCCAAAATTTGCCTGATATAGCTGTTTCTCCAGTCATCTAAACCAGTATACAGCCTGTAAAACTTAGAGCTGGGACAAAATGTACTGAGATTCTAAAGGCTTAGGGAATATGATTATTTGTGGCCTGTATGTCTTCGGAGTATTAGGAAGTCTAATGAAAATATTCATAGTGATAAAGTAAGAACCTTGATAAGTGACCTCAAAACAGACATACATGCCCTTCTTGCATGCAGACGAGACAGCCACTACAAGCATGTATAAACATTGAAACGTCTTTTGAAATGAACTGAAATTTAGGATGGGTGAAGTTGCCAACATATTGTACCTAAATGTGCACTATCAATTTGATTTTGGTGCAATTCAATTACAGTTTCATAAGCCCTGAATGTTCTGAGAGCTGGTTTACCTGTGTCAGCCCTTCTCATCAGCAATGCTAATTAAGAAAGTCAGGGCATTCCTTTTAATGTCATCTACAACTGACTGTCTTTTGAAATTGACAATAAAAGTCTCTGCAGAAAGCTCTCACCTCTGGGAATGATTGTTCACAGGACTTCTGTGCTTCAGGACGTAGTCAAAAACATTTTTAATTTTTTCACCCTCTATTTTTCAATCAACCTAACAATAGAAGGACGATCTGACTGCAGAAACTTTTCTGGCTGCAATAAGAGCAGTGGCTTTTCTTACCCTTTTAAGGAAGTTCTCTCTGTGGTCTCTAAGATTTGTAAATAGCTCCAGGAAATTAAAGCACTTAAAAATCTCGAGTGGACAATTTACATGTACAGTTGCAGTTTGTGGGGAAAAGAGCTGACTAGTAATCTGCAGCTGGAATTGATATGGTATTGCAGTCATCAAATATTGCTACCCTTATAAATTGCACTGATAAATTTGACCTTGGACTGTATGCCATTTAAAAATGTTTCACTGTCCCCCGACTGGAGATTCAGTGCAGCTGTACAGTCCCAGCAGTGATACAGTTCTAACCCAGGGTTTATCTGTATTGATATGTTAGTCTGGAGCCCAAACTTTGATCAGCACACTGGCTACATACAGGTTCCTTACTGCCTCTCCAAGGGAGGGTTAGTCATAGAGGAGAACTTGTACCTAAGGGTTGTGTGGATGCCAATAGCTAGAGCTACACCGAGCTGTCAGCAAGAGCCCTCTTCTGAATATAATGCAGATAGAACCAAGGGTAGATCTGCAAATTTGCTGGAAGAGAACAAAAGTTGAAGGGGTATGGTGCTACCTGAGGAGGAACCAGCCCCAGTTAAAAAAAAAAAAAGTACAGGAAAGCTCTAGTCTGCAACAGAAGATGACATATGAAAAATGAGGACAAAGATACTGCTGTTCCATTCACCATGAGCTTGGGGCTGAATCAAGCCTATAGTACCCTGACATAATCAAAGCTCTTTTCTCTGCTGCAATGCTCACCAAAAATTGAGAATTTTTTGCTTAGAAGATGTTGCCATGGTTTCTTCCCAAGTTCTTGAAACAAGAAAGCATGACTCCTAATAATCCAACTCTAAGTGAAAATAAGAAGGAAAATACACAGAAAAACACAAAGGAAATAAAAGTGTTGGCTAAAGTACTGGTAAGATTAATGTAAATTTAGATAAAATAGTAAGTTTGCTTCTCTGATTAGTGCATATTTCTACTTCTGTAATTTCACTGGACTTAATATTTAAAGCTTTTGAAGATAGCTTATCTCTTCATTGAGGGATGAGAAAGAAGAAAAGTCCAAGGGATCTAAACCCAGTGGGGAACGTGGCTAAGTGTCATGAACAAGATGCTAGAAGTTTGCTTATGTCCATCACGTGGGTTGGGAAAGTCAATACTGCTGGAAAGGGTTTTTATTTCTCTTCCATTTCTTTTTCTTTTATAAACTTGCCATCCACAAATCTTTCATGGCCTTCCTGTGTCTGGTCACTTGAAAAAGCTTTTTAAAATATGCATGAAGCTACTTTGCTAGCAGCACTTTTATAAACCAATGAACTACTGAGCATAAATCATTCTGTGGAAATACTATCTTTTTCCCCACACATTGCATTTAACAGATCTGCTTGAACTGGATAGCTAGTGCATGTAAGAAGGTTAAATGAGATGGGCCTATCTTTATCTTTGAGTGACCCTCTGTCTGCAGCAAATGTATTAGAAATATTTTAAAATCATTTGCTCAGTTCTGCAAAATCCCTATTTTACCTTGGTTCCTCCTTGATAGCAATTCCTAGTAAATAAGCATAGCTTCTTCCTTGCACTAACATTCACTGGGGTTTGCTTTCATTGAATTTTGAGAGATGAGAGTCTGTACGACCCCCTGGACATTTCATATTATTGAACTAAAAGCCATAACGTGGAATGGAATATTATGAAGCAAACTGCAGAGTTCTCCGCATTGAGCTGAATTTCAGTTTTACTGAGTAATGTCTCTTTTTCCAAAAGATCCTCCCCCATTCTAGCTTTGTATAAGGAAAAGTATAGAGAAATATTACTAGCTTTCAGGCAGTGCTGCAATATTCTTCTTGCAATATTTACATATCGCTGAGTTCTGTGACACAGACAGAATTTAAGATGGAAAGATCCAAATCATTGATAAAGATATTAAAGAGACCAGACCCCAATACTGAGCCCCGGGGAACACCACTTGTGACTGGCTGCCAACTGGACTTAACTCCATTCACCACTCTTCAGGCCTGGCCATCCAGCCAGTTTTTACCCAGTGAAGTGTATGCCCATCCAAGCCATGAGTAGCCAGTTTATCTGGGAAAGTGCTGTGGGAAATGGTGTCAAAAGCTTTACTGAAGTCTAGGTAGACAAAATCCACAGCTTTCCCCTTGTCCACTAATCGGGTCACCTTGTCATAGAAGGAGATTAGGTTAGTCAAGCAGAAGCTGCCTTTCATAAACCCATGCTGTCTGGGCCTGATCGCCTGGTCCTCTATGTGCCATGTGGCGGCACTCAAGATGATCTACTCAGCAGCAAGGTCAGACTGACAGGCTTGTAATTCCCTGGATCCCCCTTGTGGCCCTTTTTGTAGATGGGTGTCACATTTGCTAGCCTCCAGTCAACTCCAGTCCTTCCCCTAGGGAAATGAAGGAAAAGCATTGGAGATTTTTCAAACACAAAGGATTTGCCATTCACCCTGTATTGCTTTGAAACTCATGTATATGTGGTGAAGAGGTCAGGGAGGGAGCACCTGCAAATGGAAGTACGAAAAAATCATTAGCTTTGCTGACATGGTTTCCTCTGCATCAGGGATGGCCAAGACATTGAGAGCTGAGCCCCCTCTTCAGCAAAATAAAACTTATCCTGTCATCAACCTATGCACGCTTGACATATGCTGTTAAATGCTGGCATACTGTACCACATAAATCTTCCATGGAAGTGTGCTTCTCCATTTCGTAATACCAAAACACGTTATCAGTTTCCTCTCTTTCTCTACTTGTTGAAGGGTATAGTAAGATTATTTTAAAACATAAAGTAGAGGCCAAACTGTGGTGCATTTCTCCACCTGTTTTCCAAATCCAGACTGATCTATTTCTCATCACTAGCTATCTCAAGCTAGAATAAGGAAATTATTTCAATAAAATTTCAATTAAAAGAAAAAAAATCATAGCTGTTAGGATATAATGGATACAGGATAAAACAACAACAAAAAAATCCAAACCAAAACAGGTTTCATCTAAACTATATGCATTCTTTGCACTCTTAAAACCAGCAATCTGGTTTTAAAAAGGTACTGAGCTTCACCTAAGAAGTCTCCACCAGCCAAAGGCAGTCACTTTAAATTGCTAGTGGTAGCACATTTCTGGAGAGAGAGGCAGGAGATCACCTAGAATTGCTTTCACTCAAACTAAACTGTCCACCCAGGAAAAGATGAAGCAAACAAACTGCCTACATTAAATAGCTAGCACTGTCTCTCTGAGCTGATACTAAACTAGGTATCACCAAGATACTACCTGAGCTGCTATCTTGAACATGTGGAATAGTGACAATTACTACCTTCATCACTGTAACACCCCAACAAACAGATCTTGAACAAAAACAGTGGCACTAGTAGTTACTCAGGCCAAAATTATGTCATGGGCGAAATGGAACTCTGTCTTGTTTCCAATCTCAGTTATGGCTACGTTTGGTTGTTATTATTCTTCATTTTCTAGCTCTTCCATCCTTGCCTTGCCTGTATTTTCCTGTACATTGCTAAAGACGTCCATGTCAAAACATTTGTCATGTTTTCTTGCAGAGTAAAACTCGGGAAGGTCAGGAGTGACATTACTTACTAGTCATCTCTAAGGACAGGATACACACAGAGTATGCCCGTTTTTCAAAAATACAAAACACACAACAGTTCTGGTATAAATTTCTCCTTTGGTCTTAGATGTACATTATTGTTAAAAATTAAATAAAACTAAATGTAAAATATTAACTTTTTTTTTTCCTGATAGCATTGTGCTATGGATGTCTGCCCGTAGACCCACACAATCATGGGACTGGAAGAAAATATTTTGCCAGAGGTACCATTTGATGTTTCAACCAAGGAAAGGACCTCGCCCAGGCTGAAAAAACAGAGAGGGAAAGCCTGAAAGTTTTTTTTTAAATGCCATGTCTACTCAGCGCAAAGCTATTCTGCCCAGTCTATAACAAGGATTGATTAATGCTATAGCAATGACCACATTAGTTATAATAGCAGCAAGAGCACTTTCCCCACAAGGGAACTCAGGAGACCAAGGGGCCCACACCCACTGCTCAGAGCAGAACTACAATGTTAGATCAGGTTTCTCACTACCCTAATTCCCTTTATTTATACATGCTCTTAAAATATAAACAGAGGTGTGAAGATCGCCTATTTTAATGAACTACTTCTCTGCAAAGTCCTGTGTCTATAGCTTAGAAATAGAATTCCTGTCAGCTGGCTATTTAGCAGCCTGATCAAAGTGTTCAGGAGCTATAAGAGAACAGTAAGAGAACTGATAAATCTAAAGCAAGTCCATGTTTCTTTAACTACATACTTCTGCTTTTCCTGTTTTTGCTTTATTTTCCTAGATTATGTTAGCCTGCAGAACTTGGTCAGCTGTTCTTTAGTTAAGCAAATTAAAAAAAAAAAAAAGTCATTTTCTATTCTTGTTTCCATAAAGCAATTGGAACCTATCAAAAGAGTAAATGATTGCATGTATAGTCCCTTTGTTTGTTGGGCAGAATGTTAAAGTCATATAGTAGCAAGAGTACTTAAAAAAAAAAAAAGGAAAAAAGTAACGACATCATCTTGGAAGTTTTGTATCCCAAAAGAACACTAGAAGGGGAAACATGATGTAGAAAATGAACACATCTTCAACAGTGCTGACGTGATGAACGAAGCTGTAGCAGTTTCAAGGTTTACTGAACTTACTGGTCAGTCTAAGGAACTATACAAAAGTGACTGATACATAAATAGAATCCAAGATGCACGCGTCTTTGCATCTTCTATTGCACTTTCCATGGAGAGATTAACAGAAGCATTTTTATGTGTTGTGACAAGTTTTGGGTGGAAATAATCCCTGTTGTGGTGCATATATGCCACCTGAAGCTATCTTTCCTTTGTCTACCAATACTAAATTCGTCAAGTTAGAATTCAGTCAAAATTATGTCTCCATTTAGATCTCGATTCTTTGAAACATTTACAACTGTGATTAGTCTTCAATGTTGGGCATAGTCCTGCTCATGTACAAGATTACTGAATACTTGTGTGTTTAAGGTACTAAGTAGAAAAAATGTTATTTGATTAATGCAAGGACTAAAAAAATCTTTCAGACATTTTTACCACATATTTGATAGTGATAATAGAAACATACACAGAACCAGTATATGCTCTAAAATATTTATGTTCAAGAATCTATTGGTAAACTCAGATCGTTATTTAGTTTCTTTTTTTTCTCCAATTAAATAAAATGAAAAATTGAAACATGATATTCTTGTAACAAAATAACAAATAGGTAGGTCAAAGCATTTTTTAAATTAGTTTTCTTTCCTATTGTTGTAAAAGTTCCTCAGTAATTCGCTGAGGAGACAGTGGCTTACTGATCCACCAATTCAAGGCAGAGTAAAATGAGACAGAAACAAAAGTCCATCTATGAAAATTCCTTCTCAGTTCCACAAAAGGATTGCAGCATTGATACACCGACAGGTATGTATTCTCCAGCAGCCAAATGTTGTGTTTTGTATGTGCTTGTCTGGCTGGCTTCTATTTTATGAAAGAAACAAATATTAAGTTAAGGATTATAATAAAGTTGCAGCTGTGCTTCTTTGGTGATCTGTATTGGTAGGGCTATCTCTAATTTGTAGCTCTATGGATTACCATTATAAAGGTGCAGTCACTCACTAGAGGATAGCTGTCCTAAGTATATCAATATGTATTTAATAAACGTGAACTCATTGAGCATGACTTCAGTGCTAAAAGCACTAGGTCACTAAAAGGGTTTAATAGACCTAATTACTTCACTGTCCCAGAATTATAGGTTATTAATCCCTGGAAGAGAGTAAAAGGTACATGACTCTTTTTCCTATGCCATGGGTAAAAACTGAAAATCAGTTTCAGTGTGACAGTCTAGTTGTAGTCAGTTGAAATTACTCTGAGTCTCCATTTCTGATTTTGAATGAAGGGTAAATTAGTTCCTTTTGTCAGAAAGAACATGTTAACCTGCTACAGACATATGGTCTGGAATAGTTCCCTAGGAGCAGAGCTGGTGCCAGACACAATGCCATATTGTCCATAACACTCCTTACACCAAGGAAAATGGCAGCTGGTAGCTAGTATTATGCAACAATTTTATAATCTGGAAAGGTCTTTTACAGTGTTATATTGCAAATGTGACAAAACCAAGAAGGAGGTAAAAAAAAGTATTATGTACTCAAAAATACATATGCTAAGCTGTCACTACTGCAATACTGTTAATTTACCACTACCTAAGAGCCTCCTCAAGCCCAATTATGACTTGACTTCTGTTACCTGTTTTAGCTCAAATTTTGACTATTAGACTTCTCAGTAACAAAGTGCTCCGGAATTCACATGGAAAATTTCTGAAAGGATACACAGAGCATAACAAAAGCCCAAGTATCTTTGACTTCTCTGGTTTGCTCTTGAAAACTAAAAATTCTGCATTTAACAGGAAGCATTCTACTGAGCATCTCCCCAACACATGGAACATCCAGCCATATATTTAAGCTATTCCTGGTGTGTTCAATAAAAAGAAAGGTCAGACCCCAGCTGTAACCAGAGGGATGGTTTACATGAAAAGGAAAAACCCTGCAAGCTCTCTAAAAGCAAATCTCCCACTGGTCTCAGGAACAGAAGATTTCTGTATCTGACTTCACTATAACAGGTTCCACAATATGCTTGCATAAATCAGGGAGCTGTGCATACACCACGCTTCCCCCCTTCACTATTTATATTCACTTGGAATGAAAAATAGCTTACCACCTGCCTCATTTCTATCACAATGTAACAGGCCACAGAGTTAACACCCTTCTGATATGAATGGCAGAATAAAATTACAAAAACGGTCACTATTACACAACCAAGACATCTGGGACCTCACTTGGAACTCTCCTATTTACTTAAGAAATACAAGCAACTCATAAATATATGAAAATATGTTATTTCAGGTATGTGTATTATGTGTAATTAAAAACCAAGTGCAGCACACTTCCATTTCAAGCTTACATGTAGTAAAATTATGGAACTGTGTAGATAAGAATATAAGGATTTAATAGTATATCAAAGTTTTAGGAACAATGGAGCTTTACTGACCATATGGAGTCTCTCTATAAAACATGACTTTATTTTGGCACACATAAGAGCATGGGACTTCTCCCTCAGAAAAATAAATGGCTAAGAAAGGAGAAAGAAAATTACATCAGGCAACAATAGTCATAGTAGATTAAAGAATTGGAATAAGTTTGGTATCTGGAAGTTATTATTATAATTATAATCAGAATAAGCTTAAAATCCCTGTTTTCAGGTGAATGAATAACAACTTTTGGTCTGATTAGATCCAATGAATCATTATAAATACTCAGGAATCTTTTGACAATTACTGCAAACGCAGCAAATCTGTGGGTTGAACTGAAGGGAAGTGCAGTGAAGATGAAAAGAAATCAGATCTTGGGCCAGGCAGAAAGACAAAGGAAAAAACAAACATACAGCCTCAATGACAGCAGAGGGCGGTAGTAAAAAATAATATTATTGAGGTCATATAAAAATAGACCAAAGAACATTTCATGCCATTTGCTGCCTGAAACTAATAAACATCCATGTGCTGCCTCAATTTGCTATTTAAGTTTTACTACTTTTCTGGTTTCAAGTGAAGCAAAACTGCAGATAATATTCTAAGTGGCTTTAGTTGAACCAAATCAGCCAAGTTTAAGGAGTTTCATAAAGTGAATTCCAAAAGATGAACAAAATTTTATTCACTAATGCATTTGTGACATACAGCAATGTTGGCAAGTTGAAAAATAATACTTGGTTAATTGAAATTAATTTGAAAGCCTTGATTATCTTGTCTACAAGAGGTAACAAAGTATCTCCATATCAGCTACATGCACCTTTAGCAGTCATTAAAGAAGGACTAACAGCTAAATAAACTATGGAGAGCTGGCTGATTTGTTACCTTTGTGGTGATCCCATATTGAGATTACCCGACGGAGCAGAGGCAGAAATGTTGATTCTGCCTATTGTTATATTTGCTTAGCAGATTAACAGAGGAATTTGGTTTCTGGGGCAGTCAGTGAGGCATTGTTTTTTTTCCAATCGAGATTAATTAGATCAGTGAGAATTTAGAATGAGCAGAGACTGCACCATGAGGGCCGAAATCCACTGTTCTCTTATTCTTTGTTAGGGTTGTTCCATTCAAATTGCAGTTTGTCTGAATTATTAGTACTTTCCATTACTTCTTAGGAAATCTGTTCCACAACATTATCAATGGGATTACCAGGAAATTTTCCTCAAAAAATAAGTTCAGCCCAAATTAGCGATGGACTGTTTTAAAAGCTTCTATTTTGACAAATGCTGATTTGAACCATACCAGGCAGTACAATTAACTTTCTTTCAAATTAGCTTTTTCATTAGCATTACTGTGCCATTGAAAAAGGAGTCAGTTAAAGTTTAACAAATGCAATAAGAAATAAACTGAAAATAAAAAGAATTAAGCCAAAGATGGATGATGTCTAAATGTTAAATACTAGCATGCTGGCACTTGGCATGCAGGAGCTCCATCTGCCTTCCAGTTTTTGGTACTGCTGCAGAAGCCAGAGCTTTAAGTAAAAAGTTTATGGAATCGGAGTGAGCAGTACTATGATGAGTCACTGTAACTTTATTCCACTCAAATAAGACAGCTTTGTCCCTACACCAAAATTATTAACTAGAAATTAGGAAAGACCTCCTAAGAAGAGCCAAGACTTTCTGAAGAATGGATTCTTTTTCCATCAGTAAAACCAGAACATTTTAGTGAGTTTATTTCTTCCTGATACGAAACACAAATCAACAAATGTATGCGTAATGGAAAAAAACATCCTATGGAAAGAACAGATCCTAAACTCTTGAAATTTATAACAATTGAGATCTTCTATCATTGTGTATATGAAAGCTGTATATACTGAAAAAGCAGTAAATACTTGCAAGGATAAGCAGAATTAATGTATTTGAAATTCTAGAAGAAAGAATGCAAACTAAAAAAATTCAATTCTTAGTAGTGACAAACAATCACATCATAACATATAGTGTCTTTTCAGTAAAGTAGGAAAGTGTGCTTCTTAAATTCTCAGTTTGCGGAATCTGGGGATGACACAAGGCCCTTAGCTCTTGTTAGAAGAAAAACCTAAGTTACTAGTTCTTATAGATGAGGGAGAAAGCCACCCTCAGCATCTGCAAGAGCAGAAAAATGAAATTGTGTACTCAACTGCATGGGAACTTTCAAAATTCTAGGCAAGGTTACATTTTCTAGGTGTAAGCAGAAGACAAAAGGACAGCAGAAACCATTGAGCCCCCATGCTGGAATCCTGCCATGTAAGGGAGACCTCTGCCATTTTCCTAGACCATTTCAAACATCCCAGGCACGTTTTAAGCAGATTCTTCTCCCATGGAAAAGAGGTACACTGGCTGTGAAATCTGTCAGATGTACCAGACAGTCCACTGGATTACTACTGCTTTCCACGCTTGTGCATATCATATGTTAACACTTTAGTACATGCCAACCCTTCAGCAACTAGAACCTAAAGAAAGCTGAAGCTGCATCTGTTGATCACTGGATTCATTTATTGATTCCTTGTGCCTAGAAGAGTCCTCCAACCCACAGAACCTCCCTGTACCAGGTATAACTGCATGAGCTTGGCGTTTAGTGATGGATTTTTGCTTCACTAAAATTCTCAGAATACAGCGTAGTTCAGAAAAGCCCATATTGTACTACTAGTTAACACACTAAAGAGCGAAGGTTAAAAATTATCCAACCTTAAAGGAGAAACACTCTTTTCCTGTCATGCATCAGTCACACTAAAGTTTCCGACTGGTAAAAACTTACCTTTAATTGCTCAGTAAATATTTGGATCATAATCCAAACTTACAAAGGCTAATTTAATGTACATGATTCAATATAAGTGGTATCCACAGTACTGGGTGGAAAAGACTCATCCAGGATTATTTGGGAGAACCTCAGAGTGTTCAGAACTCAAATTCAAAAGCTCAGTAAGACATTTTGGATCTCCTAGTTCTGTGAAATTGAGAGCTAGAAATCTTGTCACAAAAACGTCAATAAAAATAATTTCTTCATTTCATTTGGCAGAACAAAAGAAAATGGTTGCATAAAGCTTTACTATACAAAGATATTTCCAGTTGCATCTTCCCAAAGTTGTTAGTCTCAAATAGTTACCTTGTGTAATAAATCTGATAATGTATCATTGTCTCTTTTTATTCATACTACATTCATCTGGCATGCATAGGTTTGGCACAAATGAGGCATCACCAGTGGAGCTGTGCTCCAGTTACCAGATTTGTTCCAGTAAACCAACTGATGGAGGTGAGTCAAGACACTGGCAACTGCAAACTACTTAAATAGATCTACTTCTTCAAAGTTGCACTTCAAAACAAGTTTTATTAGTTCCTCTATGTAGGCACAGATAAAATCAGTCATCCTTCTGAGCAAGATGTAAATTTCAAGCCCCTCTGTTCCTTGTTCTCACAAGCACAAAATTAAGAATTAGACTAGGATAAAGAAACAGTAAAAATCTACTCAGCAAAGGGCATCCCACAGGTCTCACTCGTTAGATGGGAATGACTTGGCAACCATGAGGCAAGCACTCTCCGTAACGGAAGATCGGATTCCAATGTCCCCTGCCCTGCTCATCATTTTTAGCCCTGTGACTAGACAGGCAAGACTGTACACCTGTGCTGTGCAGGATCAGAGCTTCAGAGATCAGCTTTCACATCCCAGAGCGCAGCACTTTTTAGAAGCACTGCACAGAATTTGATGACACAAGCCTGGATGATCATGACGGCATTGGTCAAGGGAAAAACCAAAACAATCAGACTGAGAATGAATGAGTGTGATGATTGCAGGCTACGTAAGACAACAGAGAATCCTGAGTGACTGTTTCAGGAAGGAAGATGCAAGATAAAGTGATGTGTGAACACTCAAATCACATTGGAAATTCTTGTGGATATCATAAAGCTATGAGGTAACTGGCACTTACCTCTATATAGATGGTATAAACGTGATACAGCTCTGGAACAAGCAAGAAAAATGTAATGCAGTTGAGGTGGGTGAGGATGTTTGTTTGCCCAGCAAAGAGCAGCTCATCTGATTCTACAGACTCTTCTACCAATTAAAAAAGAGTCTGGAGGGAATCATATACATTACTCTATTACTGGTTGGGAGAAGATATTTTAAATTCTGCTAGTAAGAACCCTCTAACTCAGAAAACAAGAGAGAGATTAAAAAAAGACTTTCAAATCCTCAGTTTTAAAACTCCCCACTTAAATATTGACAGCCCCAGTACTTTATATATTATTAACATCTCCAATAGTTTCACCGATCCTAAACTGCTCCTATAATTTATGCTGAATCCATGTGTACAGTATGTTTTATAAACACTGAAGTCACACCCTGAGAGCTGAATTTGTTTCATGACAGAGCAGAACCAAAGACATTTTAGCACTGCTCTGATCTCTGTAGCCCCTTCACTGGTGTGAGCGGAAAAGAAGAAACAGACAAAATTCTTCTCTCAAAAATAACACAGTGCAGTAATCTTATCTCCTCCCTGTTAACTGTCTCAAAAAAAATCCCCAACCAAAAAACCAAAACCATTACAACTGTGTAAAGAAACACATTAACTATCCTGGCTTTATTAAGAGCAGGTCTCCCAAGAAAAACATTTTATCTTTCCTATCTGTACTTTATTCAAAGAAGGCAGGAACACAGTTTCTGTCCTCATCAGTGACTTAATATCCCAGAGAACATTTGGTTTGGCACATCATTAAATTGCCTCTGAGGAACATGATGCTAACTGTGCTCATATTCAGCTTCCACTTTGGTCTGAAGTATGCTTAACTTCTAATTTCTCAGATAACTACTACGTGGGACTGAAGTGACGTTAAGAAGCGTGATGTAGTTGCTGTTTTTAACTGTGGTGGTATACAAGCAGGCCACTTCCTGGTATTTAACATCCAGCTGAGAAAAACAGACAAGTACTATCAACCACAGTAAGACAAAACGTATGCAGTATGATACGACAAATATGGAGGATGTTTAATTTTGAAGGGTAAATTATTTCATCTCGAATTTATCTGAAAAAACAACTCCAAAAAGACTGCAAATCGCAAGTGAGACTGAGCAAGTATAATTGTCAAAATCAATTATTGCCTTTCAAGTGTAGGAAAATGACAAATGAGCAATTAAGGATAGCTATTCTTTATTTCGAACTGAAAAAGAGAGAAATGAGCCTGCAAGAAAAATTCTTAAGCTTTTTCTGCATGTTGCTTTGCTTCAGGTGAAAGTTCTGTGATTATATAGGAGAGAAGAAATGCCTTCTGCAATGTATTAATCTGCTACATTGAACTTCTTGGTTCCCCTGCAGACTGGCTATATGAATCTTGTTAAGACAAGTTTATGTTAATTAGTCTGTGGGAACTAGAAAGAGGATTTCTCCGTCTGGGATTCCTTTTTTTAGGCAGCTGGTAGGGCTAATCTTCAGCAGAGAAGAACTTTTATTACCCAGTAATGTTAAATATTCTGAGTATGAGGGAAATTGCTGTCATTAAAGGATGTATGTATTGCATCATTGCAACGTGTGAATACACATGGATTTAAAATCAAAATCAGGTGAACAGCACAAAGATAAGTTAAGCTTCCATGACCCCCTTACCTGTTTCAACAGGTCAACTATCATGGGTAAATATGGTCATGACGGACAGGCTGGGGGGTGTAGGCAGGATTGCCTAAGGGTCTCCAGCCTGCTGTTAACAAAGAAATAAAAGATAGTGTTAGTTGCACCTAAATTTGGCTGGGAAGATGCTCCCTAGGCACCGCAACTTCTACCTGCCAATGACATTCTGCTTCAACAGCTGTCAAGCAGGGATAACTGTTGCTCACACCAGGAACTGTGTAAACACCAGGGAAGGCAAGTTGAGTCCACCTGTTGCCCAGAGAGACCCACTGGGACGGACGGACCCCTCTGTCCCCACCGCCGCCCAGATCTTCACACCCGTCCCTCGGCCACACCAGGGGGCGGGCAAGGCGCTGAGGTGCGGCGCCCTCCTATTGGCTGATAGAGGCGCGGGTACAAGGCAAGGAGAGGGCGGGAAACTTGTGATTGGATATTGGACGCTGGGCTGCCTTGTGATTGGGTGAGAGGCGGTGAGGGGGCGGTGCTGTGGCGGGAGGCGAGGCAGGGCGGTGCCGCGGCCGGGCAACCTCTCGCGAGAGTCGTGCGGCGGCCGCGGTCTCGCGCGGTTGTGGCCCGCCCCTCCCCCGGCTGCTTGGGCCGCCGGTGGCGCCCGGCGGAGCCGATCGGAGGCGATCGTGGCCGGTCGCCGCTCCCTGCCGCTGCGGTGGCGCCGGTGAGTGACTCTTCCCCCGGCGGGCGGGGAGTGGGACAGGGTCTGGAGGGGTGTGTGGGCGCCTCCCCTGCTCAGCCCCTCTCCGTGACGAGGTGTGAGTCTTCTCCGGCCCCCCTTCAGCCGTGGGGGCGGCCTCTCGCCGCCGCCTCTGCCCTCACAGGCCTGTTCCTCTGGCGGCTCCTCCCCGCCTCGGCACCCGCAGAGCCGGGACAGGCCGGTTCCCACGCACCCACCCGTGACAGACCGGCCTCCCTGAGTTCCCTGGGCCCCAGGGGCAGCGGGCGGGCCTGCTCCGTGCAGCCCCACCTCCTCCTCTCCTGCCCTGCGGCTCCGGGTGTTCTCCCGTCCCCGTCCGCTCTTTCCCCCCAGACAGTCCCAACTCGGCCTGGGGTCTCCTGAGTCTCCTGGTGTCAGCTCTTCGAACGCCTTCGCCTGGCCTCACCTCCCTGCCCTGTACTCGGGAAGGCTTATTTTTCTCTTCTCCATCCTCCGTGAAACGGCGGCTTTCTCTCCTGAATGACCTGACACCTCATAGGGCCATCATCACTGTGTATTATCTGCCCTTACCCTCCCTTTTTACCGTCCTTAAAGACCCTGATTGTGTCTGTTCCTTTTTGGTAGTGATGTGCCTCATCTCTGGGAAAAGATTATTTAGAGCTAAAAAGTTTGGCTGGTGGTGGAAGGGAGTAGGAGGGTTTTCCTTTGAAGTAGGAGCCAAAATAGAGTACGTTACGACTGGACTTTGCATTTGTGGGCTTACGTGTCTGTGTATTCATGTGTGCCATGGCTAAACGTCGTCCAGTTGGTGTATGGAGTCACAACTCTGAGAAGTTCGCAATTGCAGAACACCTAAAAAGCATCTCTGGACAAATTGGAAGGTGACTGGATATTTATGTATGTGTTTTGTGACTTTACAGCTTTTCATTTAAAAAAAAAAAACCAACAACGTTTCATGGAAAGATGAATTGTAGCAGTACATGCACAAATACTCTCAGCCTGTGCATGTTAAAAATTCTAATGCTTTTCCTTGAATTATTTTAAAGCTAATCACGGATGTGGAGTTGGAATTGTAGTGCCTTAATTTCCTTTATCTGCTGAAATAAGGGAGCCGAGGGCCAGCAGTGTGCGTACCCTGTCTCCTTAAGGTAGCTAATGAAGGCAACTGTTAGACCTGTGGTTTTTCTCATAAAAATACTGTTTAACCAAAGTTAGACGGATACTTTCTAATCTTATTTAGGATTCTCAACAGGGTAATCATTTGCTTGTAGAACTGACCTTAGCATGGCTTCAATTGGGCATAACTCAAGCCCAGAAAAGGTGTGCAGGATATTACACCCAAGTTGTGATTAATTGTGCATGGGACTCTAAGAAAATAAATGCTGTATTCTTCCAGAGGGACGTAGGTCACTGGTAAAAGCTGTTTATCTGCAAATCGAGGGAATTACTGAAACTGATAAAGTAGCTTGATTTATATGTATGGTCCAGTTGTCAGTCGTCAGCTGGGTAAGGAGCTTTGTTTACAACAACTGCTGTATAATCAGATAGGATTCTTGATTGTAACTCAGTACCTTCAGTTCCATCATCTGTTATGATTAGAAATCTCCTTCACTAAAGGAATGAACTAAAATGTTATTGGTGGAAAGCAGTTATGATTCCTTGCCTTTTGTTGATGGAAATCAATTCATACACGAGTCAGTAGCAAACTGGTAACTTTAAATTAATAAATAGACTGGATTTATTATGTTCTCTTGACTTCTGAGAAAGTTGGAAAGATGTAGCATTGCTGTTATCTAAATCTAGACAACGTAATAATGACTAGAATTTCGGTAATACATGAAAAACAAGCTAAATAAAGTCTGGTTTCAGATACAAGTTAATTTTTAATTTGTCTTCATAGCTTTGTTTTCTGGTTTTGAAATTGTCAGTTGAAGCTTGACATTTAGTTCTTTCTGGTTTTATTTTTAGTAAAGAGAGCTGAAAATCTGCTGTCACATTTAGCTCTATAAATTCTCTTGCTGTAAGTTTCAGATTTCTCATATATTAGTTTATTATTTTAAAATGGCCTTACTGGCTGTCCATCCCCAATATCTCTTCCAACTGATGAATTCTTCTGGTAGTTTTGTATGGCAAAGCTTAACAAACTTTCCTTGCCTTTTGTCATTCTGGCTTAAAAGCTACGTAAAGGTGTTCTAGTCATCTGAGAATAAGAAGTCCTCTAATAAATCATGCGGTTTTCTTATCTGTGGATTCTTATTTTAGCACACTTCACAGAATAGATGTAGGACATCAGTAATGGTTAGTAGAGAGGGGTTTCTTTTTTTTTTTTGTGTCTTGTGGTGGCAACTTTGACTAAATTATCTAAAAGGTCCATCAAAAATGGATGAAAAAAAAGCATTATGTATACATTAAGATCTTGTTATTGCTGGTCTGATAACATGCTAAAACTTCATCCAGAAGATAGTCAAATACTTGATTCTAACGTATCTTATGGTGTGGATGTTCTGGGTACTTTATTTATATATTGACTGGAACAACTGTGTTTAGATAAATTATCAGATAATATGTAATAACTAGCTCTTTCCACAAAAGAATGCATGGCATACACCTTGATAATGTCTTTTTTTTCTCTTTTTGTCTCCTAGAAATGGGTCTGCTTTCAGAAGATGCAATGCACTAGATGTGGTGCTTGGAACAGGATTAGTCATGGCATCAGAACTATGTAAAACAATCTCTGAGGCAAAGCTGGAAAGGCACAAGAACTTGTTTTTAAATTACCGAAATCTCCATCATTTTCCTTTGGAGTTACTGAAAGATGAGGGGCTGCAGTACTTGGAGAGACTTTATATGAAAAGAAATTCCCTGACCACATTGGTACGACAACCTCTTTATTGTAATGTTTACTGTCTGTATGTTTAAGAATTCTGATTTCTGGCACAGAAAAAACAAGACAATTTAAAAAAAAACCCAACTTCACAGCAAATCTGATCCTGAATGATGTCATGCTATGTTAAATATGAGTGTTTGGTTGTATTATGTTTGAACTTGCATAGGTAATGTAGAGAATAATAAATGAAAGTTTATAACATTTTATGGTTACCCTTTTGAAGCTCTGTGGAGATCTTCTGGGGTTCTCTTGTGAGGTTTGTTGTTTTGGGCTGGTTTTTTTAACTGCTATAAATTTTGCTCACATCAGTGGTCAGGCCTTTGTACTGTCAGGTGATACTACGCAGTCTAGTCTACATTCCTTCATTAGGCTAAACAACTTTTACCTTGGTGTGTGCCTTAGACCCCGGGATTGACGATGCCTTTAAACTAATTCAGAGCTTGCTGTTAAGGTGTCTATGGGCTGCTGTTGGTAGGAGAAGACACGGTTGATTTCAAGGTTGTGGGATTTTCTGTTGCGATTTCTTCTTGTTTTGTTTTTTTTTTCACTGAACTGAACAAATTCTCACCGTGAATGAATGTTGTGACCTCGGAATTCAGTGTGGGATAGTTAAATAACTGTGTGAGACATTCTGAGCTGGTAAGAGAGACTCTCTCTATAGAGAGTCAAAACTTGCCACTGTCAATAGGCTCAAGTCTCCAAGTAATTCAGTTTGGTTGATTGGTTTTTTTTTTTTTTTTTTTTTCTTGGGCTCTTCTATGGTATGATAATAAAATAATAGCCAAGGCAGAGGAGCTGGAGGCCCTGACTACTTAAGTCACCAAAATTATATGGTTTTCAGTGCTTCCTAGAAAAAGTCCAGTACTCCAGTTTAAGGAATAGTGTTTAAAGCTTTGACAGTAATACATTACAAGTCCTCAATAAAGGTTTCACTTCATGGGCCAAAAGCTGAAAGGATTTTGAGGATTTTTTGCCTTTTCTTCGTTTTGAATGAGTTAAGTTTGTATGTGCTGTGGAGAATTATTTTGGCAATTTCTGGTTTTAGGTGAGTCCTTTGCTTAATAATTTAATGGGAGGATAGGATTCATGGTTACAAATTAAAGCTGCTTTAAAAATTACAGTAAGACTGTAAACATTTCTGCTTTGACACTCTGAGAAATTCAGTGATTATTTACTGGTGTAAGGAAGGTTCATGAAGTTTGCACTGCTCAAAAGATGAAACAATAATAAGGAGAGTTTTGTATATCACTTTTCTGCATGTGTCTGTTAGAGCCTGGTTTTATTTTTTCTCAAATGATTACAGAAACCAAAGCGAAGTCTCACAAATAAGTTTGGTTCTGTTTTCCTCTCAATATCTGTGAATACTACCAGCCAATAGAGGTCTAAGATGGCTTAAGAGTAATTACCCATGGTTACTGTCAACAGAAGATGTATCAAATGAGGGAGACAGTCTTGCCCAATAGTGTTTGATATTGAAATTGAGGCCTGGGATAAAGGAACTGAAACGATACTTAAAATCTAGATCATACCTAGGCAAAATGACTTCCAAACCATGTGAAGTAGAGCATTAGTATTCAAAATGATCAGGATAATTTGCTCATAATATGATTTGGTGGAATCTCATTCAAGTGCATAGCACTATAGCTAGGAACTAGGCAAACAAAATTTGGTCTCATTCATTGAGCATCTGTTTTGCAGAATAGATGTTGAAAGTTGTAGTGGACCAAAACAGATCGAGTCAGCAGCGTGTTACAAAAAAAGGCAGATTTTTTTTTTTTTTTTTTTTTTTTTTTGGAACGTAGAAAGTTTCGCAATCTCCATTAAAAGCAGAAAGAAATAATTATTGGATACTGTTAAAGCACAAGCTGGAACAAAGATTGAGTGGAGTTTCATACTTAAGAACAACCTAGGTAAATTGGAAAGAAGCTAGAGAGCAGGAACAAGGGATTTTTAGGGAACATGCCCAGTGAGCGAAGGTTGAGAGGTTTATGTTAATTCCTCTTGCAAAAAGAGAAGACAGAGAGGAAAAAAGGAGAAGAGGTGGAATGGGGGAGAGCAGAAATCATCAGTAGTTTTACAAAGTAGTATTTTCATAATGAATTTTTTTTTAATGTCTACTGCTGGTAGGACAAGTAATACTCTCAATTTCTGTAAAGAAGTAGTAAGTTAGCGATATCGCGGGGGTGGGGAGGGGAATCTCATCTGAGAACAGTTAAAAACAGATAGGTTATTGAATGAAGATATCTCTTTCAGCCTTGTGCTCCTTTGATTCTATGGAAGGTGATGAGCATTAGCTCATCAATAAATACTTTAAATTGCATATGGATTATTACCAATCATCAAAACTAAATCTGCAACTTATTTCTTTAAAGTTAGGTGGTACTTCTGTCCCACCAGTTCATTCCTTCAGAGTTCTGAAAAATGTTGACTAAGTCAGCTTTTGTTCTTTGCTCTTCTAAAATGACTCTAGTCCTTGACAGATGGCTCCTATGAAAATGTCTGGAATAGTTATGCTGACAGAATTTACATATACTTTGCCTAAGAATAATTTAATTTTTGTCTCCATTGGCAAGATGAAAATGATAGAGGGCCATGAGATAATGAATGGATCAGGAAGCTATATAGCACACCTCTATCCCAGCATCAAGTCTTCCAACTTCGTGTTTAATATTTGACTGATAACATTAGCCTTCCAGTAATCCTATTTCCTCCTCTATTAAGAGGAAATACACGTTTGCCTGGATGGCACCGTCAGAAGCATGATCTAGCTGTATCTAAGAACAATTTTTCTTAATTTACTAACTCAGAATATGCAGTGTTGTCCTGAATATGCAATATCCTGTCCAGACAGATCAGCAGGTTTGCTTTTTGAAAAAACGTCCAGTGCGTGTGAGGGTGAGGCAAGCTTCGCTAAACTGGTGGCACAACTGATGATTCATTTATCATCATTGTTGTCATGTCACCAATAGAGACCAGAGTTAGTTTTACCGCTCAACTGATGGATCACAAATAGGTTTTTTTAAACTTAATTTCATTGTAGGATGTTGTATTGAACAACTTTGACTCAGACCCATTATTATTGTGGTACTCAAGAAGATAAGCAGAATTTCTATTATAGACTTACTAAACTATAAAGCTATTTCTCTCCTGAGTTTGACTCTGTTACGATATGAAGCAGTTAAAGCAAGAATAAAAGTATAACCTTCATGTATAATGTGAAAATAGTTTGTGATTTAGGTTAGTATCCTTATTCTAATCAACGGTGTAGGATGACAGTGAATTTGTTTGTTCACATTCCCTTTTAATTTTTTTAATTAAAGCTTGATTTTTTTGTTCTTGAGCATATTGCAGCCTTTGCAGGTTTCCCCATCTTAAGCTTTTCTCTTTGACCAAATAATATTGTGTGCCGAGAAGACAGATGTGCTGTAGCAAACCTTCCAGTAGGTGGCAACAATTGATTAGTTATAGCCTGTTTCTTGAGTCTTGCTGTAATGGATTAATTTATTGAACCATCATTTGCTGTTCCATAGTCCATTTGCTGCTCCATACAAACTATTTATTGTACTCAGATCTAGGATGTGGCATTGTTTGCTACGTGAGAATATTATGACATTACTTTTTCGGGCTAGCATATTCCTTCATAATAAATTTATAAACACAAAGTTAAGTATTTTAGATAGTAATATACCTTAAATTTACATGACAGTGAAAATTGCTAGGGTTTTTTTAGCAGGAAATTGACCATGTGATCCAGCTGCTTTTAAAATTAATTTGTTTCTGCATGTATGTGTATTGTAAAAACTTTTTTCAATAAAACTTATCTATGTTTAAAGTAGATTTCTTAAGCAATAAAGCTCTCTTAACCTTGAATAATTTTGAGTTACTAACATGTCATCTCAAACTTGTGAAGTTGATTTTGTGATACATGTTCATGGTTATAAATGCCATCAAGAAACAGAATTGCAGCTAGGGATCAGTTAGCAGTTAGAAAATTATATGCATGTTAATATGTAAATATGGAAATCTAGTTTGATGGATTCAGCACTTCTTGCTTGGTAGTAATTGATTAAGCTACACAAAGTTTGTAGGTCATTTCCCAGTTTAGCAGCATTACAAAATAAAATACATTATGGTTAGACATCTTGTATAGTTCTTGCTCTGCTTTAAGTCTGAAGGGCTGCAGCTTCTTAGCAGTCTCTTGGCTTCAACTAACTCAATTATTTGAATATATTTTCAAAAGTGATGTTTCAGTAATCCATCTTTTCAGCCTCAGAAGTCTGACTACCATTTGGTTGAGGACATGTTAATGTCACTTCTAGGCTGTAGTTCTGTTTCAGTAGTGAATTGCTCACCCTTGATATATCCCAGATTGCACTGATGGATAATGTGCGGGGATGTGGAGATAGGGTATTGTATACAAGCTCCCTGTTGCCATTTTTTCTGTGACTAGCTGCTGACATGCTTTAGTACGGTTATTAAAATGAGTTGGGTACACAATATGTGTGTGTCTGTTTTTTATCTTGAAACCTAAAAAATCTCTAACTCTTTTTCAGCCAGAAAACCTTGCACAGAAGCTTCCAAACCTCGTGGAATTGTGAGTTTGTGTAGGAGTTCTAATATATTTTTATTATGCTGATCCGTCTTATCTTAAAATAATTCTAGAATGTATTGCTTGCGCATAACCTACCTCTTAAGTGTGAAAGGTTTTCATGGAGGTCAAGAAAGGGTTATTTTTTCTTGGGGTTTGGGGTTTTTTTTGTTTATTTAAAGGTGGTATATCCAGATGTATTCAGTCCCATGTTAATATTTCTTACAATTTCTTGTTTATTTTATAACAAGAACTATTACACAAACGTCTACACTGTTAAGGGAAAAAATACTTACCCCCCAGCTCCTGTGTAGACTGTTGTCACCCTGATAAAGCACTGGAACCTCCAAATACAATGGTCAGAGGGTTGTGACAGAGACAGAGTAACAGGTTACTCCCTCCAGCCCATCCCTAGTTATTCGTTTTCAGCTCAGCTGCCAGGGGTATTATGATCTCAGTCTTGTTGATTGTAGTAATAAGTTTTTTTGGAACCATGTCACAGATTGTCAAATAGGAGCAGGATTGAGCAAGTAGGGGTAGTAACTAATGATGATTGCTGTAGGCAGAGTAGTTTATGCAATCTTGTCCAAAGAGTGGATGTCACATGAACTGTATTATTTTGGTAATTAATTTTAAGCTGTAAGCCCATGAGTCAATGTCTTCTTTCCTCCCTTCTTCTTGTAAGGTTATGATTTTCTTGTATGGTAGGATTGGTGGTGGTGGGGTTAAAAAGGACATCCTCTTTCCCCCTTATAACTCATTTGGCTCACTTTCAGTGGAGTTAGTGATGGACCATTGATTGTGTTTATTTAATGGAAAGCTCCAAACAGGAGGAGGTGTATATCCGAGTAGTCTAATGCATTCAGCTGTCTGATCTTGTCATCTTAATTTGGCCCTTGAAACCACACCTTTCTGGTACACGCGACCACAGTGTAATTGAACTGTTCTGTAGGTCACTGCAGTCTCCAACTTCCTTAAGAGACAGTCTTGTCTCATCATGCCCAAGTCTTGAGAGTATGTTTATGCTCTGAAGCAGTAAAATAAATATTTCTGTATTTGATATACTTAGTATTTAATGATTGGCCATAGGGCATCAGGAAATCTCTGTGTTATCTGATAGTGCCTTTAGGAAAATCTGTATAAATTAAAGCTTAAAATAATATCTTACAAATACCGAATTCTAGCAGTCAAACCTAATTATTTGGGGTTCAGCAAGTGTAGTTGTACCACCTTTATCCCATACATTCTGGTGGTCAAGAGAGAACAGCAGTGAGCCTGTGGTTTGTGTAGCTCTACTAGTAAAAGTCAGTTTTTGATCAGACAATAAGAGGTGTTTTGTTGACAGAGACCACAAAATATTTATTTAAAGAATAATTTGTTACAGTAGCTTTAAATTTTGAAAGATTAACTTAACTGGTTTTAATTTTCCTGAAAGTTACATCCTTAGCCATTTCACTATATGTTTGTCAAAACTTCACTATTATCTTTTGTATATTGTATATCCTTTGTATATCCTTTGTATATTGTGTCCCTTGTTCTGGGATAGTAGGTGTAGATCCTCATAATATAGACTTTTTACCTTGAGTGAAAGAGTTCACAAGTATTTTCAGGAGCAGCAGCTGGAGTAGGAGAATTCTCATCCTGAGGTTATATATAATGATTTCTAGAAACATACCTGCTATCCTTATGTTTGTTATGTTTATAGTCAAGTTTAAATGTCTATAGTTTTTAAAGAACAAGAGAAGGCTCAGTTGCTTCATGCAGTCGAAATGTTCATATGTCTTTCTCCTTGTTCTGCCTCTTATCTTTCTGAAAAGACAGGCTCCTACTTTTGGAAATGCTGTTTGAATAGAATGGAAAAGAAATATGCTATGCAAATAATTTCCATGTGTGTCTGAGCAATTGGACATTGAGTACTCGGTATACCTCTACAATTAGATACCAATATTTGAAAATTTTGTTTGTCTAATAGATTTTATGTTACTAGTAGTACTGGAAGTGCTCCAGCAGAGGGTGCTGAATATTCTTAGTTAGAGATCTGGCCACCCTCACTAACTACCTGAGTGATCATGTGTAAGATTGGGTTTTTCTTTTGGAAAATGTTCTCTAGGTTTGAAAAACCCACTTGCAGTGAGTAGATCACGTGCTTGTTTCTTAAGTCAGGAAAGACGTAAGACTTAATCTGCAGGGGAAGATATTCGTAATTGTATAACTTTTGTGGGTTTGGGCTTTTTTCTTTCCTTACCCAGCATTTAGTGTGGAATAACCTGGTTATCAAATATAGTTCATTTTGGTTGTTCTATCTTCTTTATTTTTTTTCCTTTTTATTTTCCTCTAATGACTTTCAAAACTAGAGCCCATTATTATTATTGTAATTGTGAATGTTTTGTTTTAAATAATTGTATGTCATTCTCTGTTATTTTCATGTTCATCATTTAATAGTCTGAGTGAAATTTAAGTACCTATCCATTGCCGGTTTATACAGTTTCCACAGCTTTTGTGGTCTTAGAGAGGAATGGCTTTGAGGGTGTTCTTTCAGTCTGAAATTGGATATTTTGCAAACTGATTATGTAGCAGAAGTCCTTGAGGGTAACAGGTGGTGTCCTCTGCTTTTTTTCTCCTCCCCCCAGGTACCTCCATTCAAATAACATAGTTGTTGTACCTGAAGGTAAGTAATCTACCAGCTCACAATAAGTGGCAAGAATCATAAAATATTCATTTTTCGTCTTTGAAGAGGCCTATTTTTCCTTTATTTTCCCATAAAACATTAAAGATTTTCATACAAAATACACCAGTGTAGCTTTTACTTGCTAATATCCTTGTTTATGCTATGTTGAATTCTTTTAATGAATTATCAAATGCATCTAAATGTTGTTTGCTTCAATTCTAATGGCAGAAAGTGAAAGGGCTAAATGGCACTCATCTACAGAAACAAAAATCCAGAGTGTCTTCTGCTTTCAGCCAGTTACCACACAGATTACTCTGCTGGTTTAGATCATGACAGATTTGAAACCTAAAGTATCAAGAGCTTGTACTAGTTTCTTTTCCTTGTCTCAATTGTAGAGTTATGTGCGTAACTTCAGGAAAGTAGTTTAAACTCTTTTTGAATACATAAATCAGACTCAAAAGGAAGGAATGGAAAAAGTGATTTCAGAGCAGAATCGTCTGAGGTGAATCTAGAAATGGGAGTATTCTGTACATCACTTCTTTCTTTTTTTTTCTTTTCCCCTCCCTGTCTCACTGCCAGCAGAACTGTTCATTAGATAGATAAGCATTTCCACAAGCTGTGTCATTCAGTTGTGAGACCAGCTTTAATACATCAAAATCTGCTCAGACATAAGTGTTAGGTAGTGTGGCTTTTTATCCTCTCATAGTCCTATTAAGATTTTAACGTTACTGTTGGGTCACATTCATGTTTTAATCTGTTCTCTCACAAGCCATTGGCTCCCTCGTTAAACTGCAGTTTCTGGACCTAAGTGATAATGCCCTCGAAATTGTGTGTCCAGAGATTGGCCGCCTGAGATCTTTACGTCATCTTCGCTTGGCTAACAACCAGCTGAAATATTTACCTGCAGGTAAGTACAAATGCGTGAGGGATTACAGCAATGACAAACTCCATTTGAACTTAATTTGCATGGTGATCTGCTCCAGGTTTATTAGTATCTTACAGCTGAAGCATGGTACAACTTGCACTTAAAGACTAGGCAGGGATTGCCATTGTATGTATACTGAATATACTCTGTAGTTAGAAAAAAGCCACAGTGTATGTACTTAAAGAGAAGTCCTGAAAAATGCTTCTGAAGTAGGGAAAAAATGTGTCTATTAACAGTTTTTGCCATTGTATCAAGAAAATATTGAACATCCTTGAGAAGACACAAAATACCAATGACAACTGTCATTGTGATAAAACGACATTTCTTGCAATTTTCCAGAATTCCAGTCCTTCCTTCCTTTCTTTTTGGTCAACAACCCCATTCTTGTATTTTCTAAAAAGACACATGTCTAGTAGGTTTGCCTGTGGCAGTTCTACCTCACTATGACAGTAAATAACAAATGTTTGTCTTGCTAGTTTGTAATAAAAAAGCAAAATTTATTCAAAGTAAATGTGACACAAAGTCAGAAAAAGTTGGCCATAGGCAGATTTCGGATGATTTTTTTTTGCCTTCTAAGTACTTTGATAAACAGACATAACTAATTATTCTTCCTCCATTGTCCTTGTATCTTTCCAGATAAGATGATGGTGATTATTAAATTAATTAAATGAAATTAAATAAATTGAAATTTATTATTATTATTTTTTAATCTTTCGCTGGTGTATTTGCATTTTCTGATCTGCAGAGATGATAAAAATCTAAGGCCAGCATTTCAAAAAACTGGTCTAACTTAATCTAACAGGATTAGCTCTTGGCTCTAATTTTAACTAACTTCTCAATGTGACATTCATGTGTTTGTAAGTTCACATTGCTTTTTCTCAAGAAATATGTTGCAATTGCTCCTTGAAGTTTTGGCTGCAGAAATCTAGCTGTCTTTTCCTTGTACTTTTCTAGGCATAATAAGCTTAATAAGTCAAAGGATGATTATGATTAGAAAGAAAAAAAAATTACATGACTATGTAAATGATCTGGAATGAAATTAGATAAACCTGTTAAACATTATGACCCAAGGCCAATAAAATTTCCATCAATTTTCAGATGTCCTATATTCAAAAGGAAGGAGTGACTTGAGTGTGCTTTATGTTCCTCAAAGATAATTTACCTTATGGTGCTGTACCATGAAAGAAAGACTTGTTCAAAGAAAAAGTGACACATTTTCTGCAAAACTTCACACATTAACTTAAAAAGGTTCCAAAAAAGACTTTCAAAAGAATAATTTACATTACTGAAGAGTTGATTTTGAGTCTACCGCATTTGATTAGGAACCGGTATCAGCTGCATAGGCGCCCTGCATTTAATTTCTCCTGAATTTTACCGAATTTGGTACTGAGCACTGTCCCTAAGTGTGTTTACTTTTGTAAGCATGAAAATTTTGCATGCTTGGAATAATGCTACTGTTGCCTACTTTTGGATTGGAGAATCCAGTGGTGTCTGGTCTTCCTGTCTTCCTGTTTTTGTTGGTAGTCTACCATCAATTTATACATATGCCATTACTGCTATCACTACTAATCCGTGTGTTAAGATCCTGTCACTGGCAACATGACTGGATGTCATACAGCTTGAGTGTTATCAGTCCGAGCAAGATTAATCTCTCACTTACACTGGAGAGTTTGCCCAAT
This sequence comes from Numenius arquata, assembly GCF_964106895.1. Taxonomy (NCBI): domain Eukaryota; kingdom Metazoa; phylum Chordata; class Aves; order Charadriiformes; family Scolopacidae; genus Numenius; species Numenius arquata. Next base: position 4,430,443 of record NC_133586.1, on the reverse strand, counting down.
CTACTGCATTAAGTGTTTCCTAAACATAACACTTCCTGAAGAGGGCTTCCAAGCATATTTTCTTATTTTTCTTTGTAAATTGCAAAGATTTCAAAGATGACTTAGTTTCAAACTCAAAGGTTTTGTTATAAACATTTATGTTCAGTTGAAAAAATTGAGCAAAATAGTTGTTTTGATGAATTGTTTCTTCCTTAATTATATTGGTAGCATGAATCTTCATAATAGCGTTAAAGAGCATTCTGTCAGGAAAGCTAGGAAAGTGAATAAAATGAATTAGGATGAGATGGGATTTCACCACAGTACATCATTTTGCTGTTTAACTGCTTTCTTTACAGCAGATACTGCATTGCAATGCATTGTTAGGGAAAGACAGCTCTTAATTGCTCTTAATTTACAGTAAGTAAGCATTTAAGATATAATTTAGCTTCTACTAGCACAGCTCGTGCAGAATTTAAAGATCTGAATTAAAAAATAGCTTTCAGGTGTAGGTGGTGGTCATTTATGGAAGTAACTTTTCAAAACTCGTGACCATCTTTTTCTTCTAGACTTAGTGCTGCCCGTATCACACAGTGAACTGTTTATCACAACGGAGGGGCTGGTTAAGAAAGGCTGGTCAGTATCCACATAGTGTAACCAGATAGGCTAACTTGCAACATTATGATGTCATCACATAAAAAACTTACTGTAGAGTTGTTGCCCTGTCATTCCTCTTGTCTCTCCAGTGTCTGGTGTTTTAAGTGCCCTCAGTTTTTGTTGAAACTACATGGGTATCTAGGAGGATACTCCTAGTAATAGCCTTAATCAATTGCTAAAAAAATCTCTTGATTACAACTGCAGAACAGTTGGACGGTAAATGTTTGCCATTAAGCGTCTGAACACCCACATTTTTCTATTGCATTTTATATTTTAAGAATGATTCTCTGTTGTGTCTTCCTTAATTGTGATTAAGAACTGAATGAAATAATGCAGTTAATAGCATATGTTGATTCGTTATCAATTTTTAATGTTTTTTTTCTACCGTTGTGCCCTTAACATTCATTTTTAGTATTTAAGATTTGCCTTATAGCAATCTAGTGTAACTCTAATTTTAAAACAATTGAAATAGTGTGCATAATAAAGCCCTGTAAGGATTAATGTCTTCATTCTGACTGTAGACATTCTTCAGACTCCAATAAAGGTTGAGCCTGTGCTGCGGTTTATCTTCAGTGTGATGGGCAAGATTTTAGTCTCTAAGTACCTGTTTCATAAAGCTTATGAGAATTTAAAAATGAAGAGTTCTCTCTTCTCTTCTCCTTTCTGGTTTGATCATAATTGTCCAACTACTTTGAAGAAGTTACTTTAATGGTGGAGGTTTGGGAGAATGCTGGAAATACATGGAGGCAGCATGAATACATAAGCCTTAGTTTCTTGAAGAGATCAGGCAATACAGGACTGATGAGGGGGGAAAAGGATATTAGGTGAAGCATGGAAATTGTGTTCCTTGAAGATCAGGAAACACTTTCTATGCTGTGGCACTCTTGTAGTGTAAATCATAATCCTACCTTTGTGCTTAGCAAATGCTACCAAATCAGTATCACCCATGGATAAGATCATGTACTTAGGCCTCAAGGGACTTTGTTTGATTGTGAACTACCACTGAAACAAGGGGCCTTCCATCATGCATCATTAAATTTTTTTGTGAGAATTGTTGAAAGATGACTAAGCTAAAGTTGATGAGAAGCAAAGGGAAAAATTTGTCCAGAATAAGCATGTTCAAATTGAAATATAATATAAAATGGCTGGAAGAAAATGCTTTGTGAAATTCTCTTGAAATCGTGTTTTGAATATAATTTGGGTAAGGTTAATAAGTGGACCAGCTTCTGCCTAATGCAGAGTCGTCAGTACCTAGATTCTGTGGTAATCAGAATAACTGAGAGACTGTCTTTGAGAGGAGAACAGATTTAAAGAGTTGCAGATAAAATCAGGGGATTTAATATTTTAATGTTCTCTTGAGCACATTTTTTCATTAAAATGCACATTTTTTTGTTCTGCAAACTGTAAATCTTGTAGCTTCTGTCTGTAACAATTTCTTTGTTCCTTTATTTGGCTCTGGCACATGTAATTCTTGAACATAAAGTAAATTTTTGTGACCTTTTTTACTATTTAGCTGTAGCACTTAAATTATCTAAACTCTTGAGGGCCATTTAGAAATACGTAACGCCAGAGATCTTATTTGGAAAAAAATCTTAGAGTTGCAGCATAAACGAAAGTTGGTTAATATTTCATATTATTATGTTAGTTATATATAAGCTTGACTTACTATGAAAACGTAATGTCAATGCTAACTTAACTTTATTTTTCTTTTTTAGAGATTTCTCTTTATTCAGAGAATTGATGTCTCAATTTAGAATTCTAGAGTTAGTCCTATATGACTGTCAGAAGTAAATTTTCTGAATCTCATTTATGAACGTCTAATTAGAAAGTTCCTGTTTGTTTCTGATGTCTATAATGCATATGATACTTCAATTACTTTCGTTCTTGGGAAATTGTATTTATTTTCTCTTTATGTAAGAATTATTGCATCGTTTAGAAAAAAAAAAAAAATCCAGCGAGATGTAGTGGAAAAACCATTCTTCGGGAGTCCCAAAGCCAAAGTTATCTCTGTTTTGCTGTTTTACCATTTAGATTTGATTTAACGGTAGCCTTGGAAACTTTTGATGTAAAGTAAAGTCTATTCAAGTTTGCATTTTGGTCTTGTAGTTACTGAATGCATGTTTGGACAACAGATGACTGAAAAGAGGGTGGGTTATACTCAGCTGGACTTAAGTTTCATATTTGACAAGGCTTAGATTTCTTTTATTGCACATTACTTAAGAAATACTTCTCCTTAGAAATGGCAAGTTGTAGCATCTTGTTCTAAGATTTAATTAAAAATGAGGTTATGTTTACTCAGCACATGTTGGAGATAATTATAGATTTACTAAAATGAAAAGCTTAATGTTTTGCCAAGTCAAGAGCAAAAGCTAAGTAATTAAACAAAGAATAGGGTATGGTTTATGATCCCAGCCCATCTTTTGGCAAAGTTCTCTTTAAGAAGGGGGAAAAAAAACCTTTATCAGCAGTTGTCTTTACATGGGCTAGACCGAGTTTCCCTTTGTGTTTCAAAACCAAGAGTTGAGCGCATTGATCAGGCAAAAGAAATAAAATGCAGTCAAATGATACCAAACTTCATGTAAACTGTGCAGTGCTGTTTCTTTAATGTGTAAAGTGAAAGTGCAGGTGACTGGGGAGCACCAGCAGCTGCTGTTGCAGAAGGGGGGTACAGATCCCTGCAAGAGTGAAAGGCAGGTTTAGCAAATGCCCTTTCTTTCCCATATAAGGCAACATGTGGCTTCCATTTCAAATTGACATTTCTGTGTTGTCTCTTGAGATTTCTGCGTATTGCATCCACTTGTTGCCATTTTGCTTCATTTAGGCAGAATCTGAAGGAAAATTTATTCATCTGCCTCTGGTATTTTTGAAGTACGAACTGCAATGATATTTAGAGGAGGTTAATAGCATATAGACTCTCCATTTCATTTTTGTTCAAATCCTTTTCCTTTTTAAGGCAAATTGTTTTAGAAATCTAGTCAGTTTAAGCCTCATTAAAATACATTTGTAGGCTTATAAAACTTCATCTTCAAAGCATTTGAGAAAGATCCTGTGAAGCTGATAAGGGAGTGTTATCCTCATTTTACAGAATGGAAAAAAGTGTTTTTAACAGAAGTGATTTGCTCCAGGCCACAGCAGGAGTCAGTGTTAGCCAGAAATAGAACTTGGGTGTTCCCATTCCATTTGTTAAGACCACACCTTTTTGAGGTTGATCATATTTAATATTGGGGAGGATTGAGTCTTTCCACCCATTATTAAGAAATTCATAATTCTCTCTCTGTAATTAATAACCCTCTAAGTTAATAGGAAATTAATAGCAGTAAGTTCGGTGCATTTTTGGAACTGAAACAACTTGTGCTTCCAGAAGGCTGGAAGAGTTCATGAAGATGAATTTGAAAAATGTAACTTATAGATGAATACTAGATCATTTTCTCTTGTATTGGTAGCTTCACCGGTAATGACAAGAAGGGTTCAATCATTACTAAAATTATAAATCAAACTATAATTGTTGATTACTGCTTTGTCTATTTATAAAGTAAACCTCGGAATGTTAATTGGTTATTGCAAAGTCTGTTTTGCTTAGGAATTTGCTTTGCTAATTGGGGGCAAGAGAAACTTTGAGACATGAAAACTGAATATTCATTTCTCTCACTTTTTTTAAGTGGCTATGAAATACAGTTTCTGTATTTACTATTCATGCCAGTGTTTCACTTGTAAAGACTTCCTGAATACCCTACTTAGTAATTCTGAATAGAGCTCAATAGAAGGTATTTCAGTAAATCTTAATTAAACGCATATAAACACCACTTCTTCCCTACCTCCTTTTCACAGTAGATTTCCACTGATCGTGACTACAGCATGCTAATAATTCGATTCTTATTCTAGACCCTGGCATTAAAATATGTAGTCCTAACTCATTTTTTAAACTTGTTTTCTGTGTTTTGATTTAGAGCCTTCAAAATGGGGAGGGATAAATTTGGCACTTCCCCCCTCCCCTCCTGTATTTCCTTTCTACTTTTATTACTGTCTCAGAGTAGAAGGCTTTGATACTTAATAAAGTTCAAATTTTTAAAATAATGATTGTAACTTTAAAAGCAAAGGCACAGACTGATGCAGACCATGTTCTTTTTTCAGAGTTGGCATAACCTTAGTCCACTCTGCTTTCCTAATTTAGTAACACGTATAAAAATATGTACGACGGGACAGGTTTGGTACGCCAGGCACCCATCCAGGAGTGTGGTGTTTTTAAGTAAATGGACTTGTGGGGATTTGAGGAAAACATAGATTAGGTTACATGAGCTTTGCACTCTGTAAGTATGTGACTATTTAAAGGAGCATGGACTCCTAAATAAAAATATCTTTTCATTATTATCATAATACATTGCTTTCTTTCAAGTAGGTTGATGCCTCATTATTAAAAATAAATTTTTCTTTGCACAGATCTGTAAAATATATGCTCTGTTTAATAATTCATTTCTAGATTCAGTTTACTGTATAAAACCAAGAGTCAGCATACTGAGGTTTACATTAGCTCTTAGGTTCAACAACAACGTTGTTTGTTGTTTTTTTTTTTTTTCTACTTAAATAGATGCAAAACTTACCCATAGTTGCCTGTATTGGTTCTTTTTTCACATCAGGATTAGTAAGACTTCAGTAATTAGGCTGTATTAATGTAGAAGCACAATAAAAATACCTGATAGTATCTTTAAGACATTCTTTGGATTTCTAGGAGGAAAATATTTTTACATGTTTTGATCTTGAATAAACTCCAGCACAGCCCTGTGCTGACAGCCTGTAAGGACTGAAATTTTTTATGAGAAGTTTCTCCTAGGAAATTATATCCGAGAGTCATCTCTGAAGAGTTAGGAACAAAATGGCAGTGTGGATGGTTACTGATTGTCATTGGAGTTTGTGACGAAAATAGAAGTGACCAGAGCACAGGGTAGTATATTGTACAAGTGCTGGTCCTTACAGATGAGCTTTCGTGCGTGTCCAGACACAGTGGTACCTACTTAATTAAAGGATTTGTTGGTTGTGTGAAATTTTATAACAGAGTCTGCCTTGCTCAAACATTTGGTTTGGGTTAAATTCTCAGGAGGACTACTAGTACTTTTGACTGCTTTAAATTTATGGGGAGGGAAGTGAAGACGGAGAATAAAAAAATTCCATTAAATTTCTGGAAATTTTCATTAACTGAAGTTTTTCCTGTATACCCTCACCTGTATAGTGTGTCAGAATGAGTCATCTGTGTACACGGAGCTGCTCACTATTCTCTCGTTGCTTGTCCCTTCTTGTAGTTCTTTTTTTCTGCTTCCCCCCTTGTTGAGGGGCTTTTAAAAGCTTCTTTGTTAGTATCATACAATGTTTTTTAGTATAGCACAGAAGGTTCATAATTTCACTGGATGCTGGTAGCAAAAATAGTAGTGTAAACATATAGTCAGAAAAATTCTAGAGCTGTATTTTAAGCTTAAAATGTTGTTCTAATGTATGCTTTTGTTCCAACACTTCTTCCAGATAGGCTTCTATTGGGCGTACTGGAACTGAAATACTTCCCGTAACTGTAACAGAAATGACGTTAGGAAACAAAAAAACCCAAAAAACTATCTCTTTCAACAATGGCTTGCGGTATTCCTCATTATGGTGTTGCACAGCAGGTTCTCAAAAATGCATGTGCTAAGTATGTATGTGTTGTAATTCATTAATCTGAAAACTAATAGGAAACAGCTGGAAGAAGCCATCAGTGTCTTTCATTGTAACATTTAAATTACAGATTCAAATATTGCTTTGTGTACTAGGCCTATTGGACTAGAAAATTCCATCTTAAAATTTGTTAGTCTAATTTAGCGCAATCACTGGGAAAAGTATTTGGAAATGAAGCTGTTTTAGTGAGCGTATTTTTAGTTAAAAAAAAAAAAAAAGTCATGGAATTGTTGGAGTTGGAAGGAACCTTCTAGAGATCATCTAGTCCAACTCCCCTGCCAAAGCAGGATTTCCTATAGCACATCACTCAGGACTGCATCCAGGCAGGTCTTGAAAATCTCCAGAGAAGGGGAGTCCACAACCTCCCTGGGCAGCCTGTTCCAGGGCTCTGTCACCCTCACCGTAAAGAAGTTCTTCCTCATATTTGAGTGGAACTTCCTGTGTTCCAGCTTGTGCCCATCAAGAAATTGTGATATGGCTCAGTGCATCATATTTCCAAGTACCTGAATTTTATAAAACCTAGATCTTAAAACAACTTCTGCGGTCGTTATGTATGTGGAAAAGTGATCAGGGACAAACTAAAACTGACGTTGAGGTTTCAGGTCAAAAAATTGAAGGCTAAAATCCTATTGAAGCAAAAGCCTAATATGGCCAAATGTTTGAGTTTTCTAATACTAGTTTTAAAATACTTGAAAGTTGCTCAAAATTGTAACATAACTTTACTGATTTCAATTTCTGTCTTCTTTCTTACGTATTTTAGCAAGATAGTAATGATACTGGATCAATCATGCTTTTTGTTAGGTCCCTACTTTGGTTTTGTTGATGCTTTAATTCGAAAAATCTCTGCCTGGTTGATGTTTGACAATATTTAAAATATGAACAGTGTGGTCGGTTGTGCAATTACTGAGCTCATGAATAAATCCAAGAGTGTCTGAGAGTAGGGTGCTGTACATCAGTGTTTCAGGCCATGTTAATTTCGTTTGAATTCTTCATATGATCTGGGCAGAGATTGACCCGTAAAGGTTCCCTTTTCATATGATGATTCTCACTGGCCACAGAATCTTAGTGAAAGTTAATGGTGGCATCACGTGTCTGGAAGGAGGCATCTCTCAGAATGACACCATGTGAGTTCTAATCACTAAAATACTTTTTTATTATATTGTAGAATTAACATGATTTTAGAGGGTAAGGCTATGTCAGTGCAAGACTACCTCTGATCTATTGTTCAATTTCTTATTGTCAATTTTGCTTTCCTCTGAAGCATCAAAATCCCAGATACCTATGTTTTTAGAGCTTTGGTACTGGTTTCTGAGAAAGAGCCAATGTTGCTATTTGTTCTGTACTATTCCATGGGGGATCCTTGTGAAAGTTACCCTGCATTGAACTTGCAGAATCTGGCCCCACCAGCCCCATACTTCCCCCCCCCCCCCCCCCACCTCGTTACTTTCTTTCTCTGAAAGGAGTTAGTAAGAAACCTGGTGAGGTGTAGGTAAAATCAGGACGGAGGAGAGGAGAGCCAACCTAATTATTACCAGTGGTGCTCTCAAGCCTGTTGTGCTTCTGGCTTTGGAGTAACTCCGCTTGTGAAAATCAAAATCTTTGCAGGAACACGTATGTTTTCGAAGCTCTGGGCCATGGGCTTTCCCCCTTGTAGCCGTCCCCCTCAAGGGCTTGCAGGTAGGAGATAAAGGAGTTGTGCCAAGATAAAGGAGTTTGAGTACGGCTTCTAATGTTGAGGTACTTGGACGATTTGTGCATTCCTGAGAGTATGGGAGCAGATTTAACTGGATTCTCTATTGTTAAGAGATTTGGTACTGCCTCTTGAATCCTGGCTTGCACTTTTGTTCTGCAGTCCTTGATTTCTCAAGTTGCTGTAAGCCTTGTTTCTCCAGGGGCTTTCTTCTTGTCTGTGGGGGGTGGACAGGAATTTTGAAGACGTTGAGAGGGCTTTAAGTAATCGCGACAAGCATTCATCTGAAGCTTAAAACTTTATGGCGATGTTGGAGATCTTAAATATAACTGTAGAAGCATGTTAGTTAGGTTGCATGTTCTTATGCCTTTTTATTAAATAAGAAGTTTTAAGTACAACTCATTTCAACACATTTCATTAAACATAAAATTGCATAATATTTTCTAGCAAACTCTATTTGAGATTTCTCAGTAAATTGTTAAAATGCAGATTAAAAAAAACCCTATTTGTTGTCTCTCATATCCAACTAACTTCCAAAATTTGCTTTAAAAAGTCAGCCACATGGCATATGCAAAATATTAAATGGAAAGAAATTTAAAAGGAAATACTGATTTCAATATTAGAAGTTTTTAGATGATAATGAAATCAGTAATAGGGCAGCGTGGAAATGCTACTACCATGTACAATAATTCATACAGTAATGTACAAAGTAGTCTCTCAAACATCTGACAGAAGAAACGACAACCTGAATTTTCTAGAGTATATGAGAACAGAGTCTTGATGGAATTATCTACCCCGTTCTACTCTCCGCTCCTGCAATCATTAGAGCTGCCACTTGGGAACTGAGGGCTTCTGGAAGCATGTCTCTTGACCTTTGAATATACTCCCAATGACATGCTGAGCCTGAGGCCACGAGACAAAAGTGGGAAGTTTATGCAGCAATATGTAACTTTAAAGAACATTAAGTTGTCATTGCTGCTTTGATCAGTGATAGAGTATACTTTGATAAAACTCAGATAAAGGGCTTCAGGCTGTAGCATCAAAACAATGCGTTCTGTTCCTTTTAGTTTGAAAAATGTATTTCTACAGTCTGTTTTTAAGTGGAATGTGCTTCTGAGAACTGATTGGACCTGGCACACAGACCTAAATAATGAAGGTCAAATAGAATTATTTGGTTTTTTATGTTTTGATTGTTTGAAGACTTGGGTTCGAGATTTATGTAGAGGACTCTTTGTGACACAGTTATATACCACAGAAAAAAATAACTCTGGAAGCAGCCACAGTTGTATTTGAATTCAGTAATTATTCCATTTGTGGTGTTCATTTTATGTGAGTTTATTGACTGCATAGCAGAGGGGAGGAAGGAGAAGTGGAGAGTCTGGTTACTTTTGGTCAGTCCTATTCCTGTGGAGTTGAATCTAAGATGTAGAAAAGCAGGCTACCAGGAATTTAATTTTGTAGGTATGTAATTCTGTGTTGTAGCCTTGCTCTGAGTGTTTGAAGATGTTTGTTATATAAATGTATCTGAAAAGCCATAAAGACTATAAAAACTAACATTCTTAGTTGCTTTAATTTTATGTATTACCTGCGTGGGCTTTAAAGCTGTACAGATCATTACTCCTTTCATAGCTCTAGTGAATCCCCTCCCGCTCTCCAGATTTCTTGTTGGCATCTCTGATAATCTTTGTAACTGAGAAGGTAGGAGGCTTCATTGCTTGTCTGGCTGATTTGCTGTACAACTCTCTTCAGTGCTGTTGAATATGAATGTAATCACTGTTGTATTTATTACGATAGAATGCTTGGATCTATGTCTAAGATATTGGGGGTGTTGTTTGCTTTTGTACTTTTTAAAAAAATTTAAACCAATAAAGAATTTTTAGTATTTTTCAACTTTATTCTTACATAAGAAAGTGACATTAAAATAAAATTCACATAGGTTACTGAAACTTCTTCCAGGGTGTCATTCCCTTCCTTTTGGAGCTTCTTCCCTCAACATGCTGAATCCTCTACTGAGAGCACAGTAAAGCCTCTTTGGAATTTGATACAAGGGTTTTTCCATGTTATGGCTGGCAACAGTCACTTTCTGAGCAACATAGCTTGGGGCTGTCATGAGGCGGATTCTCCTTCTTGCGCAATGCGTGTATTAGCTTGTCTTTCCTTCATGCAAGGAAGAATATGGAACTTCTAGTAAGCCTCTACCCTTTGACTGTCTGTTCTTAAAAAAAATCATCACTTATTATTAAGAGTTAACATATTCAGAGCAATTAAACTGAACTTAAGTGGTCGTATACTGCCTAGTGTCAGACTAGCTTCCTAAGTGAAGGAATTTCAGAAAAAATTGGTTTGGAACTCATCTGTCAGCACTGGATTCTTCTGCTGTTGATTCTTACAGTAAAGATCTGACTTTACTGACTGCTGGGTTCAAGGCACATGTGACAGATACGAAGTTCACTTATGAAACTTCAGAACAGATGCTCTTTAAAATACTTATAAAAGTCTTCCTTTTTAGAACTGTTACCCAAAAGCAAAACTGAACTTAAAGGGGGTTTTAAGGTGCTCAGGGGCCTCTCTCGTAAACATTTGCCAATAGCTGTTCACATGGGTGAAGACAGATGTGTATTGACAAGGCTGAGACTGAACCTCCAAGATAAGAGAGTTGGATATATGCTGAGAAAGATGTGTTTCATATACAAATGGTGTTTGCGTTTCTGTAGCATGAAAACTTCTTTAATACAGACAATCTGTTCAATGGCATTTAGTCAGGGTTTCCAAGAACCTCGGCTTTGAACAGATATTAAACTGTGGGTCTTTTTACTCTGAGATTTTTTCATCAGTTTGTAAATGTGTGAAAAAGGAAATAGTAGTAGTAACTGCTTTGCAAATTCCAGATTTACATTAGAAATGCCTTACTGATTTCAGTATGCTGTACTGCCGAAGGGCTCTAACTTTGTTTTGCTGCACTGACTTATTTCAGGAGAGTCCTAAGCAGAGACAGAGTAAGCCATACAAGTAAAATCAGCTTTTGAGGAAGATTATGTCCATGCTTGCTGCCTTTACCAACATTGTTTTAAAATGAATAAATAAATGGCGAAAAAACCAATTTCATAGAAAAAACTGCAGTTCGTTGTATCCTTCACCACCCTAAGGAGGTTGGTTAAAAGTTAAACTGTGTTTATCTGCTATGACAGCACATGGCTGCAAACTTGTTCATGAAATTCGGTACTTCATAGAACCTATATAGCTATTTAGTTTTGGAAGAAAATTACCTGTTAAATGAGCTGCTAAAATAATTTGCTACTCCTTTTTTTCATGTAAAACCTCTTACTAATTTGGAATTTTTGAGGCTCTTTTTTGTTGCACCAAATTAACATTTGTGACAGGAAAAAATTAGCTCTTGAGGCTTAATATTTGTGATTTTTAGGGTTGGGTGTTAAAAGTTAACTTGTTTTCCCCTTAAACTCTTACGTCTTTATTATCTATGAATGTACTTTTGTCTCTTTGGTTCCCTTGTTTGGTTTTTTTCTTTCCCTAAGCTCTCTGTAACTTATGTACAGTGATTAGCTATTTTAACGGGTAGTTGATTTTACTTGTGCATTAAGCAAATGCAATTTACTAGTAGGACTTGAGTGCTCAAGGAAGCTTGGAGAACAAAGTCACACAGTCTTTGAAAGTGAACAAACACAAATTGTTCGTGCTGTGCAGCAGAAGAATTTTAGAATGTATCGATTTCCATTTTGACCTTGCTGGCCAAATATAATTTTCTTTTATACATACCATTATGAGAGAGTTAAAATACTGCTTGTTATCGACATCCTTGTTGTTACTCAGCTAGTCTATTAAATAAATTGAGGCAAAATAAAATGCATCATTTACTGACACTAAATCTAAATGGAAAATGCCTTTAAAGAGAATGTGTAGAACTAGAGGTATTATGTGAGATTAACTTCCTTGTGGCTCATGTTACACACGCAGAGTTTGATACCTGTATTTCAGTTATCTTAATTTTATTGCAGTGGTATTTAAAATAAAGATGCATGTTTAACTTACCATTGTCCAAATCTGCATTAAATTGTCAGTCTTTATGGAAGGTTTTGATACTGAGCAACTGCAAGTATACCCCAGGTGGTAATTTTTTAATGTTTGAGAGCTTTATGGACTAAGACTACTCATTTGTGTAGATAAAGGAATGCAATTCGGAATGACTGAGTGGGGGGGGGTTGGAGTAGAATTGCAAGCCTTACTTGTCTGCTTTGTGCTGATTTGAAACACTAAACAGCACTATCTTCCACGGATTAAGATACAGCTTGCAGTTGCTCTCAGCATTGTGAAAATGGGGACATATCTGACTTGAAACAACACTAGCTGTCTTCTTTTTTGGTGATAATCTTAGTTAGAAACTGTTAGTAGTTGGTCGATAGTAGTAGCTGCATCATTATAGTAGCTCCTGCCTGCCCTTCTCAACTGGTGAATTAGCCATTCTGCTGGGTGGCTACACAGACACTGCCTGGGCAAGTGGATGAGGAGCAAGACAAGCTCCTGTTACTGCTGCTAGAAAAGGGCATCTGAATCCATAGTTTACATTTGAGAAAGATGCACCTCTATTATAGTGGGAATATTTCCTATGAATGTTTAGCCAGTCCTTTCCCTGTAATTACTGTTGCAATTTGCAGTAACTTCCAGTGGCGTGGAAGAGCTATTATTTTCATAAGACTTCAGTTAAGACAATCCCATCCATCAACATTCCTTTGAAAAGCAAATACGGCAACTTCAGTGCTGTAAGCCTGGTGCCAAACTAAAGATCTTCCTTTCCCTCATCCCACTCAATTTTGTAGCTGCATTTTTTTGCTATGGAGTTTACCTTCAGGGACTGGGGTTCTTTGGTATCTCCCAATAGTAAGATAAGTGAGCGTAACTTGGCATGGTACAGCATAACAGTTTTCCACTGAAAGATGAAAATCTAACACAGACCTATTGCTTTTCTTATGCATTTGGTTACTTCTTGGAGAGGAAGAAAAAAAAGAATCCTGCTAACCTCAAGAAAAGGAAGAAAGATGTGTCTGTCTCCAGTTGGTTGGAAACAGTTGATAGCAACAGTCACAACAGATAGGTCTTTGCTTGGATTATTTAGACACTGGTGTGGTAACGGGTTAGGAGATACTAATTTTGTTTGTCAGAGAGACCGGTCCGTTGTGTTGATCTGAAGTTTTTTATTTGAAGAAGAAAGGAAAAAGCTGTCCTAGAATTTATAGCCAGGACCGGCCCGGTCTCTTTGGCTTCCTGAACTATCCTTAATCTCTCTTTAGGATGCTCATTTTGTTTGCCTTACTTTTAGGCAATTACCGATTTGTTGTACTTAATCGAAGCAGGGTCCTTAAGTAGCCATCTCTGGCTGCCTGGCATCTTGAGGTCAAATTATTAGCTCTTTATTTTATGCCAAAGTTTTTCTGGAAAGCTTTCCCCTCCCTTTCCATGTAGTGATATTAGTGCACGGGGAATTGTAAATGATGTGCAGCAGTAAAGATGGTAAAAACATAAACAAAACAAGAGAAACACAACAGGTCTCATGCTTTATTCATGTCACATTTGTTTATGTTCATAGCACCCAGGAACACCCAGAAAAAGGGAAACAGCTGCTCCTCCAAGGAAAGACAACAGCAAAAATACATCACTTTGCAAATAAAAAGACTTTTCTGTAAGGTGCTAGCAAAATTTTTCATGCGATGTACTTGACAAAGTACCATTCTGTCTCTTCACGCTTCATTTTGGCTCCTCTATGTAAAATTTGGAATATCATTTAATAAACCCAAAGAATAATACGAATATATTATTTTCATATCTAATACTCATTTGAGTAGCAAAAGTACCTTGCTGTGGGGGCAGTAAAGTACTAGGCAGAGTACACTAGAACAAAATGAAAGGATAGGCTGTCTTCTTAAAAAAAAAAAAAAAAAACAACACAAAACAACAAACCCCAAACTGACCAAACAAACAAAAAAACCCAAAACCAAACCAAACAAACAGCAAACCTGATCATTTCGTGCCCTTGAGTTACCTTTGTGCATAAACAAATTTTTTCTTCTCTATCGTTATTTCCCTTTCACCCACCTTTTCCACTTTTCTCATGTATGTTCATTTCTGGTATTTTTATCGTCTGATTTCTTCTAACTGTTCCTATTGAGGTCATCAAATTATGGAAGAAAATTGAATTCCCAACCTGCATTGAGGGGAAACGGGGAGCACAACCCAGTAACCGCTCTGGATGTGTGACCTGTGTCTGGTGCTTCAGTGCTGATGCTGAGGAAAACAAAGGGTGCTGGACCTGTGAAATACTGAAGGCTGCATGCTTTTTTAATTGAAGCTTCATTATGGTAAAAGATGGGCAACCATTGACCTTTAGAAGAGTTTGACTTAATGTGACCCTCATGCCTGATGTCTGTTTTCTGCCACTTTTAGCTGAACTAAAATTGCTGTTTAGCGTGATCGGACTTTAGAAAGTCACTGTTCTCACCTTTGCCTGTGAATGGCGGTACAAAATAAATAAGGTTTGGTACTAAATTTGTGTGTGACATTTAGCAAAGTTGAGGAAAAAAGGTTCTATTTGGGTGTGTTCAGTAGAAGTATATATTTTTCACTTGGTTTTGGGTTTTGTCTGCTGCTTAAATGTTTTGGGGAAGAGTCAATATAGTTTATGGCTGAAGTAGGTGAAACTGAGAATTGGGAACATCTCTGAGGTGTTACTTAGATGAGTATGTTCATTCACAAAGAGAATCCTGCCCCAGAAAATCCTTTTCCCTGTTCTCTCCAGCCAGGATATCTGTGTGAAATGCCACCATAAGTATTGCTTTAAAAGTAATAGATTCAAGTTTGATCAGCTGGGATAGGGGCTTTTTTCCATAGAATTTGGTTTGAACTCATATTCAGCACCTCATTTAAAAACAGGTTATTAATAAAATAGTTGCTACAGTATCACGATGTCTCTTCCAGTCCCTCTTCTTTTTTTTTACTTAAAGTATTGAGCAAATATTAACCTACAGGGGAAAAATACAAGGTAAAAATCATCTTCAGGTCTCTTAGGCTTGAGAAACAGAACATTTTTCAAGCTCTCTCACTAACAGTACAGTAACAGATCTGCATACGGCAGTGTCAGAATGTAAATGTGACTCAATTTGCCTCCCCCTTTTTGTCCTTTAATGATGGCAATTTTCAGTTACGGTCAAACTTCCTTGTTTGAAGATGGCACAGGTCTATCATAAGTGCCAATTTGTGCTAGAAAATTTAATTTTTATAGGCTATGAAATGTAAGCTGCGTGGTAGGACAGTAAATGTAACGTTAATACATAATAGGCTATTTAATTTGTTTCAACCATCTTAAAATCTATTTAAGTCCTCCTGAGACATCCCCAAGCAGATCTAAAGGAGATCTTTTCCATCAAGCTCTTAGTGATTTAAACTTATATTTCCTGCCCATTACAGTTTGAAACTGATAATAGTATCACAGTTCATTCACAGGCATGTATAGAGACTTGCGTTTTTTTTTCTGATGGGACAGGTAATAAGCATTTTAAGCATGAAAGACTTTAAACACCTTTTACTCACCATTACATGGTTTTACACGTCTAATAGGAAAATGCGTCTTGTACCCAGGTTCATGGAAGGTGATTAAAACATTATTTCAAGGGTGAAGTATGGTAGCCACTTTTAGTACCTTCTGTTCCTTTCCTGAATCAACCAACTTTCCTTTTAGATCCCAGGATAGAGAGGGATCACTGGGTACACGAAGTCCAGTGCTTCTCAATCGCATCCAGTCATCACAGCGCTTCACTCTGTAAGGATTTGTAAGAATATGTTCCTCTGGGTACCACAAGCTGGAAAACATTACTCCATGGTACGTAGCAAAGATTTCTTTAGGATGGAGCGCTGCAGTCTTGGAGCAGCGACCTGCTGCTGGCATTGCAGAGTGGATGGCAGGCAGGAGAGGATAGTTTCTGTGTCCCTTTGGTAGCGGGGTGGCAGCTTTAGATGTTTGGTAATAGCAAGATCATCATTATTGCCTGCAATACAAAGGTATATTAACATACTGTCTTGCTCCTAATACAGCGCTGGCTATATATAGAAGTTGCATTAGTTATTTTCACTGGTGGCTCGTTATCCTTAGGTGGTGAACGAGTACAGCCAGACCTTCTCCTCCTTCATTGTTTCAAGCAGAGGCCTGACTCGCACCACTTCCTTATCATGCTGATTTTCTGTTATTTTTCATTCCATCTCAATCACTTAAATCTAAAAGTTCTTGTTCTTCTTCCTGTATGCTAACTTGGTTCTCTGTCATATTAGCAGTGCTTTAAATGCTTGTGTTGACGGCAAACCAAAACCTAGTATTTTTTTTTTTACCAAGGTAGAAAACGGAAATTCTAAACGAAGTAGACCCTTGAGCAACACCACCACTACTAGTGTTTTCTCCATCCCAATAATTTGCCATGAGATGTGATACTCATGTGTTACCACTGACCAAGAAATTTCATCAAAGAAAGATAAGCCAGTATAACATGATTTACAGTTGGAAAGATTTGGGTTGCATTTTCATTCTGCTTTCTATTTATGTTCCAGTCATTGGTTACTCTTGGTTGCTCTTCCCCTTAGAACAGTTGTTCTAAGATACTGAAGAGCACTGAGTTCATGTTAACAGGGCTTTTTTGAACACAGGTTCTACATTTCTTCTCCAACTCTAGGCTGCTATCCCAGAAAATGTCTTATTCATTGAGGATCCTCGTGCCTGAGCTTGCAATTTTGATATATAACCCATTTTTTCAGTATTCTGGGATGGAAAGTTTTAAAGCAGCCTCATTTCATGGATGTGGTAATTTTCAGTGCTTTGTCCTCGTTCCCATGAGGTATTCTGTCTCTGTCCTCATACACAGCATTATTCTTACAGGAAAAAATGATGCAAAAAGCTAATTTAATATTTGGTCTGTCCTCCTAATTTCTACCCCATGTTGACACCAGTTCTTCATTTCTTGCTCTTTATTTCTTGTTGAGAAACCTTTTGTTTGTCTGTGAGTCCTATTTTCCTGGCCTCCTGGCAGTTTTAATTTAACTTCTGTGGCCTGACCTCCGAGTGCCAGCTCTCTGTGCTGATCAGTCCCTCTTTCCATTCCTTGTAGGTTCTCTGCTTTCTCTTAATATCCTGCTTTGAGGTGCATTCTCATGCAGGTAGGTCTGTAGCCCTTTCCTATCCCCTTTTTCCCTTTACTTGGATGGAAAGACTCAGATAGCGTTTGATTTCAAGTAAATCCATGCCTTCCATACACTCCAATCCAATTGTGTATGTGTTTCATATATCTTTGGATGAAATTTTGGGTTATGGCCCAACAGGGAAAAGTGGGATTGCTCTTGAAATGTAAAGAAAACTGTTTGTTATTTTTGAGTTGCGCAGCTGGTGAGGCCTGTACCCCCAGAAGGTCAAGGAAGTTTGAATTGCCTTTGGCAACTATTATATGTTGTATAGGCTGCTTACTTACTTCCAGATGGGTTTTTTTCCTTCATGTAAAACCATGGGAATTAATTTTAAAAACTGGCATTTAAGCCACCTGAATCTGAAATAGATTTTTTTTTTCTTTTTTTTTTTCCTGACGCTAGGTATGTTTATATAAATACAACCAGTTTTGTTAGAAGGTCAATAATTTTGGAAATTTCCTGAAATTCTTTCAAGGTTTCACTTTCTTTTTAAATGCTGATGTTTCTTTTCTCTTTGTGTTGAGAGACAAACCTATTTGGCAGTTTTGCTTTTGAAAACCCAAATGCGTATGATGTCAGTTCACTTGTCCCTTTCTCCAAGTGGCTGGGAAAGCTATTACCATGAACGCAAAGGCTGCTTTTTGGAGCCACAGTAATCAGTTCTGAATCTTCTTATTAGCAAGGATGAAAAAGATTAATTAATTACCCAGTTGCTGGCCGTTTTAGAATACATTCCGAAGTATTTATGTGTACGTCTCTGTCACTGAAACCACCTTCAGAAGGCTGTAGGCAGGACGCTGGGCATAAACCTGTGTTGAAGTTTCTCTGAAGTAAGGTAGTGTGTGGATTTACAATCTGTCAGCCCCTTCGTGTGTACTACACCGTGAACACCTTTGTACCATATGGTCCAGCCATGGAATTGCCCAGCTCTCAGTGAAGGCAGTGATCCATGCTGATGGACACAGCTGAGACACTTGGGTCCAAGAATCAGCACAGGAGCTTCACGTTTGGACTCGGGTCTCTCTGAGTTAAAGGTTTAGCAAAGCTACCGAGGACTTTTTTTTCTGGCTTCTCATATCAAAATGGGGCTCAGTGCTCTGCCATGTTGATTTTGATAGTGTTAATCCTAAAGCTAATATAAATTTTAAATTATACATTTATGAATTTCATTTAGATGTAATTGGAACTCCTCAGTGTGGTTTAATGGTAATGTATAATGCTTGTCTCTCTTATCCTTGGAGGTGGGGACAGGGGGGAAATCTCTGAATAAAAGTCCCTTCCTTGTCAGTTCTTTTTATTTGGGAATAGCTGTTTTCTTTTCTGGGTCTGCCTGAAGTTTCCCAAGTCCACCTCATAAATGTCCTAGTGTTTGATGAGGTGATAGCAAGGGAGAGATTTGTAAGGCTTTCGCTGTGTTTGTTAGCCCAGGCATCCTCCAGTATTTATGTTGCAAGATTTTTAAAGCATGGATAATAGTATTTAGTAAGTAAAAGCTTGAAAAACTTATTAACAGACTGTTTATATTTTGTGTTATTCCTCTTTATTGTTTTCCTTTGCTTTAATGAGATTGAAACCAATTTGGTGTCATTAGTA
Organism: Numenius arquata; assembly: GCF_964106895.1. Classification (NCBI taxonomy): domain Eukaryota; kingdom Metazoa; phylum Chordata; class Aves; order Charadriiformes; family Scolopacidae; genus Numenius; species Numenius arquata. The sequence goes on along the minus strand of NC_133586.1, from coordinate 4,411,599 downwards.
AATGTCTGAGCGTGTTCCTCAAAATGAGCTTTCAACACTAGGGTGGGGAGTCTGGGGGTTATACCTTTAATCTGATGGCACTTTAAGTTGTTTGGTTCACTTTTTAAATTCATCATGGGTCGGTGGGTGTTTCTGTAACATATGGCACTGTATGTTGAAAGTGGATGTTTACATCTGGTATGCATTGGAAGATTAAGGTAGAGAGGATGAAGTTTTAGGCAAGTATGTGTTTTTTGGATGAAGGATAAAGTGAGAATACTTTTATTTCCTCTTAGATTTGAAACATATCATTCTAGCAATGCCTTTGAAACTCTGCCAGCTTTGCCAACCGTAACATTTATGGGATTTTGGACCTAAACTGAATTAGAAAACTGTTTTTAGTGGCAGAGAAAAAGGTTAGTGCATGAAAATAGCTAGGCCTATTATTGACTGCATGTGGTCAGTGGTTTGGCTGAACGTAGGTGGCTCTTTTCCTGTCACTGTTTTCAAGCATATGGCTTTGTTTGTGATGAATATAAAACTCTTTAAAAGTGAGTTCTACTGAAGTTCTTTTGCACAGTAGTCTTTTGCTATTTAGTAGTGATTATTTTGCTTTTGCCATTCATTTTCAATCTTGTAGTTAAAAAATAAAAAAACAAAACCAAAACACTTTAAAAATAAAGCTTATGATTCCGGTTGACATCAAAACTAAGAGGTTTGAAGAATGTGGTCATCTGTGTATAGCAGCTGCTTCTGTCAGTAATATTTTATAAAAGAATGGATATGGTATGTTGTTGATTCTTTATTGTAGCTAATGCTGGGTTTGTTTGCAGTGGCTAGAAGCTCCTTTTAAATGTGCACAGGCATTTTGTTTATTTAGTACTTCTGTGAAAATCTCTAATACTGAATTACAACTTCCTTTTTTTTCTTTTTTTTTTTTCCTTTTCACATTTTCAGTCTTGAAAGCACTATAGCAGTTTTCCCAAGGTCAGCGTCAGATTTGCTATTTCTTTTTCCCGTTGTGTAGAAGGCAGCTTGAAATTAACCTAGCGTTTTTTTTTCTTCTTTGGGTGTAGTATACAAGATGCTACCTCAGAGCTCAGTGAATACCAAATTTTCTAGCTCTTGCTGCAGAGAGAGCTTAAGGGCACAATAGGTTCTGTTTAGCTTTAACTTAAACAGTGTTACCTTATTTATATCTTTTAAAAAAAAAAAAAAAGAACCTGGGTGATAGAGCTGCAGATTGTGGATTGTGTAGATTGTCTGGTGTTTTCAGTGTAGAAAATTCTAGTGAATCTTGTTTTAGCAGCTATCAGATGCAGGAGCTGGTTTCATTCAGCTGAGAGCAAAGTACATTTGGTTCTGCAAGATGCTGAGAACCGTGGTAAGAATCAGGGGCACCAAGCACTTCGTGAGTTGGTTCCATTGCTGTAAAGTATTTAAAAACGAAGCAAAACTGTGTGCAATTTTCCCATGTTTGGGGAAAATAATTTATAGAATTATCCAAATTTGAGAGTAACTGTAAAAGCATAACTAAATAAACAATGAGACAACCTATAGAGCTGCTTAATATATTTGTCAGTCAGTGCTTACAGAGGTGCATCCTGGTCCCATAGGCCAGAAACAAGAAAAATCATTCTGCACAAGTGCGGCTACTAGTGTGATCACTTATTGCAGACTTTTAAGAACTTCATTTGTTACCCACATAAAAAAAAAATAATCAGACAACACAGAAAACATACTTTAAAAAATTCTTAAAATATTGAAAAAGAAAATCTCTAGAAGCTGTAATTACTGCAACTGTAGCTCAGAACTTACTGTAGTATCTTCCTATGATATAACTTACAGGTTATTAAGAAATTTATTTTCTAATTTAAACTAGGTCTTTTGAGTTGTATTATGAAGACAGAGCTGTTGTTCCTAAGCATGCTTGGTGAAAGACTGTCACTGGGCAAGAAGTGCTATGCATGTATTTGTAAGTCTCATTGCAAGAAAATCTTAAGAAAGGTGGATATAAGCACTGCATCCTCAAATATTTAAAAAAAAAAATTGATTTGAATTTGCGTGAGTTTGGGGTCATGCAAAACACCCTCAATAACAAGCACACTATGTTATCTGTTTTGTTTTGGGGTTTGGTGGTGTTTTTTTTTTTCCTAGTTCTAATTTAGGACCAGGAAACTGCTAGATATTTTTGACAGTAGTAATTGCCACAATTCAGGAATGCTCTATCTTGAGAGATCTCATATTTAAACACATTGCCTAACTGATAACTGTCCTCATGCAAAAAGATTTGAAATATAAAGATGATTTAGATTATTAGTATCAGTTCTGAACACAGATTGATAGAGCAGTATCTGAAGAGGAAAACAGCACAGCTAACTGATGACCTTGGGTTTCGATTTATGTGAGATGTGTTTTTTTTCGTGGTCTTGTTTGTGAAAAGTGAGATGTGGTGTTTTTTTTGTGGTCTTGTTTGTGAAAACAGTTACATTAATAATTCTCAATGCTGCCTGTTTGGGTTGTAGAGGTTGGAGACCTGAGGGAGCTGCAGACGCTGGATATTTCAACCAATCGTTTGATAACGTTACCTGAAAGGCTGCACATGTGCCTTTCGCTGCAGTACTTGACTGCAGACCGAAACCACCTGTGGTATGTTCCCCGCCACCTGTGCCAACTACCAAGCCTCAATGAGCTCTCCATGGCTGGAAACCGCCTTGCATTTTTGCCACTGGGTGAGTCACCACCATCATTGGGCTGGGGGGTGGGTCAGAAAAGAGACAGGAAAACAAATTTTCCGGCCCAGAAAGAAAAAAACAAAAACAAGTGATTTTCTTTGGTGGTCGCTACAAACTCTGTTTATGGAGTTGTCACAGTGATGATATGGTTGGAAAATATGTTAATACGCACACAAAAAATGCAGGTTAAGGTTTCGTGTCTGTTTTAAAGCAATAGGTCAGCTATCAAATTTGCTTTATTTTTAGCTAACTGAGGGGTAAAAAAGTTTAAATGATGTTGTATTTAAATATAGTACTATGTAATCTGAGTTCCACCAGTTTGGGTAATGATCTGTTTCTGTTTGCTGGATCGGATGATTTAACTAAGATTCTTCAGCTACGGTTTAAAAATTGCTGCGGAATCCCAGTAACCCCACATAAATTATTTTTTCATCATTAGGCCTGTCAGAACTGCATAATCTAGCAATGGCTTAGTTTGTGCTGGGTATTGGCATCCATCAAAACTTCCAGGGTAGTAGCACAGGAAAGAATTTATCTGCCTTTCTCCCAACTCTTTCGAAGTCTGGAAGTGTCAGAGCAGGCCTTCAGGAGTAGGAGGTGCAGTCAGTGTGTGGTGGTTTGTTGTGGGAAGTAGTTGTGTGTCAGTAAGTGCAGGCTGTATATTCTGTTTGTGAAAAGCAAGTCTTCTTCCCCGCCTTCGTTACTTTTTAGCTCTGCCATGGGCTAATCGCTGCTGAAATACAGACACACATGCAGATCTGTCACGTCATTTGAATAGCCATTAATAGTTTTTCTAGAATACAATCAGAGTTTGGCGTTAATTAGGTGCAGATGACATTGAAAAGAAGCTGAAAATTGAGGCAGCTAAAAATGAGATAATAATTTCTAAATTAATTACATTTGTATAGGTTTAACTTAATTTTTTCAGTACTAGCAATTTAGTCTTTCAAGAAGTTTATGATCTTTCTGATTTTCTTAGCACCTTAATTTGTATTATTGGAAAGTACGTAGAAATAATGTCTCCAGACATAGTGTTTTGGTTATGTCACAACATATGTCATTATATAAATGAGTTCCAGGATGCATCGTCCAGATTGCGCAGTATTAACTAAACCAAGTAAAATAACTTCCCCTATTTTGGCAAATATTTCTAGCTGCATTTCGTGAGACAGAAAGTTGAATCTCTTTAATTTAGCAAAAATAAGATGCTGTTCAGTAAGATGAGATGTGAAATATTAAAGAGTAAAAGTTTTTGCTACTTTTGTGCTAGTAGCTTATCTGTGAGCGAGCTATGACCTGGATGAGCCATAGATCTGCTGAAGTGTTTTAAGTTCAAAAGGAGGAAATAAATCTCTAATATAATGACACACCTTCTTTTTTCTTTATTTTTAGACTCAAATTCAAAACATTCAAAAGGAACTTTTAAAATAACGGGAAACATCAAAGACTGTCAATTGACCCTGTTCAGTAGTTCTTAATAGTGACTCACTCGTGAACATTTGGAGATAATTTGCTATCTGTGGATATGGGACCGAATCATAAATCCTAGAGTTCAGAGGAAAAGCAGCACAGGATAAATGTAAATGTTTAATCCTTCCTCTGAAGAATCAGAAAGCCTCAGAGTGGTCAAGATGTGATGAAATAAAGTAGAAGAGAGAGTTAGTGCATTGAAAAGCAAAAAGATTAAATCTTATCTTCTGTTGTAGGGGGAAAATATTTTTCTTGGAGTATTACTGAAGTTAAGGCATAATTGTAGTGTTATTTCTGCTAGCTGCACATGTTGGCTGTTTTTTGGGGTGTGTATTATTACATCCAACCTTACAAGTTAATGACTGAGTAAAGACATTAAGTAACAGTGAAAGATAGTGTAGAAATATCTACAAGTGATATTCAAGCAAGAATTGTCAAACAATTTTTTTCAATTAGGAATTTGAGTTGAAAAGCAGGTATTTTCATCTCCTAACAGAATGGAGTTTTTTTTTCTTTTCTTTTTTCTTAGACATGTCCATGTTGGAAGAAATATGTTTGGAACATATTGCTTAATGCTTTTTAAAGTGTGATTTACTCTATTTCATATGGTGGTTGACATCTACTATGCCGAGGAATCCGTTCTTCCTCATCTAAGTATGTCCCTTGCAGCTGCCAGTAGAGCCTCTTGTTAAGTGTAATGGAAATCTGCATTTCCCTGTTCCTAGATTGATAGGTGTAAGATTTATCCCAGCAGTAACACAGCACTTCCACGGCACTGCTGGGATAGGTTCTATGTAGTTTTTTTGTCCTGTACGTTCTTCGAAGTTTGCAGGCACATGTATCTTAAGAAAAAAAGTGTAACATTATTAGTCAGTTCTACAAAATACAATAAAACTACCTGATCCCACTCTCTCGCTTTCAGAACTGGTACATAAACAAGCATATGGGTAAACAATACTGAATTAGTCATTTGTTCTGCAGAATACACTTAATTCTTGGACATGCCAGTATTTAAAAAAATAAAATAAAATTTTCAGCTGTTGAGTATTCCAGTTTATATTCAAAGAAACAAGACTATGTGGATCTAAGCCTTTGGGCTTTCCTAGTAAATTTATTTTTTTTACAAAAATCCCAAATTGTAAGTTGACCTGGAAACTGCATCGTGGATGGTCTCATTATTGTCAGGGCAGCTTTCATGCTGCCCTAATAAATGGTTTTAGGAATTCTGTTCTTGAATGGCAGATGGAACTACCGATCATTTTATATCAATCTACTTACAATATAAATTATCCTTTGATAGACATTTAACTTTAAAATTTTACCATTAGCAAGTGTTCCAGTGCCTGAAAACAAATTCCATTGCAAGCAGAAATCTGAATCTGATGACATCGCAAAAATAAAAATGATTTATGTAATAAAGTACAAATATAATTAAAATAGGCCATAAATTCTCAAGTGTACTGGCAGTACAGGGGATGTTATGACAGCAAATATTCAGTGTTATATCACTTTGTTGAGGGCTTATGTGCACTTTTTGTTTAGAAAATGGGTCTAGTAATTATCAGTGCACGGTAAACAAAGGTCTTATTCTACCTCAGTATATGCTGCTTTTGTGTCCTTGCCCTCACAGTATGGTTAAAAGAGCATCAGTGCAGACACACAAGAGCTTTTGTTCCATCTTCAGCCATGTGGAATGCATATGCCATGGCCCTGAGGTTAGAAAAAAAAAAAAAAAAGGAAAAAGGGAGAAAAAGAAAAAAAAAAAATAGAATTGGGGTTTGTTCAGGACTCATGGCATTTGGTCATTTCTGGGAGATAGGTCTTTGATCTGGGAGCCTGGAAGGGGGAAAGTGGAAATGTTTTAGACACAGTACAGTGCTTGCAAAAGCCACATGAAAACCTTCTTTGTAGCTTTAGCCTTTTCATAGACGGACAGCTTCCTTATTTTACAAAGTTCTTCAGAAGCATGTTTTTTAGAGAACTTTTAACAATATTTGTTGACTGATATAAGACATAAAAATTAATGCGGGTGGGATACAAAGAGCTTTTTAAAGTGATGATTTATTTAAATTTAAACTTTATGGATAGTGTTTGGAACTGGAAAAAAATCTTTTGGGGACTAGAAGATGCTTGGTTATTTAATGCAAAGAAACTATATCAAAGGAACATTTATAGTTACAGGCTATTTGGCTTTGGGAATTGAATTTTTCCTACTGAGATATTTTGTCTAACATCCAAAAATTTGCTTTAATTACCTAGGAAATGCAGTCAACTCAGAACTTAGAATCTAAACATAGCATAAGATAAAGACAGAGGGAAGAGATGAGATGCAGCATAACTCCCCCCTCAGTGCATATGAAAAGAACAGCTTTAGGGCTTTTTTTGACTTGCCTGATTTTCAGCCCATTTGCATACATCTGTGTAGAAATGAGCAAGATGAGCCTCTTTTAAAAATTTTCTCCCATTCTCTAAATTAGTAAGTTAAACAGTGGCGCATTTGAGCTACCCCAGCAACCCATAGTTTTCTGCTCTTCTTAGTATAATTGGCTTCTGCAACATCAGGCGATATTCTCGAAGCGTGAGGTGTGCCACGCACATGCTATCTGCTTTACTTTTTACTGGCTGATTCTTTTCCAGCCTTACAGTATTTTACGGAGTTATAGTGCCTTGGTATTGCAATATTTTTATTCGCTGTAGGATACCATTGCTTTTGTTTCATCTAAAAATATCCCAGAACTTTGCTAAAACTATTTTCGGCCCTGCAATACTGAGCCAAAATAAATCATCTTTTCGGGGTGTTAGCTCATAACGATGCGTAGCAGCATCTCACAGCAGTGCCCATCAGTCAGCAGAGATATTTGTACTTGCTTCTTGGGGCAGGACAGTTGATGGATGCAGCGGATAACTCTACGAACTAGAATGTCTTTGGGACAGCGTCAAAGCAGCATGTGATGGTTGAACGTGTCCCCTGATGTCCAGTGACTTGGGTTTGAACAAAGCCCAGATTATGGTCCCTGAAACCTCCATAAGGGCAAGGGCCTGTATTAAAAGAAAAAAAACCCAAACCTCAGTTTTTCTATGTTAACATTTTTATTTCAGAACAGGAATCTATTCATTTTCTATTGGTATCGTCACTTGTTCTTTATATCAAAGAATTGACAATGTGACACCCTCTGAAGCTCCTCCTCAGCCTGAGCTTTTAAGGTTCCTGGTGCTTACAGCTGCCATTCAAGTGGGTGACAGCTGAAGACATTCAGTATATTTTAAGGTGGCCAAACATTTTGGAGGGATCACTCAAAATACCATTTGCTTTATCTGCACTAAGTGGCGTCCAGAGCTCTCGTGTGCAATAAAACCATTCAATAATAAAGAAGGGATTGTATTACCTATTGTTGTAGTAGGGAATGATAAGAGATCGTTATTCCCAATAGAATTGCTGAATAGAAACATCATTGAAATGGTTTTAATTTTTATTCTGTTCTTGGCCACAATTACAAAAGGGACAGAAGTTATGCTAATTTCTCTGGTTATCCTTATCTTTATGCCAACCAAGGTAATTGACAGTTGATAAGGATGGGAAGTCAGAATTAGTCGATATTAGCATCGTTTTGCAATGTGGCTGATTCAGCCAAATGGTTGTTTATCTTGCTTAGTTTCTATAACACACTCATAAAAGTTTAAGAAGTTGAGAGGCTTACAGATATTTTTTTATTATTTTTTCATAATGCAGTTTGTCTGGGTTGCAGCTCTCCCCTCCCAGGCAGAGAGGCTTTCAAACATTGTTTGCTTGGTTTGTGCTTTGTATTAAATGCATATGCTTTTTCCTAACCCAGTAGCTCGAACAACATAGAAGCTACAGATAAAATGAGCTGCCCAGATGATCCTGTATCTCAGCTTTCTTGCCAGTTCAAAACTCTTTTAGACTTTTCTTTTTAGTTCGCTGTTCGGTTTGTCTTTTTAAACATCTCACAGTAGCGTGTTTTTCTCTTCTTTTGATAGCAGACAGTTTTCCCACTGACGAGATCCTGCTGATAAGTGAAATTCTTGTTTCTGAGAATTCTTCCTAGAAGCCTAAAATTTCCCTTTAATTTTTTTCTATTTTTCCACTTTAATTTTCTAAACAAAATGAAATTATTCCCTACTTACATGGTCCTTTCTGGAGGTATGTTAATACATTTCTAGACCGTGAAAGTATTGCTTAAACATGCTGTAGTAGCTTCTTTTGACTGCCAGCCAATATTTTAACAGAAATAATGTAAGAAGCACACCTTCAGATGTATTGATCATTTACTTGTAGTCACAGCTTTTGTTGTAGAATACTTTGCAGTTTAATTCTTGTATATTTTCTTGTGTTCTGTGATTTACCGCATCATGCAGACTTGTTCCTGAATGATTACTGCCTGTCTTTGGTTATGGCTAATGTAATCAAACGAGTATCTCTTCTTGGAGAAAAGAAAAAGTGGGACAGAGGACATTCTTGTTTATGTCTTTAGGGCTTTACCGAAGAGAGTGAAGCTGTAATTTCAGTGACATGAGGCCAGTTAATGAAAGCGGGTTTGACCTTATGAACTTGAAGTATGCACTGTGGACTTGAAATCAATTGTCCTTTTGCTTCTTCAAACTGACTTCGGAGTTTGTCAATGTTAAAATTTAATTATTTATAACAGGATTTTCAGGGCTACTGAAAAGGGGTTTTGTTTAGTTTTAGTGATTTTTAAATGCTATTTTCTAAACAACTTTTCAGCTTACCCATAATAAAACCATTGGCTGAAATTTTACAACTGAGAAGTACTAATCCATGTTTGATTATATTGAGTCTGATTAGCTAATTTATAATTAAAGAGAATTGCTTTGCTTATAATTGTCACTATGTCATCCCTTTTTCTCTAACTTTTCTTATTTTCTAAACACAGATTTAGGTCGTTCTCGGGAGCTACAATATGTTTATGTGGATAACAATATTCATCTGAAAGGCCTCCCATCTTATCTGTATAATAAAGTCATTGGTTGCAGTGGGTAGGTATGAATTAATTCGGATGTCTTGCATACCTGTTCCCTGTAAAACTTCTCATAAATATCTTCCTGTGTGATAAAAGTGATTTGTGTGTGTGATTGATACAGAACTGATGTTACTTCGAGGGGATTACTGCAGCTCTCAGTTCTGTTTTATTTTTGTAATAAGTCTTCTGTATTAATTGCTGACTTCAAATATTCTAGTTTTAAGCCATGGGAGACAGTTGCAGTTATTCTGAAGGAATTTGTAATGATAATATAAGACCTAAAGCTGAATCCTACCAGCATTTAAAGGTTGGCCAAAAATGTAGGCTTTGCAGAATTTCCAGAACTAAAGAATGAACAAAACATTTTTAGTGTGTTGCAGCATCTAACTAGTTTGTCTGTAAGGTATGGGCCATTTCTTGGAATGTCACATGCAGCTCCTTCACTCATTTTACATCCTAGTATCGGCTTCTTGTAGGTCTTGGTACCTACTAACTGAAATAAGTAATTTTTTTTTTTTTTTTTAGGAATTATGGATTGGCAGGTATATTTTTACATGTGGATTTTAAAAATATTCCAGGCTGTCTCATGTTTGTGGTTAGGATGTGAGAAAAAAGTGGTCTGTCTAGGACACTAGCTTAATTCTTTCTGCACTGACACTAGCATAAATTAGGATCAGCACCACTGATGAATGGAGCCTTACTGGTATAAAACTGATCAGAAGAGGATTGTCCCCATTACCATCTAATTATAAATTTCTGGTATGCTCGCTCTCAGCAAATCTTGCATTAAATATAAATTCCCTCTCTACAGCCTGTACTCTACTGCAATATGCGAGATGCTGAGTCTTGGCATTTTAAGGTCTTTCTAATATTCCTGTGTCAGCTGGTTGTGTGATATTTAAATACTTGTAGTTGGATTATAATTCTGCTGAACTGTGTACGGTCTCAAGCTTCGACTAATTTTGGTTTTCTGGAAAAATAGTTTCTAGCCTTTGCTCTTTCAGAACTGATTGTAAATTCTATGACAGACATTAATTTGATTGTAAAAATAACAAAACTGTATTGATTGTGACCAAAACCACTAGTGACAATGCAGGAAATGTTCTAACAAGTTTGGTCCAGCTGTCCTGCCTATTTCAGGTGATCTTCAACAACCATGTCATTATTTTTTTTTAATGTTTTTAAGTCCTTTTTTTATACTCAGTCAAAATAATTTTATCTTTGCACTGACTTTTTGTGAAGATATTACCAGTTCTTTTTGCTGTCATTACATATACGCTGCTGGTGAGGTTAGCTGCTAGTATCTCTGTCAGAGTGTGTTATAAATCTGGTATAGAAAAGACCAAAAAAGTTGCAAGTGTTGCAACAAAATTAATTCTTGTAATGCTTCAGTGGAATAAAAAATGATATTTTTTTTTTCCTTAATAATGAAGAATAAAGATTTTTTTTTTTAAACAAAATATTTGTATTTTGTATTTTTGTACCAAACAGATATTTGTTTTTATGTTCTGAAACCATCTGGAAACATCATAGATTATTTTTAAGGAAAATTTTCAACATAGGAAGAGCACTTATGTATATTATTAAGAAACCAAAGGTTTTATTTGATAATGTGCCGAGTGATGTTAAAATTGTGTAATAATGGTCATGTGAAGAATTTCTGTGTTCTTTCCAAGAAAGCATTAGTAACCAATGCAAGGTTTTCCTGGGTCAGGCGAGAGTTGAAGATCCAGGCTTTAGTGCTCTGTCTGGTCATCCACTGGAGAATAAAATCTGACATCCTGCTGTTACTAACATAAAGCTAGATTTCTGAAAATAGAATATAAATTGCATTGTGTAAGTAATGAATCTCTGTCTGGGAATCCTGCAGTCAGACTGACTGAAAAAGTCTTTTATGTAAGAGGTGATGATCTCACCACTCAAAATAAATTTTGATCTTATTTTTTGCAGATTGGATTTCATAGTCTCCTGCTAGATATCTGTCGGTCCTGTTGAAAGCAGCCAATAGGCGGTCACGGCTTTTTTTTCCCCAGTTATTTATTCACCAGGGTTCTTCTACAGCTCCATTTTTTGCAGCTAGGTAGACCATCCTCTATTCCACTTTTTTAGCGTTCATGGATTTTTTTTTTTTTTGTAATTCTTTGTTCTCACACACAGTATTACCCGTAGGTTGAGATTAATTCCCTAATGCATCCTGATTTAAGGGTGTATATCTCTTAGATTATTCCTCTTGATGGTCTGTCTTGCTTGTTTGCTTTGTTTTTCAGTGTTGTGGTCAGGCATTAATAGCCTCACCCTTTACATAAAGTAGACCAAATGGCCCAGCCCTGAACTGCAGAAAGTGTAGTGAGTTTATGGGTGTGACTTCTCGCTGGGTTGGCGAGCAGTTAATCAGCTTGAAAATACAACATTATAGATTTATTTGTTGTGAGAGCTAACTCGCTGGGTATGGATTGCTGGGGAGTGGATTGTTGGAATATTGGATCTTTGAATTCCCAATTAAATTTTAACCCCATTAATGGTTTGTGGGAAAGTATTAAATATTTAACAAGAGGCTTATTGACTTGCTGTTTGATGCTGCTCTTTTTTGCTTGTTTCTGGGGGCTGTTTTTCCTTTAATCAGAAGGGATGAGATTCTTTGTTATCAGAGAAGTACTATGAGATTTCTTTCACATTTGATAAGGTTGAGTGTAGTTACCTCAGTTTAAGGTCCAATATCTGGGAAGGCTGACGAATTTGTGTTTCTGTTCCATTTGTTAGGACTGGCCCTAACAAGTTGCTCTTGGCTTCAAATTTAAGTTGTCACAAACAATTCCGATTCCCCTGTTGACTTCCCCAACCTCTTAGTAGAATTTTCCTATGTGTGTCTCTTTGGTATGATAGCTTGCAACAGGGATCACGTAAAGAGTTGTTATTTTTACTACAAGCTAAGTTTCTCTCCTTGGATCCAACTAACCTTCCTTTTTCTTATATGATTTGGGAAGGCTAGTAGACTTATTAGGGTATCTTCCCACTACAGCTTAGGCTGCCGCTTTTATTTTTCTTTCACCTAACCCCCCTGCACCCTTGAAGCAAGCTGGGTGAGGAAAGATGTAGTACAGAATCACCCAGTGGCACTTAAATTATTTCATTTTTTTGGTGGTGGTTGTAGTTGCCTCAAGTATTATAGTTGAGAAATCCTTTACCATTTTCAACTGGTTGATCCAAGACACAGGAGGCCAACTGTTAGGTATGAAACTGTTCCTCTATGTAAAACATTTAGTAATAATAGCATTCCGAGGCTAAAAGAGATTAGCACGTTGGCAAAGTAAGCGACATAAAGTGCACTTGCTTCACCTCCTTGGGATTGTGTTCTCATTTCTCCAGCTTTTCAGTGTTACTTGATAAGTAAGGACCTCCAGCTCTCCCATGACTAGCACGTCACAGAAGGTGGGAATCTATAGAAAACGTATGTCAACATAGAATCATAGAATAGTTTGGGTTGGAGGGGACCCAAGGTCATCTAGTCCACCCCCAACATGTATTGCACTCTGCAAGGAATCCTTGAAGGGTGCTGCACTGAAGAACAGCATCAGGCATGCTTTGGGTTGGTCATCTGGGTCTCCCCATAAAGTTACTTTTATTGTTGTTGGTTTTTTTTTTCTAACCACTTTCTAAATGTCTTGTGTCCTTCTAGTTGTGGTTCTCCGATTCAAGTTTCAGAGGTGAAACTGCTCTCTTTCTCATCGGGCCAGTTAACGGTGTTCCTGCCAGCAGAGGTGAAATCTATAGGGACAGAAACAGATCATGTGCTGCCTTTGCAAGAACTGGCCATGAGGACCCTCTATAACACCTACTACAGGTTTTTAAAAGGTATGGTATTTCTGCTTTCTTCAGATTACAGGAAGAGTGGAAGTGCTTTTCTGGCAGTGATAGGAACGTTTCAAATAGCTCTTCAAAGAGCTGGGCAAGGATTAATATTTTAAAAGTTTTATTTAATCAAATTGTGTTTGAAATGTTGTATTAGAACAAAAATGTACAATATCAAAAAACAGAGATCCAAAGACTATTTCTAAGGTCTAGTGGTGCTTCCAAATGGTTTCTTTCTTGAGGACAGTATAAAGAAGGACGCTTTTTGCAGGAGCAACTCTTTAATGGAAGTAGGAGATGAGAAATACAGTTCCTGAGGCAAGATGAGATGCATCAGCCAACAATGCAACTTCTTGCCAGGCAGCACACTCCTAAACTGGCAGAGCTGTTATACATAAGGCAAAAAAAACGCGAGCAGCCCTTGGCCATTTCAGTACAACGTGACAGCTGAGCTGTTTTAGTTCTGCCCCAATTCAGGCTCTTTGCTTGTAAAGTGGCCCTTGGCTCATCTGGTTATGCATCGTGCAGTCACATGAGTTAGCAGTATCCGATGATAACCTGCAGAATCAGATTTTGTCAGATTTAGATGTGTTGTGACTCTTCCCTATTCACGGCATCTTGGGAATTTGTCAGCTTTAGAGGTGAAAGTAGGAAGCAGAAGGGTATAGAGTTAAAATGGAAAGATAGCGGGTTTTGGTAAGGGGTTGCTTTTGCCATGGGCACTGGAGGAAACGGGAACTGCTGAACTAATGCTTTGCCTGGAACAGCATATGAGGAGGTCGGCAGCAAACACACTGAAAGGAAGAAGCTTCATGTTGAGGGGTCGGCCTGTGTTCATAGAAAACGACACTTCTTTGCGGAGAATGTATTTAGTGGTGCAGAGAACATTAATTGACCGGTTTGGGGTTGTGTATTTTTTATATTTTTGCATATGGAGGGAAAAGGGGAGGTTTTTAGTTGTACAGTATCACCAAAATTGCACAATGATGGATGCTGTTTCATTTTGCTTTGCAAAATTCTAGTCTTTGAAAAGGAGTTTGAGAACATCAGGTACAAGACCATCAGTAACTACTTTTCTCACCCAGCTGTGGCTTGCACAATAATTTCTGGAATAGGACTCTGTGAATGTGGTTCCTGAAGACATTGGTGAAGTTCGGTTTGGGAACAGCAAGACACCATTGCAAAATCAGTTTGAGAAATGGTTTGTAGATGGTTTATACAAGTCTGTGAGGATTATATCTGGTTACAGCCAAGGTGCAGAACCTGAAGAAGATGGTGAAACATTATTTAACAGTCTTGCCTGCTTCTAGTTTGCTACACTGTACTGTGTAGGCTTGTTATATTTTTATATATACATATACACGCGCACACACGTATATATTCTTATTCTGAGTGACCTTATTAAAGACTACGTGCATTGCCACTGGTGACACCCACGTTTCAGTGAGGCAGGAGTAATGCAGAGTTCAGACAGGTGGAAGACAATGGTGTGCTGGGGAAGCAGGTGGCATGTATGATTAAAGCAGCAGATTTGATCTATCGTTGCCTAAATTTGCAGTTTCAAGGGTGCTGTTAAATACTTGGCGGCTGCTAGGTAAGCATGGACTACTTTTCCTCAATCTTTGCTTGGCTCCAGAATGTGACCTTTTCTTTCTGACGCAATTGTACTGTTCGTCATGCCTGTCGTCTCAATTGAGGCTGTTGTGGTACATTGTGTGTGGGGTTAATCCTTACAGTGTTTGAAAGCTGACACTGGTGTGATATCGCAAAACTGATTTATCAGGTACTGCATCTTGTCTTGATTACTCAGCACCTAAACTCATTCACCTGTCTTGGCTGTCGCTCAGTTTCTAGATGGAGATTAGCAAGTTGGTTTTAATTTATAAAAACACTACGTGGTTTGGGCCAAGCCTGAGAAAATGATTGCTCTTTACCATGAAATGACCCTGGAGTCCCTTTTGGTGAAAATGATGGCATCTTGAATGCTGTGGGGGCACACTTAAGAGATTATAAATGTATTGATCTTTTTAGAGTGGTCTCTTTGGTTGGACCTGTGAGAATTATGCTGGGCTGGATGGTATTTCAAGTAATTCTAAATATTTCAGATCCCTTTTTGCTGATGGTGGAGTTTGGGCTTTTTTAGTGAGCTTAGTTAGTTATCCTGCCAGATTGGATGCTGAAATATTTTGGTAAAATACTAGTGATGTCCTTTTCAGAATTTTACATCATTATTAATTATTAAACACTTGTCTAGATCATCTTTGTGTCTAAAAATGCTTTATGATATATTACTGGTTATTATTATGTGCTTGAGCTATAGTATTTTCACCTGGGTATTTGGGCCCAGTTAATCTTATGCCAACAGAGGCTAAATTTACACATTTAATTTTTTGAGCTTATACATGGAAAGCACCATGTGCCCCACCCTAATTGTGGTAATTTGTGTTACCTTGCTCTTCTTTTCACAAAGTCTTAAGAATGTTTGACAGCTGATTTTCTGAATTGTTCACGGATCATGCTTGTCGTGTTTGACTTAATCATGCAATTGTTTTGTTACAAGCTTTTTTTTGTTTCTTTTCTTCTCTAGATTTGAACTTTCTGACTCCAATCTCACTACCCAAAAGCCTCTTGGAATTGCTGCACTGTCCCTTGGGACACTGCCACCGCTGCAGCCAGCCTATGTTTACCATTGTCTACCCAAAGCTCTTTCCCTTGAGGGAAACTCCAATGGCAGGATTGCATCAAGGGTAATTATACAGGAAATTACACTGGGGTTTTATTTAGGAAGGAAAACACCTTACGGAACAAAGCATGTTCTTAAGGAATTTTATTTTTTTTTAACTTAGCAGCCTCTCAGATCTAAGCCTCTGTTCTGTGATTGCATATAAAAGTTGTAAATCTTTTATTTGCGAGACAACCAGCATACTGCTGTTACACTGTTTAAAAAGGGCTATCACACTTGCCTGTTTCAGACTGCTGTAAGATAGTGAATGGTTTTGATATGATGGGATTGACTTGTTTGTGGTAGTGCAGCACATGCGTGGCTCTCTGTGCCTTGGGAAGGAAGCATCACCGAATACCAATATTTCACCTGATGGTCTCAACCCCAGCTTCGGGAAAATGCCACCACCAAATAAAAGTGCTGTAGGATTAAAGGCAGAAAAAAGCTGTAAAGCCAAAGAACCAACCAAACGTTCTGCGGTAAAATATTCTCCACGCTAATTAAATTAGGATATGATGTGGAAACATTCTTCATTGTAACATGCATTTCATAGAAATGCATCTTTTAAAAAATATTTCAGTTTTTATGGTTGTAGCAGATGTGAGTGTGTCTGCAGGATTCACAAGTCAAGTAGACAAGCCTACACAGACTTCCTGAGTTGCTGGACAGTACAGTCATAGAAGGGACTCAAAATTGGGATATGGTTCAGGGAATATTGCCCTTGTGTAGATCAAGATTTATAATATCTTTAAGGTGAGCAGTGATCATTTTTCAGTGATTCTTTCCCTAATCCATGTTAGTCTGATCTGATACTGTATCACGCCATGAGCCATAATACCACAAATCCACTTTCTGCAATGGAAGAGTATCATCAGAGAAACTTAAACCGGTTCTACTTGGACAAAACTACAGTACCGTTTGAAACCTAATAAATAAGGTTTAAACAAAAGTCACTTGAAGTTAAGCAGATGTTCTTTGTAGGTTCTTTGTAGAGAATTCATGTCAAGCCATTAGTTACAAAGCATCTGCTTAAATGTGGGGAGCAGAAAAGAAAGGTGTTTTAAAAAGGAATGTTTCTGAAATTACTTGTTGGTATATAATGCTCAAGAATGCCACTTAGTTCTTGTCCTGCTGAACTCCATTGGCTTGATAGTTATCTTCCATAAAAATAAGAAACTGCTTTTCAATAGGGAGATCTTTATGAAAAAAGAGGAGACTAACAGGTGAGCTTGATGGTACCTGTTTTCCACACTTGTACCCCAGGTTATTTTCCTGTGAGTTTGTGGCATAAGAGGTATCTGATTTGTAAGCAATTCAGTGTTAAGAAATGAAAACAACTTAGGTATGCCGAATCTGGACAGCAGCCAGAAGGCAGCATAAATGCTATTTTGGAAAAGTCATCTTTCTTGGAAAGATCTGCTAGTAGAGATTGCGTTCTTCAACTTGCCATTGTTACACTTTAGTCATATGTTGAAATTCAATGCATTTCATGTGGAGCTAAATAAATTGCTTCCACGTTACAGTCATTATATTCAGGGTGGCATAAAATGTTATAATCATGCTATAAAGTATTTTTTTTCAAGCATTGAGCATTTCCATTAGAACAGTCTAATTTTCTGTGAAATAGGTGGAAAACTACTTGCTGGTCACTAAATCCTTATATTATCTGAAATAATCCAGCAACGGGAGAGTTTGGAAAGTCTGCTTTCTAATTGCTAAGTGTTGCTCATTGTAGAACTTGAAGTTATGAGATGATACACATGTAAGTAAACACCTTTAGGAATTAAAGTTATGACTCATAAACATACTTGAAGGCTATTTTGCAAGAACACTATATTAATATTGTAAAATACATTGATTGAAAATATTTATTTCTGCACTTTTTTAAAAAAAATGGTTAGCTTCCGTGCCTTAAGAATGTACTGTGATCTGCAAAATGCCATAATAAATACAGTCTTAAGTAGCTGACATTTGATGCAAATCCACAGAAAATGAGATCTAAACAGGGCAACCTGTCATCCTTATCTCTGTAGCTTGTGCACTTGACATGGTAAGATTATGTGGAATTGTAGAGGTGTGATAGCTGGTTTAGAAGGATGTGAAGGACAGGGTTTCTGTTCTAAAGAGCTTACAGTGACCATGAAAGCACGCAGGGTAGGGATCCTGAACCTCTGAACAGCACCGATTAGCACATGCCACATCCATGCCAGTAACTTCTGCCTGAACTTCCGCATCCCATTCTGTATCCTCTCATAGGAAAGGATAGTGAGGTGTTGAACTGGATTTTGTATCTGAAACAACACAGATGACACGAGCACCAGGAAAAGTGTGATTTCTGGGTTAGTGAAAAACAGATCTTAACGTTTTTAAAGCGACTATCTAGGTCCCTGCCATGATGGGGGCAGGAGGAGGGTCACTGTGAGCACAGTGAGGCTAGTATCACGCTTTCATGTTGCCACCCCTGCTGTCCTCCCTGGCACAATGTGACAGCACTGCCCCTCGATCGTCCTTTCTGAAGATCAGGGCCCAGTTTGTTCACTCAGCTGAACCAAAGGAGGACACTGGACTTCGGTTATTTCATGCCTACAAGCAGTTATTTAAGAAACACACGAGCAAAGGTGAAGCAAAGAATTACCCAGCTATTTCCCTTCTCGTTGTTAAACCTACTGGCTCTAACACCCAGCCGCACCCTCCGCAGAAAAAAAACCCCACATGCTGCTGCTTTAAACTGAATACATAAGAACCCAGCAAGGTTTTTGAGAACCCCTGCAGTGTTTCCCTGCCTTTGTATCAGCCACTCATATAGAGCAAACGAGCCTTCTTTCTTCTGAAGTGTTGGGATGGGCTAATCCTGTATTTTACAAACCCGCATATTGTCTGCTGTGGAATGGGGCCAGGAGCTTTAATTTTTACTGACAACTGTCTCCCCTCCCCCTTTTCTTTTTTCTTCTAGGAGGACAACTGTTAGTTTTGTGGCATACTGCTGCTCCACCCAGTGTCTGCAGACTTTTGACCTACTGAGTTGATAAACATTGAAAACTACTCAGGAGTGCTGCCAGTTTAAAGCTGCATTAGACGTCGTATCCCATTGGTACTGGAATACTGTGTGTGTGCGCGTGTGCCAAAGCAGCAGAAGTGCCCAGTCGGGAACACTAAGAGGCACTTAAATCCTGCCCTATCAAATTTGGATGAACTGCAGAAACTTTTCAGAAGTGTAAATACCGAGCTTTTAAAAGTATTAACTTCCCTCTCCTCCAAGACAGCATACAAACCAAACAAATTCACAAGCTCTGACTTCAGGATTTCCAGTATTTTTCAGATGTGGCTGTCTTCAGGTTGACCCGTTGCATCCTTTGAGGCAGATTTCATAAAAATGAAAAGGTCCAGTTATGGCAAACCAGTTTTCACTTACTACCCCCCTCCCCATCCTCATCCCTCCTGCAGCTGGATTCAGGTATATAGATCTAACCTACAGAAACCTGTGAAGGATCCCACTGGCTTTCCCATGGAATTTAGCTTTATTTTCTCCCTCTCATAATATTTCCCCTAGCGGAGTTATCCCAGTTATATGCCAGGCCTTGGACGGTTAACTCTTGCTATTTAAATCCACGTATTAAAAGCAGATCTTTCTTTCAGGTATCATTTGAAGCCACGGTGATTTAATTGGAGTAACTAGAATATGTGTGGAGGTTTAAGATGCTGTTTCAGTAAGGAAGGCCGGTACTGATGGCTGCAGTGAGGGGTCTTGCTCCAGCCTGTTTGAGGGTGTGTTTTCTTTATTTTCACTGCTTGAGTTTTTTATTTTTAAAAACACTTCCCCTTTTGCTTCTTTGAGTTCTTCAGGAAGAAGGTAGAATTTAAGTACAAATTTCACTTAAAAAAAAAAAAAAAGAAAACCCTACTAATAAGATAGTAAATATTTATCTATATTTATTTTATATTTTTACAATTGCAGACTGTAGGTCTGCAAAGACTTGGTTTTCATCTTTTTCTAGATTCACCATTTGGCTGATTTGTGAAAGTGTGTCAGTGGACTGTGTTAACCTCGGAGAAGGCTGGAAACGCCGGGGGGGGTGTCTGTGTGTCTCCATGTTATAGGTATATATGCATACATAGATATCTTCACAGAAGGGCTGTAACATTTGCTTTCATATATTAATGGAAGATTTAGCATAAATTTTCACTTACTGTCATATTTGTGGGAATCCTTTTTTGTTGGACCTTGTTCATTTTAAATAAAGGACAAAGGATCGAAAAAAAGGCCCAAAATGTCTGCACGACTTAAAATTTTAATTTTATACTGAATATGTAAAATATACAAAATTAGCCCCACTTGACTTGGTTTTGGAATATATAATTATTTTTTAATACAATGTGTTTGTTTTTTTTTTTACTTTCTATTTCTTGGGTATAAGCTACTTGTTGATTTAGCACAGTGTGCTACTCTGTGCAGTAGGTAGTTACAAGCTGAAATAGATATGAATGAAACAGTTTGTTATAAAAATGGCAAGATAAAGAGACTTATTTGGTAGTATATTAACATATGTTGTGGTGAGGTGTGCATACTTTGAAGGGAGGAGGCATTAAAATGTTTTCCTTTTGCCAAAGAAGCAGTTGTTCCCGCTGCAGGCTTCCTGGCATTTCTTCAATAAATAGAGTATCTTAAGAGCTTAAGAGAGTACCAAAAAGGCAGTTTTTGAGGGTAGAATTTTTAGGTTTTGCATGTTACTTGTAAAACCTTTGCTGATTTTATTGGGTTGGTTTTAGAGAGTTGAATTAGCATCAAGAAATGTAGAACTTAATCCTTCAGGAATGCAAGTATCATCTACTGTTTAAGAATTGTGAAACTTTCTAAAATAAATCCCATTTATTAAATCTGCTTTGCAGTAGGGGAAAGAGCCATGTCCAAGCAGACTTTATACTATTGGGTTTCTGTCATTTCACTGATTTTATTTTTTTTTTTTTTTTTTTTTTCCATGTTGGTATCCCCAACAGGCCTTCCCACCCAGCCGGGTTTACTGCTGAAGCAGCAAAATGAATCATCGGCTTTTTTCTTTTTGTTCAGTACTATGCAGTTGAGATGTAAATTGTCCAGGTACAATTATACCTTTATCAGAAATGTGGGAGTGTAGTACAGAATCCATTTTTTTAATGGATAAGAAAACTATGGTGGTGTTACAAATACTGATTTTTGATACAATACTCTGATCAGGAATTTTCAGTATTATTTTTACTGTGGCTTCCTCTGTCTTTGAAGGAGATGTTTTGTTGGAAGTTTTTGTCCTCTTTTTATAGCAACTTACAGACTTCAAAACAGTTTATTTCTGAATTCAAGCTGTAAAAGTTGTTTTGGAGTTAAATCTCTTGATCAGCTAAAAGACATTGACATTTGTTTTATTAAGAGTCAGATGGTAAGAGTGGTGCTTGAGTTCTGTATTATTTTTTATTTTTTATTTTTTCTTCTCCCCATAATCTAATTATTTTTTATTGAGTTGATATCAATCTCTTTATTATCGTCTACAAGTGCAGTTCAGAAGAAATTTAGTCTGTTCTATAAGCGGGATGAATCTTAACTAACATTTTAATAGATGATATTTCAAGAATGGAATGTTCAATGAATAAATGACTTAAACACGCAATTGAAGCTGAAATGTCATACCCTATTTTTATAAAACGAGGAAGAGGGAAGCCAATATATAGACTGAAAATGCAGCTTAAATTCATGTTTCTCTGATGGGTTTTTTTATACGAACAGTGTTTGTATTCATCTGTATCTTTGGGTGATATTGTTCTCGATTAAAATAACTCCATTCTCAGTTGTCCAAATTTTTCTAAAGTTGTTCTACTGTAAGAGTATTTCATAACCAGGGAACATGGGAGCCAGCTGTGCGAGTTCCAGAGGAGAGAGGGTGCTTGTTGCTGATTGAACTGTGCATCACTTGTTTTTCAATAGGAGGTGTCACAATACTTGGACTTCTTTTTAATGCATATATTTCTAGGTAATTTTTGATTACTTGCTCTTTGGGTTAGTTCACATTGAGATAAATTTTCCTCGTACTGCAAAAAAAGTCTGGTTCCAGCAGTTGAAAAAAAAATTACCATTTTTAAAGGGTTTTTTGTCATAAAAGTAGATCTTAACTCTTTGCTTAGGGTGGGAGCAGGACGAGTTTCCGTGTTTTTTTTCTAGGTATTATAAAGAGAAAGGTGCAGGAGAGAAATGAGAGAGAATAAGGCTTTAACCCATTGATATTGCTAACGAATTTTTCTGAGTAAAGATTAATTCCTAATGTGAATAGGGAACACAGGCCTAATTTTTGTTTATGCTGTGATACCAGGCACCATGTTAATAAAAGTGGGACCCTACTGCTTATAGAGACAACACAAAGAAAACAGGAATCTCTGGCTTTGCTTAAATATACTTCTTGAGCGGTTTTACTGTGGACACTGTTAGATTTGGAGCACTCTTCTTGGGAACCTTCCTGTTACTCCCCTGGAGGATCAGAAATACAAATGTCCTTTCCTCTGCAAAGAACAAGATCTAATATCAAGAATTGTGGGGTTTTTTTTTCTCTCTTGGCCTGATATTTCTCTTGGGCTCTCACTGAAGTTCATTACAAACCTTCTATTTACTTCGTTGCGGTGAGGTTAAGATCTTACACTGAGCAGAGCGGAGCTGTTTATTGCCAAGTTGGCTTCAATTCTTATATATCAAATTCTGCTGAATCCCTTTTTCTGGCATGAAGGGAACACCCATGTGGTAACAGCGTGTCAGGTTTTACTGACATCACAGCCAAGTTGAAGACTGGAGAGTGACAAACCTTTCACTAGAGAGGATGACTTTGAAGGCCACTGCGGCCCCGTCAGGGTACCACTGATAACAGAAGAACTTTTGCCTTGATGTTGGTGGAGCTTGGATCAAGTTTTAATTGATGAGAGAGAAGAATGTGTTTTACCATCTTTGTGTTTCTTGCAAAAACTGGGACAATGACACTGAAGTCCACGTCTGCTGCCCGGCAGCCTTTCTATCTGCAGCTGAACTTAATGTAATACCGAGATTGAACTATCTTTGCCTCTTACCTCCCTCTTAATACTACTCACGTTGTTGCAAAATGTTATAGTTAACTTGTGATGGAAGAGGCTGGGTAAATTGAATCCAGAGTTTTTATTACTTTTTGTATTATTTTGTAAGAGACCAAAGGTCTGGTGGAAAGAAATGGCGAGGTTCACGTGAAGTCTTCATTGCTTTTGCTTTTATGTATCCTTCTTTGGATTACAACTTGAACTTCGATTGCAACTGAGTTCGTTCTATGTCTGTTGAAAGCATACGTGTATTGCTTTTTTGCTCTGTATTAACCACATGTCAGTTAGTGTGAAGGTGAGCTTGCTAGATGTTTTATTTAAAGTTAGTGGTGCAATTTATTGTACGTGCTTGTTAATAAACTATATTTTTGGATAGAATTACCGTCCATTAAACTGACTTCTTGCTCCTGGGGCTATTAAGCTATGTTAGGATGTAGCATTTAATTTACATTTCAGTTCATTTGCACAGTAATTAGCTCATCTAAGTCTCTTGTCCCAAGGCTGAAGAGGTGGGGTGAAGACACCTCTTAAAACACTGCCAAGCCCAAAACCACCACTTCACTTAATCCTTTTGTCTCAATGTAGTTCACCAGATCTTGCATAATAGGAACAAAGCCCATATGGAAACATTAGTTTAGACCCTTCTATGGATTGATCAAAAGAAAAATTACTTTCAGTCGGGCTGTATTGAGTGCCACCCTGATAGTCCATAGATGTGGCTGTGCTTCATGTATTATTTACTAAGCAGCGTTCAGCAACTTTTTTTCCCCTCATCTAACAGATATCATAGAAACAAGGTTGCCAAAAATAAGTAGAAATTAAGCATCTGTTTTTCCAGTTATTTCACTCTTTGCTGTGCAGCGTTTTGCTTCAGTCAAAGCTGCTGCTCTGTATCTGTTCTGATGAGTTCATTGAGTTGGATGCTGTCTGAGTTTTTGTACGTGTGTTGGGTGAGTACTGGCAAAGCCGTTCTTAAGCGAGACCTGTGTTGGTGAAGGTGACTCTGCACATCAGTTATAATGGGTGCCTTGAAGGGTTTAGATACCATTCAGACTTCCCTGAAGCTTGTTTGCTTGGAAGTTTACGATGACTTGCCTTTATAGTGTTTTACAAATGACAACATAAATTTTCCTACCCTTGCAAGGTAGGTAACCTCTGTTTGTGAGGCAGCAGGAGGAGGATGCGAGCGCCTTAATAAGCGAGATGGGGGGCGGGGGGAGAACAACCCTTAACCTATAACTTTTACCAGCCGCTGCTGTGTCCCTTATGAATTAGAAAAAAAACAAATGGGAGAGCTTAACATCCTTTTCCTTTGCAATTAAAAGTACTTGGCATAAATGCAAGCTAAGTGGAAACTTCAGTGGCTGAATAATGCTATTGTATGCAGGAAATGAGAGGAGCTGAGATCTCACTTGGAAAGGCAGTGGATGTTTTGTGATTTCTGAGCCAAGATTTAGGGCTGTTCTATGTGGTGACATTTAGGGAACTTAAGAGCCGAATTGAACTACTGCATCTGCATCCCCCCACTTCAGTGATCACTTAATATTGCAGCAGAGCCCCCTATTCTGCACTGAGGAGCCCTACCAGTATTCCTTGTAGCTGGCTCAGGAGCCTGGGAGCGGACATTTATAACTATCGGATTTCTGTCTGCTACTTCAGCAAGAAAGTGAGCAAGAGTTGGCCAAACGCTTTCATTATCTTTTGACATTTTAAATAATAAAACCCTCATAGCGTGCTTTTTTCAGCACCCATTATGCCCTTCAGACATCTCCTGCTCCCAGGCAAAAGACCTTGACACATCTGTGAGAGATCTTGAGTCTCAAGAATGAAAGCAGTTCTGTTGTTGGAGGTGCTGAAGTGATTTGACTTTCTGATGATGCCTTCCAAGTGGCAATCAAGGCCTAATTTCTCAAGTACCCTGATGCTTTTTTTTATGTTCATGAGGAATGTAAATATTGACTGGCTCTTTCTGTCAAAGAAAGCTGTCAGTCACGGATGGCTGTTCTGTTGCTAAATACGACTACAACCGCGGTGTGAGGACCAGTGCCTGGAAGGTGTTCTGCTGTCATCGTCTGTGAACCTCATGAAGTTACGAGGATTAATTTATTTTTTTTTCTTCAGATCAATTGAGAAAGCTTTCTTGTAATGTAAAATGCAATACTGAGTTTATTTATTGATTGGTGCTATGGATGTTCTCTAAGTGCACTTTTATAACCACAAATCAAGCTATCCTAGTAAGAAAGCAAAAAATGCGTTGTAAAATTCCAGTTTGGTGCAGGTAAGGTCCACTGGAAGGCTAACATTTTGCGTAAGAATGAGAAACAACTGGGGCACATAATCCATGGTAAAATGGAGATATGGTCTGAAGATACTGATGACATTGCCTAGATCTTATGAAAAAAAAATGTTTAAAAAGATAACCAGCGTTCCTTCTAGGGGCAAGTATTAACTAATGGTGGTATCAAATATATGCCCCATTCTGCTTTCGTTGATCCACTTGCTGGCTCCTGTAATTCTGCAGTTGTAGCTTTTATATCAATCTTATTATGTTTCCTTTATACTTTAGAGTTTTAAGCATTGATTTCTATTGTTAAAGCAATTAGAAGAATCAAGATGAATATTCTTGGGTCAGTTTGTGATAACTGTGATTGCTTCGCTGGCACTAGAGTTTTGAAACAGTCTGAGCGCGGACTTGAATTTGGCTGCCTTTGCTTCTGCCCTGTCTCTGTTGGCTCTCTAATTACATTTTGCAAAAAGCCAAATCAATGTGGATGATACATGAACAGAAGAATTACCACGAAAACCAGCTTTAACTTTCTTCAGAAAGCCTACCTTGGAATAGGGCTCGGAGACACCTTGGCAAGGTCTCCTATGTGAATTCTAGGTAAGTGCTCCTTTTAAAGTAGGATGAAAAGCAGTGAGTTTTCCAGGCAGTAGAGAACCTGATGTTTAAAAGTACCAGGATTAATTATTCTGTATATTCACACCTTACTGTTTGTTTTCATAAAAACCAAGTAACTGCCATGATAGTGAGTTAGTTTGTATCTTATGTCTTTGTAGAATTAAGATTGATTTTGTACTTCTACTGATACACTCCTTACTCTCACCATTTAATACCTCTTGTGTTTCTTTTCCTGTATAGTTGCAAATAACAGTCCTTCTTTCCTCTCTCAGTCCTTCCTCCTGAACAAAAGATGATGCTCCATTCTCTAGTCAGTACACAAACTCTTGTATGGTCACTGATTTTCACTGATATTCGAGCAGCGTGTTACCTGCGCAGTGACACAGGTTTGTTCTTCTGCAGGCAAAAGCACCTGAACACATTTCTGTAAAATTATCTAGATCACAAATATGCATTCTGTTCTGGCTGCAGATGAATAGAGGATATCTAACTTAAATTCCTGGATTCATTTATATTAAATCAGTACTTCGTATCAGATTTTCAGATCTAGCAGCATCTAATCCTGGCTCTAAAGCCTCCATTATGAAACATGGGGGCTTGAATTTCTCCAGTAGCTCTATCTAAACTGTAGCCAAACTTATGCCTGATTTTTATAGGGATACTTGGGAAAAAGTTTGAATTGAAAATCTCTCACCTATCTCCTTTTTTTTTTCCTCCCGCCTCAAGGAAGCTCAAACGGTGTGGAAACTGGTACCTACCAGCCAGACATCTCTTTCTAGGTCAGTGTGGAGCCGTGTCCCCTCCCCGCCACGCTGAGTGACACGACGTCTGACATCCCTGCCCAGCGCCCTGCACTCTGGCCCCAAGCTGCAGAGATGAAAAATATTGATTCCAGTCCATCTCATTGAAGTATTATCGTGAGGTGTTCGCAGACATGCTGGGACTAGTCCTTACTTACAGGAACATTTATCCAGGGGGATCTAGTGTGTTATGTAGCAAGAGGCTGCGAGAGGGAGAATGAATTTACTGTTTTCATTTACAGTCAGTAGCCTGAGACCTTACTGGGGCTTTAGCTATTCTTGATTAATTTCATATGTGGATGCTCCGGTTCCAGAGTTAAAGTGCCTTGTTATGAAAGAATTTAATTCCTTTAATTTCATTTGGAGTAAGTACATCCACACACCTGGTGCTTAAATCGGAGAGAGACAACTATTTCTTTATGAATTTACACCCTGCTGTGTTCTGGATCAGATCTCATATGTAGCTAAATCCTTGTATTCATTTAACACGACCGATTTATTGCTTAAAATTCTCTTTTGGGAAGTAGCTGGTTGGAAAATAAAAATTCTGTTTGCAAGGATAAGATTGGTGGCGAGGGGGGGATATAAAAATTCTGACAAAAAATTTGTTTGGAAACACTGCATTGGAAAACATTTTTAGATGTCAGATCTTAGTCTACTGTTTTATTCTGAAACATCTGTCTTCTGACACTTCAAATAAATTTATTTTGATATAATATTTCAAATTGAGAAATACAGCTTTGAAAAGTGGTTTGGAATATTTCAGTTTTCTGCAGTGAAAACGTCTTTTATGTCTCCACTGTCGCACTTTCAGATGAAAACACGACTGGCAGGAATGCTTTGGCCTGACTTTGCCCTGTCCAGGTGTCAAGGTAAGAAGCTGCCCTCACAAGTCACTCCTTGCTGGATGTGGTTTGAGTTCCTTAGATGTAACCCAAGGCTGTGGCGGGGTCTCGGTCACCGCTGTTCCCTCTGTGTCCCTTGTGGGGCTGGTAAGGGAGGAGCTGATGAGGGGATGGGTTCCTCTCTGACCTGTCCTCCTCCTCTGGCTCTGAAGAGCACGCTGTCCTCAGGCCTGTTGAGCAGCGTGGTGGTGACAGTAATGTGGTGTTCCCCCCGTCTGTTTCCCAGACAAGGGACTTCGTTTAAAGCTTATGGCTTTTTAGCTGCATGGATCTGGTTCAGCTGCCGGGGGGGTCTTGCTGTCAAAGGGAGGGTGTGCACTTCCCCAGTGCAGCATGTGCACCGTGAATGCATAAGCACAGGGGAGAGCTTTCCTGAAGATGTATTTCTAAGCTCTTTAAGATTTAATACCCTCTTGAAGTTCAAACCAGTGTAAGGGAAGGCTTAAGCAGCTTAACGGGTTAAAATGATCCATGACGGTGTCCTTCAGACGGTTTAAAGACCCTGCAGCAACCCAAGCAGGCCACCTGTTCCTCTCCCAGACAAACAGGTTACCCTCCTGACCTTTATTCTGCCACCCTTGGGTTCTGCCTGGCCTGGCTCCATGTGTGGAGTGATTGTTCCGAAGTTTGTCATTGTCTGAAATGCCACTTGCCAGAGTTTAATGTGCACAGCTGCAACCTGAGCCGTCGCCGTGTGTTAATAAGACTAAAACCGTTGGATCGACACCAAAAGATCTGCTTGCACTTGGCATGTCATAAATTAACATCATTCTTACCTGCCAGGGATGATTCACTGCTGGCTCAAAGCATATTTAAACTTTAGAGGATGCCAACAAACTGGGCGGCGGTTTGACCTGCCACGTGGCCCGGGAACTGCTGCTTTGCTCCCTGCCTCCGCCTTCCCTCTGTGGCAGCGTGTCGGGAAACAGAAGCTCTTTATGGCGTGATGAGAGTTGTGTTTGTGTGCCGCCCTGGCCCTCCTGCCCCCGGCTGCCAAAGGGCTGGCCTGTTTGTGGGAAGATCCTCACCAGCTTTCAAATTCCTAACTGGATTGTTACTGCCGGTTTTGGGAGCGGTCGCGGGGTTTAGTGCTTGATTAGGGCTCTAGCCTGTCATCGCAGCAGCTTCAGAAGGCTTTCTTCCCGCAAATCCTAGGCTGGCAGGGCTGTGATGGCCTCTTAGCATCCCAGAAGCTGCGTATAAATTTCATGATAGCGGAGTACACTCGACCAACTAACAGCCCGCAGCAGGTGGGTGAAGCTCGTGCCCATGCTGGGTAACCAGGGCGGCGGAAAGGGATGCCCCACGTGGAAGCGGTGGAGATCGTGTTGCAGGGTTATATGCCAGAGGTTGAACGTGCTCCTCGGAGCCCAGACTCTTGGGCTCCAGCGTCGTGGTGACTGCCCGGCAGTGGGTGCTGGTCTGTCCCGAGGGACTTGCCGAGACGGGGACGGTTCTTCTTTCATGGTTATTCGCTGCTTCCCTGCTGCATCCGGGGTCAGCAACGGCAGTGCTGCCCTGGGAGTGGGGACAGTCCCCCTGGGCTGTTGTAGGGCACAGAGAAATAGGAGATAAGAAGGGACGGGAAACAGTTAAAGACATTTTTGCTCTTCCTCAATGAAACTCGTGGATGGGGTGAGAACGTGGGTATCTCTGGTTCACTGAGGAGGTATTCATCTATCTCCTAATAGAGACCAGGCCTTTTTATAATGACTCGAGATTTGTCTCTTCACACTTTTCCCTCAGGGCTAATGTGTTCCTCATAAAGTAATGTGAAGGCATAATGTGCTCCTTCAGTTAAAACTGCTCCGTTGCTTTCCATGGTGTCTACATTGCCTATTTACCTTGGCTCATCCAAATCATTTGTTAAATACTGAGTTTGCATAAGCTGTCCTGTGTGGACCTTGGACCCTTGAAGCCTCGCTGTAGACATCAGGAGGGATAGAAACAGGCCCTGTGTCTATCAGATATGTCTTTGAATCCGATGGAAATCCAAAGTGTTGTACAGAACAGGGTGTAACCATGATTTGGTTAGGGGTAATTATGGTTGGCAATGCCAACAGCAGGCTGCAGTCCTTCTCATGTTCCCCACCACAACTTGCACGCAGGCTGGTGATTTAACCCTGATGTAACTATTTCATTATAGTCATTGCTGTATCCACTACCTTTTGTTTTCTTTTCCGGTAGGGAAAAAAAATAATTACAAATGGGGTCCACTAGGTAAAAAAATGAGGAATGCTGGAAAGGGATCATCCTATTCAGCAGGAGACCTGACCCTGCAGCCCTGGCTTATCTAAGGACACAATTCGGACTCGCCTCCTGCATCGGCGCCGCTGAAGCACCTCCAGAGCCGAAGCAGAGGTTAGACAGTGTCTAGGACAAAGACTGCAGCTCTCCTCTGCTCAGCTTGCAGACACATGGTGATTGCTGCCTGAGCTGCATAAAGGGCTTATGCTGTCTATATTTTATTTTGTGGGTAGTGCGGGTTGTTGGGTTTTATTATTTTCTCTTTATGCAAGGCTAACATGGAGTGTAGAGCCGGTTGCTGGGCAGTGGGGATTGCAGTTGGTAATAAAGGTCTGTTTTCTCACTTTCTCTATTTTTGTCTCTGGGCAGGATGAGGCACATCAGGGGAAAATCTGACTTGAAACAGAAGCTCGATTTTAAGTTGGAGTTAGACAGTCCTGCCGGGAGAAGTTTGCTTACACCACAGCTGTCCGTCAGCTCAGGGCACGACCGCTGGGACTGCTCACGCCATGGCAGCCCCTGGGCTTCTCTCCTGCCATGCCACTTCTCTCCTGGACAGTAGGGCTAAAGCAGGGTACAGCATTACACCAAACCCTGATCCCCTCATTACTCTGCCAAGTGGTGTTTTGATGACTGGGGCAGGATGTCTGCCTGGTTGTCCCCCAGCTCCCACGGGTCTTGTGAACATACTGAAAAGGTGACATATATCCTTCTGTAATGAGGGAATGGTCTTTATCAGGCATTGGAGTCACGACTCCTGGGTCTTACATCTTTTCTTGCTGTTTTGGGGGCGCCTCCAGAAATTCTATGTATCCTTTCAGCACAGAGATGCCCCTCTGTGTGTGAGACCCCACTGGTGGTCTGTTATTTGCAAAAGAACTTTTTGCTTGCAAGGAGAATTTTGCAATCACCAAGCGAAAACTGCTCTTTGGAAGAACTCTGGTTTTGGTACAAACCTCTGAATCTCTCCAGGTGAGTCTGTTCTCAACAAGGTCACCGGATATCCTCACATCTGCTGGGATGAGGAGATGAGTGAATCCAGCTGAGCTGCATTTTGTGCGTGCCCTCTCTAAAATGAACTGTGGAGCTGATAACTTCTTTACCCCTTGCCCCCGCCGGCTCCGTGAATTGCAGCTTCTTGTTCAAAGCTCAAGCAAAAAGTGTTGGACTGCCACAGCCCCGTGGCAAGTGTCAGCTAAGAGGCAGGCTGCGACAAGCCTAGACATGTACTGGAGTCGCTGCCCGGTCTGGGAGGGGGGATGCCAGCCGCCCTGCTCCATGGGCAGCCCTGGGATGTTGTTTTTTCTCTTATAACTTCGGTTTGAGGCGAGGGAGAATCAGTGCTCAGGACTGCTGGAGGTGGGAGGAAGGGTTTGCCCCCTCTGAATTGCTGGTCAGTAGAAGTTGCAGCGAGAGTCTGTAGCTGATATTACTGAATTTTGTTTTCTTGCTGGTATAAAGAAGATCAGAATCTGGCCTAGGGTGAGGGTGTTTGTGCTTTGGCAGTGGGTGTGAAAGGAGAAACTCCAGAGGGTTGGGCGGCAACATGCTAGTTCTGTTCTCTTCCGTAGATGGCCTTCCGGAGACACGCTGGGTGAGTGGAAAATGTAATGAAATTCCCAGAGCCTCCTGGTGCACTACCAAGGTATTCTTGCCAGCTTTCCAGCCCGAGATGTTGGTGCAGCTGTAGGGGCCAGCTCTGCAGATAGAGCTGATTGCAGATTAACCCCCACCATAGCAGGAGGGTTACTGAGAGAGATGTTTTCTTCACCTGGGAAATAGCACACGCTGTAGCCACGGTTGCCTTTGGGGTAAAATTAGGAGAATAAAGGGCTCAGAGTAGATCAAGCTCTTTTCAAACTGCCTTTCTTTTTGGAAAGCTCGTTTGTTTATTCTGGTTCACAAACTGAGCAGTACAAACAGCAGTAAAAATGTGATGCATCCCAAATTCTAGCTGTGAGGATGGGTTTCATGACCACTGCAGTCTGCACAAGGTCTTTCAGATCCAAACCATCTGTGGGGGCTCAGAGTACGCAAACTATTCATGTTGTCTTAAAGATTTACCAGGGACCAGGGCCTTAATATGCCAGAAGCTGTAAGAAAACAGAGACCTGCACCACTGACAGTCCTGAGGGTCTTGTTTTAAGCTTCTATTGAATAGATTGATCACTGTCCTGCAGCATTTAGTGGTGGAGGAAAAAAAGCAGGAAGGGGGTTTAACAAGTGTCTCATATGGTTTGTGTTGTCCCTGCTATGCCGAACCTTTCTTTCTGCTCACACAGCAGGGGTTTTCTTTGCCTCTGTTTCTTTTGTACAGATGGTAGCAATAGGTTTCGTTTCCCCCCCAGCCGTCAAATTAACAGCCTTGGCGAGCTTTCATTTGCTGGCTAGTTTTGGGTGGTGCCGGAGGATTGCTCCACTCAGTACATTTCCAAGACTGGCTTTTTAGCCCAAGCTCTACAAAAACAAACTTTTTTGTTGTTGTTGTTTATTTGTTTGAGAGAAGGGACCTTGGGAAAGCAGATAAAAAATTTTCTCTGACTGCAGTTTGCCTGCCGAAGGAGTTGGCTTTGAGTTGCATTAGAATAGCAGATTGGCTTCTTGCACAAATCTCCCACAAGCAATGGGCTGAATTGGGAAAAGCTGGTGGGCAGAGGTACTGGAAACGATCTTCTGCTGTGTTAAAGCATGTGCAGGAGGGACTAATGAAAACTCTGGCCTCATATCTCCAAACTCCACAGCAAAGCTTTCCAATCCATCCAGTTGCGCTGATCAGCTTCAGAATACAATGATATCCTGAGCTTGTGAATTTGCAGTGTGATTTTTCTCTTCTTTCCCCCACTCACAGTTATCGAATACGATACCGAAGAGCAATTGCAGAACGGCAGCCCTCGCCATTCTCCAGTGGTGCTAAGAGCAATATTTAGCTTACAGAGGAATTAGCGGTCTGAACTGCTCCATCGATACAGACACTGATGCAAGCGGATCCTAATCAGAAACAGGTGAAGAATTGACTTTGGGTTGTTACGTTTATAAAACAAAAAAGGAAGACATGGGCAGTATGTTTCCTAAACCTCTACCCAAAGCCTATGGGAGGGACATAAACTCATAAACTGAGCCAAGTGCTCCCGAGTCCTTGTGCTTTTACTATATATAAATAAACAGTGTGTGTGTATATATAGTTTGTATGCTAAGGGAACAGCACAAATTTAAAGTTCTTTCATTGCCTGCCTGCCTGCCTAACTCAAAAACCTCTGCTCTTGGCATCTTTCTGTAGCACAGCAGCATGTGTGGGCACATCTAGGTTGGCAGCTTTGAGCATACTTGATGCATCTTCACCTTTTGGGGGTTTACTTTGTGGCAGAGACCCGTGACATGCTAGAGACTGTAGGACCCTGGATTTTGGCTATCTATAATCTCCTCTATCTTGAGGATGTAGTTTGAAGTATTTGCTCATCAGGTGTTTCATTTAAACTTGGTTCTACTTGAAAAAGAACCTGTATATCCAACATACTGCCATGCCAGGAACAACAAAAGATACCGAGCCACTGCTCAGCCTTGCATTTGTTTCTCACATGTGTTCCAGGACTGCTCTCCTCAAACCTCCTCACTGGTTGTTTTCATCTGTTGCTAGAGCCGTATGTCTCCGAAGGCAGGACCAGCTCTGCCATTTGAACAATCCTCCTCCATCTGCTGCTACTGCTCCTATTACTGTAGCTGTGTGTGAAGTGGCAGCTCGGTGACGCCAGGCTTGCAGACACTTCATCAGTCTATCTGTCACTGCTTGTGTGTTTCCAATAACCCGTGCTAGGTGAGGTCGTCACAAACTTGTATTTTAGTGCTGGGCTTCAGTGATTTAAGATTGTTAGGAATAAGACCACTGCCATCGGCAATTAGGCTAGCTGGGATAAAAATTGCCTGGGCATTCAGACCCGCTATTCTCAGGGAAACAGCAAACTGCTGTTGCTGTGGGTTAGCTCCCAAATGTTGTCTTTACAAGCCTGCCCTCACCATGGACAAAAACTGGTCAGATCTATCCCATAGTTTCAGTTCTCTGTAGGCTAAACCTGTGCTCTAGGTTTAATTCCCACCTCCAGCTAGACTTATATTTCAGTGGAAATGGTAGTCTGCACAGCTGGCCTCAAATTTCTTGAAGGGTGTGCAAAAAGGAATCAGAGATGCTTCTGAAGTTTCTATCCGTATCAACATAGAATCATAGAATCATCTAGGTTGGAAAAGACCCTTGGGATCATCGAGTCCAACCATCTACCCTACTCTACAAAGTTCTTCCCTACACTGTATCCCCCAACACCACATCTAAATGACTCTTAAACTCATCCAAGGATGGTGACTCAACCACATGCAACACTAAGGGTAAAACCAGGCATCTCGTAGAGCGTCAGAGAGGCCAGAAGATCTCCTTTGCTCTGCGTGGGGTTTTATTGAGATGAATGTGGACTGCACAGCCTGGAACACAAGTTGTTTGTTTTAATTTACAAATTAAAAATAAAACCCTGTTTATTTGCATCAGTTGAGGGGTCTTTTTCTCACAGCAGCTTGGAAAGTGAGTTCTAGCTGCCAAGTAAAATAAGGTTTAATGTTACAACGTGCACTGGGAAGGGCAGAGCTGGTAATTACTCTACTGGTGTCTTGCTGCTTGCAGGTACAATGCACAGAAATCCGTGTGAAGCGCGGAACTCAGCTGTGCCTTGTGGCAGAGACAGGACCGAGCTGCAGGAAGGTGTTGTGAAATGTCAGCCACCTCCAGCGCGTAGCCCCCATGACTGTGTAGGTGAGGGAGCCGTGTCCTTAGGGAGGCTCGTGGGAGCAGGTCTCTCTTGCCACACGCTATCTGCCAACCTGCGTCTGGCATTCCCGTTACAGAAGGCTAGTCGGGAGGTGGCTAGAATCCCTGGTTTCCATTTAGTCCTCTCTTGTCAAGCTTTGTGCTCTGGTGAACGCCAGAAAACTTGCTTGTTATGTCGGGCAGTGGTTTGCGCCTAAAAATCGATGAGGAGGAAGCTCGTCTTCCCAAAAAGCAGGTCTGCTTTCTCCTTTTGTTGTGAGGACGTGTACGGTCTCTGTGAGGTCTGTGTGGGCTCGGTGTTGGGGGCTGCTCTTTGCCGGCGAGATAGCCACCGGCCCGCAGGGAGGACAGTTGTCAGCCGAGGGTCTGGTTTTCTTCATCTCCGTTCAATGCCGATGAAGCGGTTTGCGGGGCGGCGATGCCTGGTGTGGTCTCAGCTGTGTTTCATCTGACTCATCTGGTACGGTGGAACAAATGACCAGGATCTAAATGTTGTCTTACTGTGGCTGAATCTGAAAGCCCCAATGTCGGTACAAACACTGTGGTGCTAGGTACCTTGTTTATTTACGGGCAGAGACTTCCCCTGCCTTTAGGGGATAAACACAGGAAAAAGAGGGGAGGCTCAGAGAGGCCGGACAGTTCGACAGCTACATGTGGGGGGCAGAAGTGCAGACGGTTTGATGGTCTACCAGAAAGACTGTCTTTCCTCTTGTTAATGACAAAGAAGCATGTAGGAGCCTGACTGATAGCCCAGATCAGATGGAGTCAGTGTCCCCTCAAGCAGCCCGAGGGTCTCAGGCTGGTTGCATTGACTGGACTGAATGAGAACGGTTGTCTGCAGAGCACTGCACAGTTACTACCTGCATCTCGTAGCACGACAAGTTCTGTTCTGTGCTGGTGCTGCCAGAAGCCCTCTGTTGCTGGCTCTCCTTGGCTCTGGATTGCTTTGTCACCAGAATTTAACAAGGCAGTTTACAATGGCTTTGACACCATTTGGGTAGATGAAGTTGGCTCGAAAAGCATCCACCCACTTGCTAAACAATGCCTCAGGCTCTGCACGCATTAAACTGTTGCTCTGCTCTGCTGCCTACATGCAGCTTTCCAGGTGGAGTTTGTTTTTGATGTTATCCCTCCCCCTCGATGGCTCGTGAGCCGGCTAACTCCGACTCCACCTCCCATCTCTCCTGTCTATAATTTGTATTATAATTTTTGGGAGCCTGGTCTTGTTGCAAAGTTTTGCACAGACAAAGAACGGTCTTCGTTTCAGAAAGTGTCTCTGCCCTTTCAGTTGGTCGGTGAGCCAAACACCAGGAGCAAGACGTTAATAAAAAACCGAAGGACACTGTGCATATTTGTCGGAAAACTGAGTCTGGTTAAGCGCTCGTCTCACAGGGATGCTAAGGTGGTTGGGTTTGTTGCAAATTCTGTCACTGTTTTGTTTAAGAATTGGTGATTTGGTGCTGGATTTGACTTACTGGAATTGCAGAGACGTGAAATTTTGGAGAAACCTTGATTTAAATTCAGTTTGATGCGACAGATTCCAATTCTGAGTCAAGCTTTTTAAAAAAACCAACAACCATCCCACCAACAACTACTTTCTTTTTTTAACCAGAAGCATATAATCTTCCTTGGAACTCTTCTTAAGCACCAGCAGGGCAAAGAGGTGGATATTGTGAGCTAACACAATCGGTGACAAAGATCATGCTTTTTTAGACTTTACTAGTGCAGATCAATGTGTGTATATATGTTGAAACTTACAGCAAGTAAAGAACCAACAGCTGTCTGCCATACTGGCACAGTTGGCTGGGAAATGGCCCAAACACAGAAAAGTGTTTTTCTTTTTTTTTTTTTTAAAGAAAAAAAAAGAGAGGGGAAAAAAAAAAAGTAGCTGTCTTCAAGTATGTTTGAAATAATGAAAAGGAGTGATGTGCAAAGCGATTAAGAGATCTTTGAGGATCAAAAGCCTTGATTCCGTTTTGCCAATGGAACAAAACTTTTCATCTGTTCTTATGTGGACCTTAAAGTAGGGCAGAAGGGTGTAGTTTTTAAATTATTTCATTTCAAAATTTACTTTGGGCAGGGGGAAAGGGTTCTTTCTGTTTGTTCTTGCTCTTGTTATTCAGTGTCCTTAACACAAAAGGCCAGCCTGGCTCTGAAATGAAGAGCAGGGTCGTTCTATGAACTGGTGGTTCATTAGTCTCCTTTTGATATGTTAGAACAGTAAGGGACCCTTTTATTTTTTTTTTTTTTCCTTTCTAGTAATCTCTGTGTTCTTAAATCAAGACATCTTCCCTCATCATGCTGCAGTGGCTGAATCTTTTTTCAGAGATTTCTAAGTGGGCTGCACCAATAATGCTGATCTTGTGCGGCAGGAGCATACAGTCAAAAGTTAGATGCATAAGGAAGCCAAAACCCAAAGGTTTTCAGTGCTCCACGCAACAAATCCTACTTCCCAGCTTTGTGTTTATTTGGACCTGGATGCCCCCCACCAGGGTAAATCTGTGTTTGATTACTCACTGTTATCTCCCTGGTAGCTTCTTGCCAGCAGGACCATAGAGCACACGTAGCCTTGGGAGGGTGCAATAAGGGAGGCTCAGAAGTGCAAATTGCTGGATTCCAGCGCTTCGAGCTCATGAGCTCCAACTTGGGGAAAGGGTGATGGAAGTAGCAGGGTGAAGGGAGCAAGCGCAAAGACAAGAGATTGGAAAGGAAAGGACAAAACTCAGGAATGCCCTTGTCTTTGGGTTTCTGCAGGGGACAGCGGAAGAGCTCCCTCTTCCTGTTTCAGCCTGCTCTAACCATTGGAGAAAAAGAGCCTTCTGTTCAGGCTGGAGTGGTTCCATGGTCCCAGCATCCACAGGGCAGTGTATTTCTTTCAGCATGGATTTGCATACTGGGGGATCCACAGGACAGCATGGATTTTCTCTATCGTTCACCAGACCAGCTCTGCTGCATCAAACACCGCCACTAAAGGGTTAGTTCTCAGAGCATTCACGGCTGAGTTGCAGGTTTGTTGGCTTTGATGACAGAACTTGCCTCCATGGTGGAAGTTGTGTGTTGGTCCTGTCTCATCGCAAAAGAATTGGTGACAGCAGAGAGGTTATGTGTTTCTGTTGCCATTGCAGACACTTTATTGAGTAGGCATCTGGTGCCACAGCAGCACAGGTGCTTCCTGTGACCTGGAGCTCATGTTCTTCTGGTGTGTGGTTTCCTGATCTGTCCTAACTCCGGGCAGGTGGTAGATGCGCCTTAACCCATTCAGTAGGGCATCTGTGATGCGGTGGTTTAAAGCCTGTTCTCTCCTCTAAAACTTTTAATTAATACAAGTCATATTTTGTCACCACATGTGCAGCAGGGATGGTAACTCCCATTTATGCTGTTGTGGGAACCACATCCGTGTGCTACACAAACTCTGTCATGCCAAGGGCATGATGGATATCAATAGCAATAGTGGAGACCTGAAAACAACGTTAGCAAAAGCTGAAAACTGTATATTCCCATTCCATGACACAGCAACATGGTCAGTTGCGGGCTGGAAAAGTTTTGGCAGTGAAAATTTCTAGCAAGGTGTGGATTGCGGAGTGAATTAATCTGCTTTCTTCTTTGACCTGTTTGTAGATTAGCTCTTTCTGTCTGTTCCTAGCACTCCTATGTCTATATTTATGGCAGGAATGAAATGTCACCATTGATACAAGCCTAGTGTAAGAGTTTGTAATTACAGGCCATTTTGTGAGCAAAATGGGTGAAAAAAATGGCCCCCTATGGGCTGGTGATCTCCACCCTCTTGGATTTGAAAGCAGGCATACATTAATTTACTGCATAATTTTTATACTGCTGTAGCATCATCGTAAGCATGTGTCATTTCAGCATATTATCAATTCTAATACAGCTGTGAGCAGTAAAAGAGAGTAAAGCGAGTCTTCGTGCCTGCCTTTGGGGTTGAGAGGGGAGATTAGATTGTCCATGTGTTATGTTTTGACAGTAGCTCCTCTCCTGGTGTTCACGTAAATAGCTATTTTTAGGAAGATCATATATTTCCCAGTAATTGTTTTAAATGCATCAAAGAGCTTGCTGATATAAAGCCTGTGATTTATGGGTTCCCGCTCCTTTTTAATAGCTGAACTTAAATCCTGGATTCACTGAAGCCATTTGGAAAATTGGGATTACTCCAAGCTGGAGCAAAGGGAGGGAGGCTGGTATTTTGCCAAGATCAGCAGTGATTCATTCCCACATTCATGCTCAGCATCCAGTGAAGGGCAGAAGCTGGGAATGCTGTAAGGAGAGCTAGCAAGAGATTATCATGTTGAAGGTGAATCTGCCCTACTCCCTCCCTCTGCTGCTACATAAGGTCTTTTGAATGAGAAGGACCAAATTCTGTCATGTTTTTCTTTCATCCTCTCTAAAAGCTGATTTATTCATAGAAACCCCAAGCCAACTAACTCGCCTCCTGTCTGTAAGGCATAGAGAGAACTCAATATTGGCTGTCCCAAAGAATGTCCCCGTAGGGGTGAAGGACTGGAGAACACCTCAGGATAAATATACTTTGGAAATCCCTTACAAAGAGATGCTTTAGTGACTGCTTGGAATGAAGCAATGTCTGTATCAGGTTAGCCCAGCGGCCTCTGGCAGCGTGAGCAGGAGCCCTGAGAGACCTGCGAAGGGACAGGGTGGACCCAGGACTCATTGCTGGCACATTCTGTCACGCTCCGGTGATATTTGGCTCCTGGACACCCTGAGTGAGAGGTGATCGCAGAATAAATTAGATTGGTGATAGTATCATTTAGATTAGGCGATAAAACTTCAAGTAATATAAAAAGGGGAAAGTTGCTGTGGTCTAGGATTTACTTGGGTTTGTTTAGCGTGAGGACATTTATGCTTTTGCTGCCTGCACCAGGGTTCAGACTCTATCTTTTAGACATATAGTCACTAATACATGGGCATGAGGAATGAAAGGGGCTGTCTGTCCATCCAGGAGCCCGTCCTCAGTCTGTCCCTCCCTCGTCTGTGCAGGCTGTGCTCCAGCTGCACGTCCAGTAGCCGCGGCCGCGCTTACGGGGAGAGCAAGGCTTTTACAGCAGGGCAGCTGAAATACTTCTTGGTTGTGAGCCCCTTGGGAACTGTCTTTCCTTTGAGAGATCTGTCCTCCTCGTCCTCGGGCCAGCTGACAGCGGAGTAAAATTTCTCATCGTGTTTTAGTTCTCCCAGCCCTGGGAGAGAAGCGCAGGGAGATGGTAAAGTAAATGGAGCCAAGTATCCCAGCATGGTTCGGTCCCAGCAGAAAGGAAAGGACTTTTTTTTTTTTTTCTTCTTTTTTCCTTTTGCAGAGCAGGGACACAGCCAAAACAGTGTTTTCTTCTTTTCCTGATGTGATCATCCCTGTTGCGTACGTTTGAAATACAATAATTCTGAAAGCACTGCTGTTGTGATCAGGAGGCAAAAATAAGCAAATTTATATTTGTGGATAAGAGGCAGTAATAAACCTCTGAATTTCCAAACACATAGAGGAGCATTGACTTCTAAATACCAGAAATTCTAAGCCCTTACCTTGCTAATTCATGTGGCATTTGGAGGGGCTGTGGATTTTTATTTCATCCTGGTATTTGTGGTATTTCCTGCCATTAGTATAGGAAAACCCTTGTGTGGTAAATGCTGGCTTTTTCCTCTGTTGGTGGCAGCCACCGAGCCTTGGGTTCATGAAAGGCAAACCATCCGTTTCAATACTGAAGGATCTCAGAGGTACCTGGGAAGGAAAATCTCAGCGGGGTTGAGTAAGGATTTTGGTACTGTGGTTGAGCGCCAGCTGAACGGCTCTGAGCAGAGTAAATCTGGTCTTGGGATCCAAGAGTCTGGGGCTTAAAAGTCATTGGGTGGCTTCAAAAGCTGTAGCTTAGAAATACTATTGATGGTAATTTTATCACAGCCTCTTAAAAGCAATCTGCGTATAAAGGTTTCGGGTGCAAGTGTTGGCCCCGAGTCAGTAACCCAGCCTTCAGAAATTGCTGGTTTTATTGCAGATTAAACTGTAGATTGGGCCGTTTAGGTCGGTAATGGAAAAATATTAGCCAATGTACTTTCCTCCCCTCCACCCTCTATCATCAGGGCATATATCAAATTGCACTATCTGGCAGGGAGTTCCAAATGTTATTTGAGAAGAGAGAGGAATGCAAGCGATGTCAGCAGAAAACAGCTGAGTAGCGGTTAAATTTCTTTGGCCTGAACCTGCTCCACAGGGAAAAAGAAACGCAACAACTGGACTTGTTTCATTTCACCCCAGCACAAACCATCCTTTGGAAACACGATGTTGTTTGTGAGCAACTTCTCTACAGAAGCTGAGGGTTTGGGATGGGTTAGGTGGACACGTCCTGCTCTGCTGTGGACGTGGCAGGAGGAGCTCAACGGGGCCAGCGCTGGCTACGATCCCTCAGAGAAAGCACTGGACCTCGCGGGGCACTGGCTATTGCTGCTCCTTTGTGCAGCTGGAGCCCGGTGGTTTAGAGGGACAGCTTTGGGTTGCATCTCCGTGGCCTGTTAAACTTTTCATCTACGTTGGCTTTGAAGATAAAAACCTTAAGAGCTGGCTCAAGTGAACTTGCCCAGTGCTGCAAAAAAGCAGTGGAGGTGCGTGCAAGGATAGTGTCAGCTGAGAAGTTGGACGGAGTTAAATGGTACCCTTAATCCCCTTGATTCTGGCAGAGTCAAGTTAAAAGGTTTTCCCCACTTGGGGTGAAGGCTTTGCACGTGTAGGTGCTGGTTCACTTAAGGGCAGCGCTGGCTCTGCAGTGCAAGACCCCTCTTCTCTGCTGGCATTTCCTTTATGGCCGAGGGAAGAAGTCGCTTCTGCGGGGTCTCATGTCACAAGCTGGGGATGTGTGTTGAATTTTTGGTCCATGTAGGGTTTTTAAGTAAACATCAGGAGGTTGCAGTCCCCTGACATGGTCCTTCTTGGGATCTTTCTTGTCTGACCGGGGTTTAGGGTCCCTTCCCTTGCTGTGTTCTTTAGTTTTCCCCATTTCCTGCCTCTGGACCTCTCTGATGGGACAGCTTGGTCTCCTCTAGGGTGAAAACCCAAGTGAGCTAGGGAACAGGAGCCAGCTTTTCCGTGATCCCTCCCAGCTTTGTTACGGCTCCCAAAGGGAGATTTTCAGCAACAGTTACACAACAGTCCTACTTGGTACTTGAGTCAGATTTTTTTCTAGCCCCTGATCTTTAGGGTTGTCTCTAGCCTAAACCAGCGCCCGTGCTTCACAAAATGTTTCGTATTGAAATATTTTCCAGGTGTAGTTCCCACTT
This sequence comes from Numenius arquata, assembly GCF_964106895.1. Classification (NCBI taxonomy): domain Eukaryota; kingdom Metazoa; phylum Chordata; class Aves; order Charadriiformes; family Scolopacidae; genus Numenius; species Numenius arquata. The sequence goes on along the minus strand of NC_133586.1, from coordinate 4,369,813 downwards.
CACATCAAGTACTTGGGCCTAATTCCCATTGAATTCAGTAGGAGTTATGCAGTTGTCATTGTAGAAAGCGTGGACAGGTGTTAAGGTCAATTTTGGGAGATTTTGAATGTGAGAGGAGCAAAACAGACCTAAAGGAGACGTGGTTTCTACAGTCCTACTTCTAGTGCAGACAAAGGAATGTTTCCCATCAATGTCAATAAAATGAAAAATTAATTATAAATCAGGAAATCAGAGGAAAATCAGAAAATTTTCCCATGAGTTTATTTTTCTTAGGGGCATGGAATAATGTAATAAACTGAGGAAATATTTCTGGTAGTTGAGATTTTCATTCAACACTGGAAATAGCGTGGCTAAGTATTTTTGTATGTGAAATTTAATTTTTTAAAAAATGGTATGAATAGTTTTTCATAAGTGACTGCAGGAATTACACCAATATATTGAATCAGTACATTCAAGTTCTTAAACAAAATCCTATTTAGTGCTCTGAATCTTTTGTCTTTGAATGTATTTCCTCTCTTCCTCAACCCAGTTGTTGGTGCGCTACTTCTATTGCCTACTACAGCCTTCGAAAACAGATACTTTTTTTTTTTTTTTTTTTATTTGCATGCAAATTGGTAGGAGGCAGCTTGCCTGTAAATACTGTGCTAATCATTACAGGTTCCATGGTTCATCAGGACTCTGGTGCCTAATTGGCTGCGGGATTGCCTGTAACTCTCCATAGCCTGATTCAGAGCAATAGGAATTGTCGAATCTACATAATAAAGCGAGTGTGATGAAAGGTGAGTGCACACCTACTTTATATGTGCGTTATCGTTCTCATCAAGGTCAAAGCATTTTTTTTTTTTTCCTTCCAGATATACATATTCATAGAGCCTGTGCACAACTAATGAGTCGGAAGATTAAATGGTTGTGGATTAAGAACAAACCCTACTGTTCTCTTAATTAGATTGAAAGTTACTTAGTTCATCTGATTAGAATTCTGAATTCAAACCAGCTAACTCACCGGCACAGCGCTCCTCAGCTACTTGCAAAATCTGAGCATAAGAGTCACCGGAACAGATTAACTGTCCGTTTCATCCAGTCCCCCCAGATCTCAGAGAGGCAAAAGCTGCATCACTGGAAAGATCACTGGAATCCCTCCGAATTCCCACAGGGGGAGACTGACCCAGGGCAGAGGGGCGGTGCTGCCAGGGTTAGGTAGCACACGAGATCTCCAGCCAGGATCAATTGCATGTCAGACATTTTTAATATTACAGCAGAGATATTACTACTTCTAGTCCCTGATAATAGACATACTACCTAAGATACTAAGATAAGTCCTTTCTCTTGCAACTGCCATGCATTAAAATGTCTGTCTTTTCTCTTTTCAACACATACGAAGGTATGTAATTAGCTGTCGTGACTCAAAGGAGTCCTTGCCCTAAGCCCCAAGCGTCACTGCTCTTCCCCTAAGCTTGGAAGCAGTTGTACTGGTCCCAGGGCTTGGAAAGAGCTGCAGCATCATCAGGTTTAGGAAATCTTGGGAGACAAATGGCCAGGTCTAACAATAGGCATGAGTCAGTCGCTTTGCAGTTTAGGTGATTTGGTTTCCTGTTGCTCTGCTGGCTGGGCTGCCTGTTTTGGGGGAACAAATCCTTATTAATGCGTTATCTATAACACCCTCGCTTCCACCGAAGGGATCCCTCTGTGCACTATTTTCCTGACTGGTGCTGTGTGTCGCTTCCTCCTGCTCCCCAGCCCCGCAGCTGCTCCTGCTGCAGCTGCCCGCGCCAGGAGTTTTGGCAGAGCTCCTCAACGAATGCTGCTCCAAGATGCTTGGCTTAACTTCATGGCACCCATGAACATTTGTCCTTTCTCTCTAATCTTCTGAATTGCAGGAGTGATCAGTATTTGAGCTTTGGATCCTCCCTGGTTTTATTCAGGTGTAGAAAAGGGGAGAAGGGAGGGTGACGGAGGGTCTGCTTAAATATAAAGAAAGAAGACAATGGTTTGGGGCTACCTTGTCCTAGTTCTTTCTCAGGGTTTTTTTTTTCTTTTTCTTTTTCTTTTTTTTTTTTTTTTTGTGTGTGTGTGTGTGCATGCATTTATTTTAACTTTTCTATTTGAAAGGGGGGAAGGGACCACAGGGTCTGACCTGTGTATTTAACAAAAAGAGAGCACTGAATGAGAGAATTTCAAGTTTTCACGGGTGTATTACAATAGCATAAGATTCCTGTTTCCTTAATGAAAATGGGAGCAATGTGTGTCTTTCCACAACAGATACGAAACAAAGAGAACTAAGAAATGTGTTGGCATTCAAAAGAGCAGGAAAGTAACACTGTTCCTGTCACTGTTAGAAGGTTAAAATCCTGCCTGGCAGCCTATAAACTATTTAAACGATCCTACAGAAATTCCACTTACTGAATCATCTTTGGGATTTATAGCTAAATCCTTCACCCCAATTGAAGACCCAATGTACTCACAGCCCTGCCGGAAAATACACCTTAATGAGGGGAAATTGTAAAACTGGACTGAAAAAAAAAAAAAAAAAAAAAAAGCCCTCTTCAGCAAAGAGAGGTCCTTGCTGCAGTCCTCGCTTCACATGGCCACTGAGATGATGGCAGCTGTGCTGCTGTGATCATATGTGACCTAGATTTTCCTCACAGTAGTCCTGTGCACTCCCTGATCTTGTGTAGGTCTGAATGAATTGAATAGAAACATTTCTGGATGCTTTCAGAGAGCAATGATATCTTTTTCTTTCTTTCTCTCTCTCTTTTTCTTCAAACCACAGCATCTGTTCCCCTTGTGGTTTTCTCCCTTTGCTCTCACACAGTGGTTGTGAAAGAGGACGGGGCTGGCGTAGCTTTAATTTGGGTAATGGTGGATGGGGAAATCAGGGCAGGTGCGATTCCTCCTCAGTGCACTGCGACACAGCGGAGTGTAAAACTCAAGTCCATGGATTTTAGCACTGATTGCACACAAAGGAAGATAGGAGGGCTCTTGGGAAGTTGGAGGGTTGAGACTACAGCATCAAGAAGCCCTGAGTTTCTGCCCTGACCATGGGTCTGAGTTTGGCATCAATGTTCTTGGGTACCAGTCACATTAAGCTCTCCTGCCTAGGCTCAGAAATTACCCCAGTGCAAGCTCCTAATTCTCTGTGGGAGAAAAATTGGAGAGACTCAGCTCCTCAGTGCATGCCCAAGATCTTGTCAATGCTGTTTGGCTGGATTAGGTGTGGGCAGGAATAAGCTCGTTACGTTACAGCACCCAGCAGAAAGTCTAAGACCATCCCTGGTGTGGAGGCTGTGGGTCCTTGGACCCGTTCTCCTCCTGAAAGCAGCTTCTGACTTCCCAGCTCTGACACTGAAGCCATCTGTTTACATGAACAACAATTGCTCCATTTGGAGGGTATTGGTTAAGGTACCTGGGGGGAAACTAGGAAGATCTGGCTTGATTTCCCTAGGGAGGACACCAGGGCCTTGCAGCAAAAAAGGCTGAAGCAATCTGTAGGGCAGACTGCTAGTGTTTCCTTCCTTCCTTCCTTCCTTCTTTCCATCCTTCCTCGCAGATCCTGCTGAGTCTGTTGAAAATTCAAGTTTCTAGGATTGGATGCAAATTTTTTAAAACTTAAACCAAGCAGCTAGCACTCACAGTCAGAGTCCAGTGGAGACTTTTAGATACTGTTCTGATAGGAATAAAAATAAACACTTATTCTCTGCCTCAGTTCATATGTAAAGTGAAATTGTAATGATCCCGTCATCTGCTTTGCAGAAGGCTGTGAGGATGACTTCTCTTTAGTGCTGTCTTCAGTTACAGAGCCGTTCTGACAGTGGCGAGTGAGTGTTACAGGTGGTGGGTGGGGGTTCCTTCCGAAATTTTATATAACTCCAATATTATCTGTTCCTGTGATTGACTTGACACATGAATTCAAAACAGTTGGAGCTTCTCTCCCACTCTGGTATAGCAAACTGGATGTGAAAATGACACTTCCCCCTGGAAGCTGATAGTTTGCTGTTCAGTGCATGGTGTTGTGTTCCTTTGTTCGCTGAACGTGGCACTTGGCAAGTGGTTTTTGCCACTTCAGGGTTGTCAGTTCTGTCTGCTAAAGGCCAAGATAAAGCTTCACAAAAAGCCTTTCACTCCAGACAAATCTTCTCTGTAATGTACTGACTTGATGACAAAGGAACCAGGAGCTTAGAGGTGGTTTGGATTTTTTTTTTCCACCCCAAAGTGTGCACTCATCCCTTGTCGTGCTTTTATTTCAATGTGGTATTTCCTACCCTGCTGTAAACACCGGGGTGGTTTTTGTCTTGTGACTCGGGCAGCGCTTTGCCATGACATTCCTTTCATAACGCGTTGCTGATAGCACTAGATGTGCTGCTGGCTGCTTCCAAGGCTTATCAGAGGGTTTGTACCAAGAGCACTTAGATAATCCCACGGGGGGATGCATTAGCAATAAGAAACCTGTGTGAAGCACTGTTGTGATACGTTTGCGACAAAGCAGTATAAAATACATGGGAACAAATTTGTGGTCCTCTAGAAAGTCGTGATTTCACTACGGCATGGTGAAGGAGCGTCTTTAGGCTGTCCTGGCCCATAATGGCCTTGTTTAATTTGTAAAGTGACCTCAGTCACTTACCGACAGCGTAGTGCCAAGGGTGCAAAGCTGGGCAGCAGCATCCGCCCTTCTGAAGCCCAGTGCGAAATGCACATTGGTGACTATAAATGTAAATACCAGAAATGTGAGAAGCGTTTCATACCAATGAAACTTGCTTGGCTTTTGTTTTTAGGTGAAGAAAACAGACCACATTTGTCACAGGGTTCTCAGAGGTGTTTGAATACTCAAGAGATCCTCAACAGCCGTGACTTGGTCCATCTTAGTGGAATTTGCAGCTTTGTCTGTTGACAAAGGTGAAGCCTCACCGTTTTTCATTGAGTTTTATTCTGTGATATTATTCCTTACACAGCAACAGCATAAGGAGTCAGACATGACTTCACAGTTACCGTGCTTCCAAATTATATGCAAGTGGTCTGACCTAAGTCATAAATTGGTATTTTTGTTTTCACTGACTCCTAGAACATGGAATACAAATCGCAAGTCACCCAAAGATATTGGATTCTATTCTGTGCACCAGGCTTTCCCCCTGCAATTTGGCCGTTGTCTGAATGCTCAACTCCTAATGGGAGAGAGGGGATGATAATATATATAGGGACAAGGCAAAAGCCATAATTCATGTATGAATAGGAATGCAAGGAAACTTCTGTACTGAAGGGACCTCTCCTGTGTATTGTGTCAGGACTGTCACAACCTCCAGCTGCCATAACAACCTTAGGGCAGTGGGATAAATACCTAAATGTAGGAAGACAGCAGTAGTAGGCAATGAATCTGCAGAACTGGGGATGAAATACATGCAGTCCAACTGCAGATCCAATTATAATCAATGTAGGTTGTTTTAGGGACTTTGCAGAAACCAGGGTTTGACTTCACAAGATGAAATGAGAAATTTAACAGGGATGAAGAAAGGCGTTACCACGCTATTCATAACACTCCTTGTTAGAAGCTGCCAGCTTCTTCCTGCATAAAATGAAGGGAGCTACAGGTGATGGAAAAATAAATTGGTCCCTGTGCGCACAGTGATTTTTGACTATATGTCTTGTGGCCTGTTGCCTCAGCAGAGGTGGAGGATGGTAACCCATGTGGTAATGACATGAGGGACAGTGATAGGCTGGATACCACAGAAGGGTCTGAGCATGGTCAGGGAGGTGTTGGGCCTCACCCCCCCATAAAAATGGCAAGAAAACTAGCCCAGCTAAAGTGCATTTACACAAATGCACGTAGTATGGGCAACAAACAGGAGGAGCTGGAAGCCATTGTACGGCATGAAAGCTATGATGTAGTTGCCATCACGGAAACGTGGTGGGATGAATCGAATGACTGGAGTGCTGCAATGGATGGCTACAAGCTCTTCAGAAGGGACAGGCAAGGAAGGAGAGGAGGAGGAGTGGCCCTGTATGTTAGGGAGGAATATGAATGTGTGGAGATAAATGAGGGTAATAGTAGAGTTGAGTGCCTGTGGGTACGAATCAAGGGGAGGACCAGCAAGGCTGATATTGTGGTGGGAGTCTATTACAGACCACCCAACCAGGATGCAGAGGTTGATGAAATGTTCTATAAGCAGCTAGCAGGTGTCTCGAGATCACTTGCACTTGTCCTGGTGGGTGACTTCAACCTACCAGATATCAGCTGGGCACTCCATACAGCTGAGAGGGAACAGTCTAGGAGATTCCTGGAGTGTGTTGGGGATAACTTCCTGACACAGCTGGTGAGTGAGCCAACTAGGGAAGGAGCGCTACTTGATCTGCTGTTTGCAAACAGAGAGGAACTTGTGGGGGATGTAACAGTTGGAGGCCGTCTGGGGTACAGTGATCATGAAATGATAGAGTTTCTGATTCTCAGGGAAGCAAGAAGGGGAACCAGCAGGACTGCCATCATGGACTTCCGGAGGGCAGACTTTGGTCTTTTCAAAAGTCTGCTTGACAGAGTCCCTTGGGAGGCAGCCCTGAAGGGCAAAGGAGTCCAGGAAGGCTGGACACTTTTCAAGGAAGAAGTCCTAAAAGCACAGGAGCAGGCTGTCCCTGTGCGCAGGAAAGCGAGCTGTCGAGGGAAGAGACCGGCCTGGCTGAACAAAGAGTTAAGGTCACAGCTCAGGGAAAAAAGGAAAGTTTATGTCCTTTGGAAAAAAGGACAGGCGACTCAGGAAGATTACAAACGTGTAGTAAAGTTATGCAGGGAAAAGATTAGAAAGGCCAAAGCTCAGCTAGAACTGAACCTGGCCCTGGATGTTAAAAACAATAAAAAGAATTTCTATAAATATATTAATAGCAAGAGGAGGACTTGGGAGAACCTCCACTCTCTCCTGGATATGGAAGGTAACATAGTGACAAAGGATGAGGAGAAGGCTGAGGTACTGAATGCCTTCTTTGCCTCGGTCTTTAGCAGTGGAGTAGGGTGTCCCCCGAGTACCCAGACCCCTGAGCTAGCAGTTAGGGGCGGGGAGCAGGACGAAGCCCCCGTAATTCTAAGGGAGATGGTGAGGGACTTGCTCCATAACCTCGACATAAACAAGTCTATGGGCCCAGATGGGATTCACCCGAGGGTTCTGAGGGAGCTGGCAGAAGTGCTTGCAGAGCCACTTTCCATCATCTACCAACAGTCGTGGCAAACTGGGGAGGTCCCAGCCGACTGGCGCCTAGCAAATGTGACGCCCATCCACAAGAAGGGTCGGAAGGATGATCCAGGGAACTACAGGCCTGTCAGTCTGACCTCGGTGCCTGGGAAGGTGATGGAACAGATCATCCTGAGTGCCATTATGCAACACATGAAGGATGCCCAGGTGATCAGGCCCAGCCAGCATGGGTTCACAAGGGGCAGGTCCTGCTTGACAAACCTGATCTCCTTCTATGACAAAGTGACTCGCTTGGTGGATGAAGGAAAGGCTGTGGATGTTATCTACCTAGACTTTAGCAAGGCCTTTGATACAGTGTCCCACAGTATCCTGCTGGAGAAACTGGATGCTCATGGCTTAGATGGGTATACTCTCCGCTGGGTTAAAAACTGGCTGGAGGGCCGGGCCCAGAGAGTGGTGGTGAATGGAATGAAGTCCAGTTGGCGACCGGTCACGAGTGGTGTCCCACAGGGCTCGGTACTGGGGCCGGTTCTCTTCAACATCTTTATCAATGATCTGGACGAGGGGATCGAAAGCACCCTCAGCAAATTTGCAGACGACACCAAGCTGGGTGGCAGTGTTGATCTGCTGGAGGGTAGAGAGGCTTTGCAGAGGGATCTAGACAGGCTGGATCGATGGGCTGAGACCAACGGGATGAGGTTCAATAAGGCCAAGTGCCGGGTCCTGCACTTGGGTCACAGCAACCCCAGGCAGCGCTACAGGCTTGGGGAAGAATGGCTGGAGAGCTGCCTGGCAGAAAAGGACCTGGGGGTGTTGGTCGACAGCAGGCTGAACATGAGCCAGCAGTGTGCCCAGGTGGCCAAAAAGGCCAACAGCATCCTGGCCTGTATCAAGAACAGTGTAGTGAGTAGGACCCGAGAGGTGATCGTCCCCCTGTACTCGGCACTGGTGAGACCCCACCTCGAGTACTGCGTCCAGCTTTGGGCCCCCTACCACAGGAAAGACATTGAGGTGCTGGAGCAGGTCCAGAGAAGGGCAACGAAGCTGGTGAGGGGTCTGGAGCACAAGTCTTACGAAGAGAGGCTGAGGGAGCTGGGGTTGTTCAGTCTGGGGAAGAGGAGACTGAGGGGAGACCTTATTGCTCTCTACAAGTACCTGAAAGGAGGCTGTAGAGAGGCGGGGGTCGGTCTCTTCTCCCAAGTTACAGATGATAGGACAAGAGGCAATGGCCTCAAGTTGCGCCAGGGGAAGTTCAGGTTAGATATTAGGAAATATTTCTTTACTGAAAGGGTTGTCAGGCATTGGAATGGGCTGCCCAGGGAGGTGGTTGAGGCACCATCCCTGGAGGTATTCAAGAGAGGAGTTGACATAGTGCTTGGGAATATGGATTAGTGTTGGGTGGTGTGGTGGTGTGTGTGTGGGTTGCGTGTGTGGTGGTTTTTGTTTTTGTTTTTTTGTGTTGTGTTTGTTTGTTTTTTTTTTTTTTTTTTTTTTTTTTCATTGGTTGGACTAGATGATCTTAAAAGGTCCCTTCCAACCTCTGTGATTCTGTGATTCTGTGTGTATTAGAGATGAGGCTGATGCACTATGAACTGCAGGTGAAATGGCAACAGTGGTACATGGAAACCTGGTTTGTGTCAGTGATGCTGGAGAGCTGCTCAGAAATGGTCAGGGTGTAACGCCACATTTTATTCAGGCTGAGGCTAAAGTAAACCCTTCCAAGAACACAGAAGTTGCTTGTTGGAAGAATAAATGGCAGATTGTGTGAACGCTTCTAAATTTTCTGCCCCCTTCTCGTAGTTGTACCTGGCAATGTGGGGCTTGCCGAAGCTAGAGGAGAATGTTGTGGTACAATGAGGAATTTTGATGTAGTTTCCTACAGGTCAAGCCATCTCCTCATCGCTGGCTCATCTCCTTGTATGTGCTGAGTTGTACATGGTATTGAAAAATGTCTGCAGCTTTTCTAACCCCCCATACAGCTTTGGCTTCAGTCTGAAGCACAGTTACGTGGGCAGGGAGAAAATGTTCTCTGAATGAATCCATCATAAACATAGTGCCTGTCCTGTAATAGCTGGGGTTGGAGAATAACAAACTAATAAACCAAAGTCTTTTATTTCTTCCCTTCTTGTAGATTGTATGCTGAAGGCTTCTGAAAAGTGCTTCTGTCTCTCAGCCACAAGCTGGTTGCAGAAAGGACCTTACAGCCTGCATTAGTCAGATGTGCCGAAGAAGAAATATTTGCTGGGTTTCCCTGGAAGCTCACAGCTGGGGTAGGTTTTAAACCTAATTGGGCAGGGCCAAAGTTCTTCAGCAGCTTTCTCTTGTCTAGAATAGGACCGTGTAGACCAGGATGCCTCTGACAGCACCCTACCAAGGCTTTCTAGTCTCCTGAAGGCTTTCTGGTCTGTAGTTATCCCTGGATATTTAGCACCATGTAACGTTACAGAGCTACTGCTGTGCCCACATGGCCATAGACAGCAGCTGTGACTGGGCTGCGTGTACTGGACTTTCTTGGGTTTCTCTGGATTTGTATGAAGTAAGTGAATGGTGACAGAGAAGGAGCAGGCTTGTCTGGAGGACCTGGGTTTGCTTGCCAAGATGTGGAAGCCCAAGCAAAATCTGAGAGATCTGAAAGCTGCTTTCATCTCCGGCTGTGCTGCCCAGAAAGAACTGAGCGTGGCCAGATCTTGTTCACACTCAAGTTTCCCAGTGAGTTCAAGGCAAAAGACAGCTCTCCTCAGTCCTCACCCACAAGCAGTGTGTGCAGTGATCCCAGTCCTGGAGAACACCAATGCTTTGTTGATTCAATAGATATAAATATATAAATAGAAGGTGGTCCTGCTGTCTAAGAGAACTTAGCACCTCTATTCTCTGCCCTTTCAGTTGGTGTCTTTTTAGCTTTCCTGTGGCCAGTTTGAATGTGAAGCTGTTAAGAGCTTTTTTGTGGTCCACGGAGAGTTTTGTGATGCTTCTCAGATCTCTGTTACAAACATGAACATTCTCTCTTAAGATTCAGGTGCACAAAGCTAATGAATAAATGGCAGAGGAGAATCGGCTCTAGGGGGTTAATTTAGTGCTGCCTTTCAAGCTACACCACATGGTGTTCTTCTTTAGTAAGAAGACTCCAAGCTCACCTGGTGTAGTTTGTGCTTCTTCTGATGCCAGTGTGTAGGTTCAAACCTAGGAAGTAAAATGTCCCCTTCCAAGGGAGCCTGACACATCCACAGTGCTAGAAATCACCTCAATGCTAAAGCAGTGGTTGCATTTTAACAAGAAAGCCTAGAAATTTTGATCTGAGTATTCAGGTTCATATCAAAATCAAACAAGCCCCTTTTCAACTATGGAAAAGAAGACTTCATTGGCCTTCAGGCTGCCATGGAAATTCGCTAGAATTGTTTCTAGGCTGATTTGTTCTTGTTGTTTATTGTATGAATCATGTGCTCTACACCCCCAAATTAATGCCAAACTGACTATGCAATTAATTGATGTTCCATTCATGAGACCGATCCATGGTTGTGTGGCATTTTGGCAGTACCAGTCTCTTCTTCTGTGGCCTGGCTTTCCCCAGTCTTTCTAAAAATCATGCGATTGTCCTGCTGGCCATATCCAGCAGCTTATCTGGTCCTTAAGGGAGACGATATGTTCCCTTCTAGTTACACAACTCTCCCATCTCTGTTCTGTTCTCCTTCTCTTCTCCTCCCACCATCTCTGCTCTGCAGGAATTACACCCAGAGTGGAGCAGTAGGTTTTGCGTAGAGGAGAGATCCCACAGGGCATAATCTACCAAGTTGTTGCTTCTCCCTCAAGTTGCTTCTTTCACCGTCACTTTTTTCCCCAAGCCCTGTAGCCCAAACTCTCCCTGCCCTCCATGGACTGAGGGCGGAGGTAGCAGGAAAATGCTGCCTCAGGTTAGTTTTTCTCTCTAGTCCTTTTCCTGTATCTCCACATTTTCTCTGTCTGGTTTATTGCATTTGGGGACAAAGATTTTTTTGATACTGTGCAGATAATACGATGGTGAAATACAACATTTGGTAAGCGGACCACCTGTAATCTTGTCTTCACAGCTCTTCTTCTTATTCTTACATCTTGAATGTGAGATTTGGATTTGCACATTTTCCTTCCTCTGCAGCACAGCAGCCCTGGTACAAAGCATTGGCTTTATTGTATGTAACAGGTCCTAGAAAGTTGCTTAGATCTTTATTTCTGAGCTCGGCACAAATAACGTGGCATGAGCATTTTCAATGCCGTTCTCATTATGAAGGTAGAACTTTTCCCTGGAACTCTACAATCATTTTTAGAAAAGAATTGGGAGCAATAAGAGTGAGTGACAGCTCTCCCCTCAAACCGTTTCTATTAACTGACAAAAAAGGATGCCATTTGCTTCCTTTGCAAATAAAATGTATAAAATAGTGCTAGTGATACCTGAAAATATCACGTAGAAAGTGGTATTGAAAGGCAGCCCTGGTATCTGTTGAGAATGGACGTTGTTCTTATTCAGTCTCAGTTGCGATGAGAAACTTACCTTCCAGACCTGACCACACAACAGGCTATTTTGAGGAGATAGTCTCTTTACATTGCTTGACTGTAGAAGGCTTTTAAAAATATATATATTAAAAGTAGGCAAAAGGATCACATTACAAAAAATTGTGCATGCAAATGAAAGCTCCTCCAATCTTTGAAAAATCTTCCTTAACATTATATAATAAGAAATACAAATCTGTGCCTATTTTTACCATAATTTGCTTTCATTTGATGACATTCAATAGTAAGATTTATTATTACCCGCATGGAAAATATCCTGCCTGGGGGTGGTTGAAATAGATCCTGCAGACAAGTCATCAATCAGCTCATGTTTATCTCTTCAGAGATCAGTGATATCAGTGGCAGGAACAATTTCAACCAATCCAAGAGTATTTACTGATAATAAAAGGAAATGTTCATGTGGATTTATACTGCATTTCTCACCAGAGGTCACACAACGTTCTTTACAGGAGGGCTGATTTACTGAGCCTCATGTAAAGATGAGGCATGGAGGGCTCGGAGGTGCCCAAGCTCCCTGCTTACCCGGGGGTGGTAGCCCTTACCCTGACACACGCTCCGGCCATTGCTCTCTTTTTGGGAGAGGGTTTAACCTTCCTCGTAGAGGTTGGCATGCAGAGGGCTTTAAAGTAAGACAGGGCTCTCCCTGTCCCCATTGCTAACGAGTTCAGCTGAAAGGATTTAAGATGAATGCAGACAAAAAGATGTTTTACATCAGATGAATAGCATGCAAAATGATTGTCTTCCCTTTCTAAGTGAATAGTAGCTTCTAACGTAACTCTGCTATAATTTTAAAGCAGGTCTTATATTTGTGTCCCTGATAGAGAGGTTTTTCAAAATTTTATGACAACATTCAGAATATTTATAGGTATTGACTGCAGGGTTCAGGACAAAGATCTGTTGTCCTTGAGGCAAAATAACAACCCTGACTTTACCTAGTATTTGCCTCTCAGAGTAATCAGTCTGGAACTAAGACTGCAATTGTTGTTTAACCCGTGTATGACAGAGTTTTTCTTTCTCTCACTTTTGCTTTTTCTCTTTGTAAAATTCAGTATTTGTACTTACTGAAACAAAGAGCACTTTGAATCCCAACATGAAGTGTATGTTTTTGAAAAAGTTATGAAGGGGTCTTTTTTGTTTGATTTTTATGGTTTTGTCTAAGGAAATTTACTGGAACATTCATTTCTGTTTGAGAGGAAGCTTGCTCTATGTGGACAATAAAGATGTTAAGATCAGGATGAATGTCTATGGGAGATAATAATAGTGAACAAAAAAATGCACCAGTCCAGTACTCACATTTTCCAGGAACTGCAAGAACTCAGTTCTGGGTTGTGTTTTAAATCTAAGCCCCATTGTTCCTGACTGGGTTCTGAGTCTCTCCAAAAGACTTCTTCTTTGTTCCTTTGAACAGCTTCAATCTGAAGCGTTTGGACCGTTTTCCTATTTTAAGCAAAATTTTGAAGATGCACATGTATTTTCTCTCTTCCAGCTTCAGAATGTAAAGCAAAGCATCTTTTTACTATTTCCTGTTGAACATGAGCAGAGTGCATTGACACTGGCAGAAGTAATTTGACCTACGATGAGCCTGTGTGGGATGGCCAGCAGTTATCAATGGTACGTGATATGTGCCATTAATATATTGCTCCTCTTATGCCAGAGAACATGCCTTGTGAGGCAAAACAGCGCTAGCGAGAGCTTCACCTCAGGCATCCTGATAGCCTGGCGTATGTGTTGTGGCGACGCTGACTGTACAGGCTGACATGATTTGTTCTCCCGAGAGATACAAGGTGGGTGAGAACATTTTTTTCCTGTTGACGCTGTTGCACTTGGTAGCAATAATCATACGCTTGCAGTGTCAGGATCAGGATTTAGTTGTGCCCTTTTATAGGTGAATACCCTAGGCTGGCGGCACAGAGTCCTTTTTCTTCCTTTCATTTCTTTCAAAGTCAATATGGTGGTTTTTTTACAAAGCAAATGGTACTTCAGCCATGAAGCACTGAGGGGCACCCACCCTCAGATGCTTTGGCATTGACCCTGGCCACGTCCAGGAGCCTGGGAAGCTGCTTCCCATTCACAGATGGGATTTGTCAGTGGGTAAAGTTACTCTCCTTGTAAGAAAAGTTATTTGGAAATGCTGTTGCTCACCCTTTTAACGCACACCAGTTAACGTTCTTCCCTTTCAAAATGACCACATAAGGTTTCCTGGTCCAGCCCAGCACCCACCTTTTTGCCTCTGCCGTTGTGCTCATTCTCCAGTGTCACATCATGTGTGAAACAGTCTTTCATACCAAGAACTACGAGAGCCCTAGATTCCTGTGTCACACTGCATTTGTAAGCCTAACTGCTATTGACAGATTGCTGGTCTGTGAGACGGCTGTGACAATACAACCTGGCAAATATTAGCCCGGAAAATACTCAGGAGCTTGTTGCCATCAGCAAACCTGGGGTCCCGAAGAGGTCGACGTCAGCAGTGCGCGGGGCGAAGCCATCCAGTACGATCGTGTTAGCGCCAGCACGGAGCATGAACTCCTGAGACGGGACTTGGCACTGGCTTGTGCTCAAGGGCAATTCTTGGAGCAGCTTGCGAACAGGCAGCTCGCCAGCGAGACGGGCATAGCTGTGGACAGCTAATAGACCGTGTGTGTGTGCAGGGAAGGCAAGATGCACAGCTGGGAAATGGGAGAGAGATTTCTATAAACTTCTGCTCTGAGGGGTAAGAGTACACTCAGGCGATGCCAATCCATGGAGGAGTAAAAAAATGATTTCTGGCAGCTGAGACAGGTTCTTGGTCTGGCTGAATCTGACAGAATGCTGTGGGGGAGAACTGGAGATGTCATGGTTAATGAGTATGGAAATTATATCAGCAGCTTGGCCATCTAGGTTTTAAATGTTGTCAATCTATAACATGCAATGTTTCAGTCTAACATTTTTCTGGCTGCCTAGTTTAAGGCATAAAAGCAGTCAGCCTCTCTGTAATGAGGCGGTATCTATAGACAGCAAGCTGTTGATAGCAAAGAAGAAATCTTGGTTTCTCATCTCAACAAGTTAAGTTTAAATTAATCGGAAAAGATGGTGGGCAGGAAAGGAAGAGGGGTTGTTTTCTTTTATTCTCACACCTTTGACTCACCTGACAAACTGAATTCCCCATGATTTTTCTGTCTCCCTGCTAGGCCCGCAGGAGCATTGTCTTAATTCCTCTCCTCTCAGCTCTGTGTGCACTCCAGCTCATGAGCTATGAAGTGACCCTCTTACCCAGCTCATCATTGCATCCTGGAGTCTGTTTAGAATCTGTGCTACAAATGCTGGGATAAGGCAAAACCTATTTACTGTAAACACGTTCCCACTTTGTATTTCAGTCCAGCAAGGGATAATTTCCAAAACTCCAAGACAAAGGTGTTGTGTATGTTTTAACTGGTGTATGGAAAGGATCCCCTTCAAGTCTTAATGAGTCTGTGGCTCTTGCAGACATCCAAGTGGGCCTTGCTGTCTCCAGAAGAGACAGAAAGTGACTCTGGGAAAGCAGAGTGTGGAATCTGACACTACTGTGTAATTGAGGAAAAAGAGGCCATATGCATTATTTATGAGCAGAAGGCTGGGCTTAATGTTAACAAGTGAGAAGAAAGCGGCTTCAAAACACTGGCTTTCTGCTCTTCTCTGTAAGAAAGGCTTCTGTTTTAAATTGCTTGCATTTTAAAGCTGGAGAGAGACAGAGCTGCTTTTTTTTTTTTATACCGTGGCTTATATTGTGTGTGTGGTGGTGTCCAAGACTGGGGGAGAGGCAGGGATTGCCCCAAGGAGTGTGCTCTGTTCACTCAAGCTGTGGCAAAGATGTGTCACGCGTGCTGCCCTGTAACTAGCTAATCCCAATCTGCTCCAGGCGAAAGATTTCACTGCAAGACAGAAGCAAGTACAATTGCTACCGATTTGGCATTTCCATTGGTCTGGGACAGTTTTAAAAGCCGAGGAATTTCCTCTGAATCACTCTGTCCACCAGATGCCTTGGCCATGCCCTCTCCTTGCAACCACTGTCCAGCTTTGGGGTTGGATGAGCTGATCTTGTGGCTTTTGTTCTCTCTGGACAGACCCCACCAGCAGGGTCTGTCCTGTCTGCTGATGTGCTGGAAGTGGCACAAACAGTCCAGCTCAAGCTGTCACAAAGTCTCGCTGCAACATTGCACAAATGTGCCGGGCTTTTGGTTTTTAGCTTTTTTTCTGATGGTTTTCTAGAGAAACCAGGCCTGGCTGGCTAATGTCAAGGTTTGCTTATAATGATGGCAACGTGTGATTATTGCCAGCAAAAGATAATATGTTCCGAAGAGCAGGGGATGCTGAGCTGCCTCTCTTCCTCGGAAAACACAGCGTGGGCTGAGGCAGGGCACGTCCCTCCCTGTGGAGGAATCACCTCTGTTACTGAGCGAATGCTGCAGTTACTGTCTGCGTGGCAGTCACACCCAGAGGGCCCAAGCAGAGCTCGAACTCTTCCCAGATAAGCACATCCATTAAAGATCCCACCACAAAGAGGTAAGTGCTCTTCCTCCCGCTCCACCCAGCAGATGTATCTGACGCTCGCTGCTGGTGGCTGCTGTCACCATGCTTGGGTTGGAGTTTGGGGCTGGCGTATTTGTGTTGCAAATCCAGCACCCAGCACTAATCCACGAGCTTCTATTTCTGAAAGTTGTATCCTGTTATCTTCTGCAGATCCCAAAAGGTAAAGACAACCCTCCACTTTCTTCCCTTTTTTGTAAAGGCCACTCGCTTCTCCTGTCACCATTTCTGCATTACAGCCAGTTGCCCTTCCTGAGGCATAAAATCCAGGTGCTTTTTTGCTTCCTGACTCCTTCCTGGTGTGATCCTGAGGAGCCAGTACTTTGTTTCTGGGAAGAAAATTAGCCTGATGGGGCAAGAAGAGAATAACTAGGCCTCTGTAAAAGTCAGGAAGCAAAAAGTGAACACCACTGCAGTGGAACTGATGGGGGGAAAAGTACTCTGTTTCTTGATTTCTAACACTGGCTCATTGATTCTTCTCTTGGTTCAATCAGCAGTTACTGCTTCTCCTTAATCCAGGTTCATAACTACTTAGTGGAGCGGGTTCATAACAGAAATACCCCTGAGAAATCATAACAACAGGGTGGAGGGGAGCTGAAGAACACTGGGATCTTACCTGTGGCCCGGAACAAATGTATTGGAGCAAGGAATTGCTGTTTCTAACAGGCTCTCTTGAAAGTCACTTTGCAGACAGGTTTGTGGCTGCACAGCTCGTGTGGATGTCCAGGGGGGCCGGGAGACATATACCTGAGTGATGAAAACAAATAGCACTCTTTTCTAATGTGAAACCAGGAGTACTGTCAAGTTTTCCCTGTCCCTAAGCCTATTATAGCAAAGAAGGACTAATGAATAAGGATGATTTCTATAAAGGTGGGATTGGAACAGGAGAGGCTGGAGGTGAGGCACAGGGATGGAGGAGGGAGGCAGCCCGTGTGGGGACTGGTGAGTCATTCATCCTCCAGCAAGAAGCACTGACTCATGGGGAAGATGATCGCTCTGCTGTTCCCTTTCTGCTAAGAGTAAGGAATAGTCAATTGATATTCAACTTTACTCTGCAAGCTCCCCGGTTAGAGAGTGAGACGAAGGGAAGAAGCTGGAGACCATGGGAAACTGAAGCAAGAGGCAGAGGTGAGCCCTGGTAAGCGCAGCCCGAGTGGCTGGTGTTTCTGCAGAGGAACCCTGCAGCAGCCGGAGGGGAGAATCCCCTGGAGCAAGGGCTGCATGTGGAGCAGCTGTTCCGCTCCTACAGCCAGGCTCTGCACTGGAGTCTTCAATAGCTGTTCGTGTTCCCTCCGGTGCTCTCAGCAGTGCTGCTCCCAATGAACAGAAACTCCTTGGAGCCAGACTTTGTAGGACGCTACCTGGGAGAGGTGCCACCCACCTCTGCTGGGGATTAAAGTGAAGTACAATCAACGGGAGTGTGGTTCTGATGCTTGTTACCGCCCATCCAGCTCTGGACACCTTAACAGATGAAGAGAGCCATCACTTAGACTGCAGTATCTGCAGATCTTCTAAAAGAAAATACATCTTTTTATGACTTGTGTGCACAGCATAGCAATTCTGCATGGCCGAGGAGTGGGACCAGAGGGCCACGTGGTTTCTTCCTCCTGTGAGAAAGGAGGAAAGAAAATGTCTAAAAAGAATCCAAAATGACCCTAAAAGCTGATTCGCGCTCAGATTGTTACAGCTTGAAAGAGATTTCTTATGAGCGAAGTGTAAAGAGCCCTAATAGACAATGTGGTGCTGTAATTATTTTCGAAGCGGCGAATGGCTGCGAGTGTGTTTGTGCAGCGAGCGTTGAGGGCAGGGGCTGTGACTGCGGGGTACAGCCAGTCCCCGACTCAGGGATCAGAAAATGTGACAGCAATTGCAAGCTGGTGCTGCAATTTTCTTTCGCTTTGCAAGTTTTTATGTTGGTAATGTGGAGTAATTAATGAACCAGAGCAGTGCTGCAGAGGGGGAATAATTTTAATGCTCTTTTTAAAGGCGCTACTAAATCAATGGGGCAGTTTAAAAAGGAATGATAGCCTGGAGATTAGGAAGCATAATATGAGAAAAATAGGCAGGGTTTCGCGAGCGATCGAATCTCAAGTAGGCATGATGCGCTGTGTGGGCATTTGCCTGTTTGGCATACATTGGCAAAGGCAGAACTTGCTGACTTTTAGGCCTAACTAGTCAGACTCTGCAACCTTGTTCTGAACGAATGATCCCCAGGACTTGGAAAAGGCACTGAGAGATTGTAAAGCACAAGCTACGTTCCTGCTCTCCACTGTGCAGGAGCAGTATTTTTCCACTCCTGTCACAGGTCTTCTGACTACCAGCTACATAAGCGATGTCTACATGGTCTTTTGAAGGCAGATATGAGCTTACTCTGGCCGGTATCCAAGAGAACCAGAAGCCATGTAGCTGCAGCTAATGTGCTACATGCCCAAATTACTGTGGCCTGCTGAGAGGCAGGATATTAGCTTGGGCTCAGGGCTCTGGCCAGCTCAGACCACGAGTAAAACCACTTTTCGTCTGCATGCAGGAAAGCATGTAGACAAGGACAGCCAACTTGCATAGGACTTGGAAAGCCATTTTTATTATCAGTTAGGGCAGGTGAACTGACCCCATGAAGATCGGGGAGACGCAGTTCACTGTGCATCCAGCCCCAAGCACAAAGAGCAGCACCATGTGGTTGGCCCTCAGAGACAGCCAGGTTCTCATGGCCAAAGAAAACTGCTTGGTGGGCTTCATCCAAATACTGTGGGCCTCCAGTTGGCTGTCCCTGTTGTAGGCATACCCGGAGTTTCTCTTCTGTTTTGGATGGCAGTGACTCGTTATGGAGAGGTAAGGTTTGAATTCAGTCTTCACTGGGTTTCTGCAGGAGCTGTATAATGTGACATCTGATTGTCCACATGGAATTCTGAGCCATGAGGCTGTATGCGCATGTGTAGTGTGATTGCACAGTCCAATTCTTAACTAAGAAGAAAGGCTGTCTCCATTTTGGATGGATATCTTTGCTGCTTTTTTCCTCCTAAAATGTTTCATTACCTTAATTTTGAAGACTGCTTTGCTTAAGAAATTTCACCATGTATTACTAATTAATATTAATGAAGGAAGCACTGTGTGTGTGTACATCTATGTCCATATGTGCACACGCTATGTATAATACAAGGAAGCAGGTATGTTTATATGTAAGCACATACACAAAATTCAGTCTTGCTTATCTCAGAATGATACATAAAGATATTAAGGATCCACAGCAAAACCTAAGAGTCCGGTCTGCTGTGCACTAGGCAGTATCATGGTGCAGTGAATCAGGGATTTCTTTTACCTGTCACTCAAAACACATAGCCCCCCCCTCTCCTGCTCTTATGCTTCCCCAACTGCAACATTTCTGGAACATTAAGGCATTTTAAAAGCAGGAATTTGAGTAACTGTCTCAGTTACTGAGGATAGAACCACAATTTTAACAGGAAGAAGCTTTAATTGAAACAGATCCATCAGGTGAAATCCTGGCCCTATTAGGGTCAACGGCACAGCTCTCACTGATCCTCCACAGAGTCAGGATTTTGCTTATATCTTGTAACACTTGCCTTTTCTGAATTTGAGGCATTAGTCCTATAATGGAATAGATAATCTAAAAATAGAAAACAGTCTGACCTAAAATAGTTTGACATCCATATCATAGTGCTTATTGTCTGAGAATACATCTAAGTGACATGTTGATTAATCCTGAACTGAGGAAAATGTGATTCAGTGGAAAGAACTGGGATTGTACCAATAATTCAGTACCAGAAGCCACACAGACATCGACTCAGTATGCAACGTTTCCAGTAAAACTTTATTTGCAAGCTGTCAGATTCATCTGCCATTTTCCCAGCTACTTTGGTTCACTTCTGAGTGGCTTGGATGAAATATTCCAATCCAGTTCATGTGGGCTATCAGCTATTTTACTAAAGCAACTTTCCCCCCTTGCCTTTTACTGAAAACAAAACAGTCACATCAAGTCAGGTTGCTGTGAGCGGCTTTTAAGAGAGATGTCGGTTGCACTTAGCGCACAGCTGGGGCCGAACTGAAGCTGTGTAAGTGCCTGAGCTATTCAGCTGGAAATTACATCTTGTGCAGGAACCTAAATGTCAAGTTCCCCAGTCCCCCACACAGCCAGAACTCCGACAACTCCCCTTTTCCCATGACTCTTCTTCACTTTCCTACAGATGTAACTGTGCTTTCCTTCAGATACAATAAATCATATATGGGAATGCCACTATCTAAAGCAAAGCGAGCCGTCACCCAGGACTTCAGATGACACTTAGCCACATTAACGAGTAAACACAGCCCACAGGAAAGATGCCTTTTGAAATGCACTGTTTGTGTCAGCAGTGCTAAAACTAACCAACCAAAACAATGAGGGGGAAAAAAAGGGACTCATCAGATGCACCTAAAGCTATAGGCTATACAGTCAGATCGGTTGAGAAAAGCTCAAATACGAGCAAAACTTTGGGACAGTAAGTACATAAATTATATTTTCCATAAGCAATAAGGCAGCATATACTCCCAGCCTTGTGCTGAGAGGAAAGCACTAAAAAGAAAGACTAAATGTAACCATGTGAAGGGAAGGGAGCATGAGTGAATGTGTTTCTTATTTTGGAACCTTCTCATGGCAAACAAGCAAGGCTCGAGCCAAAATCTTCAGGACACAGAAGGAAGTTGGAACGGTTACGCTGCCGCATGGCTCACAAGCAAGCTGGCATGAAGAAAGGGATCAACTATACATTGTTTAGAGGGAGCCACACAGAGCATGCACTATAACATGCATCCCCAGGGCACTTGGAGGCAATGACTATCAACAGTCAGTGGAATTGGTCCAAATTTATAGCAATGTAACCGAATGATAATTTCACCCTTGATGATGGAGGAGCAAAAATGTGCACCAGAAAAAAAGAAACAGCTGGTGGTAGGGTGTAGAAATGGTAAATGGTGCTGGGGAAATGGCTTTGCTTTACTTGCTAGTTCCTGCAATTCTGACTCTCATAGTATACACTCTAAAACTAGTTACTCTTCCATTGAACCACTTCTTAAATACTAATCCTCTGAAGGAACCTTTCGGATCACTAACATGATGAGAGGAAAACAGTATTAGCTACAGTTCTTTTATTCGTGGTTACTTCATGTTGATACAAACAGAAGTGCTTGGTCTTGAATTAACAATAGCTATGGTTTAGGTTTTCTTCCTTCAGTGACCCCCAAATTACGCTTGTGTGCATAATTTGGTACTAGGGGCAGAATAAACATCAACTGTAATAACTGAATTTTTAAGGTTAATATTAAGGCTAAGTACATAACATTAATTTTCTTCTGAGGAAAGCATGTATACTCTGGTTGAGGGGGAAGATGAAAACCATGTCGGAGAGCAATGGCTGATGGCTTAGTTCTGCATGATAAAATAAATAACTTTGATTAACTTCAAGCTCCGGTACCTCAGATGTTTGTTGTCACAGAGCAGCAGCTTGGCTGATTGGCAGCTCTGGTTTAGTCGACATGTGTTAACAGAAATTGCTCAATTTACATGGAGTACTTCAATCTGCTGTTTTAGAAGTTTCTGTCCCACATAGACTAGCATTTCAGCTTTTGAATAAATGGAGGACTTGTAAGGGTCATTAAAGAAATTGCTAAAGCTTCTGCAAATGCTATAGGCCAGATTGCTGACTGAGCCGCATAGCATGCACGTGTCACTGCAGATACTTCCCAGATAATGGTACTGATTGAGATTTTAATCTGGACAAAGTGCTGGAGGCAACTTTCTTTCCAACACTCAATTATCCTGATAATAATATGCTTATTTTCTTCCTGTGTTCAAAATGTGTGGTCTGCTGCAACTGTGCAGTGCGCGCACACAGTGCTGTTAGGAGTGAGGGGAAAAAACAATAGTGAACAAAATTCATGCTATGGCAAAGGGCACTTAGAGCACAAGTCCCAGAGCACGGAGGACAATGTATTTTTACTTCGGATGGATGGGTCAAGTAGCCACCATGAGAAAGGGCTGCATTTCTTTCCACAGGCTGCAGACAACTCCTTACTGGTTCTCAACAGCCACATAGGAATAAATTTGAAGCACAGCCTGCTGCTAGGGCTACGTAGTATGTTGTAGGGGCAAGACCGTAACTTTACTGTGCATATGCATCTTGTATCCTCCCTAGTGGGATGCTGATCCATAACAGAGTCTTCTGAAATCTCACACAACACAAAGAATTCAGACTAGTTTCCCACGGACATTCTCCATAAAAGAATTTCTTAGAAGAGATAACTCAGCCAGGAAATGGGAACTAGGGGACCAAATTCCTTCATTCAAGTCAATCTCCCATTGGTAAAGGATTTTAAAAAAATTGTCCCTATATGACTAATCCCAGCTATGCCTCCCTAATTCCAGTAACGGTTTCTAGAGATGAAGGGTGAAGCCATTTGAGAAACAAGCTTTATTTGCTTTTTATTCATTAGGGATTTTTCTGCTAGATTGAATTACTAATAACACTTCATTTATTAAAATTTATGAAACCCACATTTACTTTTCAGTATCTATATCATCTTCTGATCCTTAATACTTTTCATCAAGCTCAAGGAATGAAAGCAAACTCAGCTGTTTCATGTTTGCTCACAATTGACTTTTACCAGGATCATGTTAGCATTGTTACATACTTGTTATTAAATGATGGCAGAGTGCTCGTTTCTGAGACAAAGCAGATTACCCATTCTTCCTTCAAGCAGTTTACAACTGAAAATGATAGTTTACCAAATCTGCTAGGAGAGCCAGAGAAGGTATTGCTGCCTTTACAGCTACCTCTGTCCTCTTTACATCGTCCGCAGAGATAGCTGTGATTTTGGCTCACTTTGTTTATATGTTCAATTGTATTTGTTGCTTGAAGTGAATGCAGTTGCCCTAGGCAATGCACATAAGATTTTTGGCTTTTTAGGGCTAGTTGAAAGTCTTTCCATTTATGTTAGATTAAGCTGTATTGGATTTAGTTAAGCTCGTACTGGGTAGCCGCTTTTATTCCAGACTAAGAGTGATTTGTGTCAATTTACCTTAAATCCATTCCTAATTGACTTAGGCTGAACTGAACTAACACCTGATTTATGCCCTCAATTATCCCCTTTTAACCAACAGCTCAGGCATGCTGTCCAGTTCCAGCAACTTAACGAGTTACCGCACATCAGTTGAGGCACGGTAACTGCAGCACGCCTTTCTCTAGCCTGCAGCCAGCGTGCGGTTCAATGTGTCAGCTTAACCTCAGGGCCAAGAAAAAGAAAAGTCTACACTGGTTTCTTCCATCCGAGATCGCCACGGGCGAAGAGCAAACACACATGGTCAATTACCGCGGCTCGGTTGATGCGTGGTAAGTTGTCAAGCATGTCAGTACGTGAATGAGATCACTCATTCATGTATTCAGACCCTGCAAGTATCGTTTTAAACTGGTGTTACATAAACAAGTGTAACTATGGATATGGACACATGGACAAATTAGCGTGGGGATAACAAGTCTCTATGTGTCATCTTTTTCCATGCGCATACCTGCAGGAAATGCCACGTGATTTGAGGTAGCCTCGTCCTCTTTTACCCAGGGGGAAGGTATAGCTAAGGTATGGTAAATTCAGAGCCTGGCTTCCATTGCAGTAATGGTTGTAACCTAGTTTAGAAGAGTTCAGCTTGGCTAAAGTGTAATAAAACAGATTTAAACCACTTGTACTCCAGTTAAACTATTCCTATTGTGTATTTTGCTCTTTGCTTAGGTCATGCAGCTTTGCAGGTCAAATCTTTGCATTAAGAGACTTTCCATTGACTTTATAGAGCAGTATTTTATGGAGAAGTTTGAAGACCCTTCATTTTAGAGTCTAATTTAAAGATGAACTTGCATCTTCCTTAAAAACCATTGAAAAAAGAAGCCCCCAAGGTGAACAATGAAAGAAACCCAACTATCCCAAACTTTCAGCTTTCCTCCCAGATAACACTAGTTTTCTTACTCCACCCTGTGGGAGACCTAAGAAGAAATTTGCTTTTTTCCAACAAGGAACACAAGAGGATTTGCTAAACTGAAACTAGAGGTACAGAAGTTCCAAACCCAGGATGAGTCTGGACCCTTTCAAACTATGACTAGGGCCAAGGAAACACAGGATCAAGCACAAAAACTTTGGATGCTTTTCCTTTTTATTCAATAACTTGAGCGCAGTCTCAGTTAATCTTTCTCTACTCCCATATAATGAAAGGAAAGATATTTGATTAGGTTATGTGAGATCACGCAGAATTGGTTCAACACACGGCTGCAGGACCAGGCGTTATTATCTCAGCTAACATGGACGCATTTTGAACACTGCTTCTCACTCTGCTATCAGCCACCGCCACCTCTGCAGTAATGTGACAGCAAGAGAAAAAGGATGGGAAGGTGATAAAGTTTGCCCACGCAAGTAGAAAAGAACTTTCTGTCCAAAGCCAGCTGGCTTGGCTTGGAAATGAAATGGCATTTGAGCATGAGGTGACCTGTTTACATGTACATCAGAGCTCTGTCTCAAAACACTTGTCCTAGATGCAGCAGCAGGGGCTGTGAAGAAGTTTATCATCGAGTAACCATAGGAAACAGGTGAGCTGTCTCAGTGCCAGTTTGTCTTCTAAACTGTTTGACAGATAAGAAACCATCCTTAGAGATTGCAACAAATGTGCTACCGCATTTCATGGTTAGAACTGAGCATATTTTTAGTAAAGGGTTGAGAAAGTATGCAATAATCCTAAATCGCAGCCAAGAAAACCATAAACCCCTTAGCAAATGGCTGTTCAGATACAGAACTCAGAACTGTGGAACAGTTGATCCACGTTAACACTCTGGTTAACTTTTTAAGGCTTGTTTTCCAAACTAAAGCAAACTTCCAGCAGAGGATCAAGGGCATTTTTGCCTTTACCTGAAAGGGCCAGAGGGAGGAGGGAAGCTGATGGCTGTTATTTATCCTGTGGTCCACAGACCAATCATCCTACATGTACCCCCAGAGAAATCAACGGGAAATACATCACTGACACATTCATACTGAGGCATCTGGGCACCATTATAAAAGGCCCAAAATGCACATTGTAAACAGCCCAAGTTTAAGAATTAAACTTTATCTCCTAAGTTAACTGCTTTAGAAGTTTCTTTGTTATGCCTTGTACGTTATAACAGATCATGCGGAGCTATGGTGGGCTCTGTATATGAAGCTTACAAGATCAGGGCAATAAAATGTGCCTTTTTGTATCTGCAGTTTGGTCAGCAGAGTTCACAGTGAAGCAGATAAAATGCAGGGAAAACAATGCTTAAACTTTCGTTTTAAGAGCAGCACTAGCTGATTGCGGTGGGAGCTGAGGGTGCTCTGCGCAAGTCAGGAGCAACTTATCTGGCTTTCAAGAGTTCCACGAGTCTTTTGTCACTTGAAGAGGCCCCATCAACTTCAAACCTACTTTAAAAAGTAGTTCAAAGACTTTTCAGGTATTATGGTCTCTTATATCTATTTCTGTTCCTTTTGTTTCCTAACAGCATGGGATACTGACCACACATACTGCTGTCAAATATAGAAATTAAACTTACAGAAAAAAGGAGACACTTTCTTTTTAATCTCTTGGAAAAACTTCCAGACTAAAGCATAGTTCTTAAATTGATAATATCCCTTTAAGAATTTATTTGCCAGGTAATGTTAAAAGAAAAAAAGACTTTTAAGGTCAGTTTGAACATTAAAAAGACCCCGTTTTAAATAAATTTCAAATCTATATTAGAGATAATGGCAAGCAGTGTTTGAACAGATCTCCAAATATATTCTACACCTTAAAAATTCAAATAACTTTAAAATCCTTTTAAGTGATTCCTAGCTCTTTGGAAAAAGGGCAAGATCTACCCTAAGAAATATTTTCTTGCATAAAAATAATAAAAATAGTTTAGTGTTGCAATATATGACGGTCACAAAATGTATAAAGCTACAAAATTATTAACACATGAAGACCTGCAGTTTTTGAATAATGTAGTAAATATGATTGTTTTTTTAGAGGGGTGAAATAATACAATACCATCAGAAGAGAAAAGTACATTTTAATAACAAAAATATTGAACGTAACTATTTTTCTTTAGATCTGCTACGCAATCTGTGTGTTCTCTATAAGATGTCAAACTATACTGTGCATATGTACACTTTGCTCTCTCTATAAATATACATGTGCATGACACATTTCTAAAAGCAGTAAATGAGTGCTGGGGAAATACAGAAACAATGCAGTTCCTAAGAGAGGCTTATTTTTCCAAGTTATTAAAAGAAGGTGGCAAGCATTCATGAGGATATGAAAATTTAAAGCTGTCTGCAGGAAACTCTGAAAACCTCTGGTTAAGGCTGCTGCCAAAAAATCTCAGCTATGTTATGTCAGAATGTTTAATTGCAAGCTGCAATTTTAATGAATGGAAAGATATGGCAAAAGCAGGGAGTTTCTGAAGCAACATAGAGCAACCGTGAAAATAAAATACCAAAGGTTGTAATCTTGAATGCTGTTGGAAGCAGGAGTTTCCATCCCAGCTCTGACTCCTTTTCCTACTGTGCAGAATTTGCCAGCTGCCTGGCGAAGGGGAGAGGTAAGCTGGTCTGGATATCATCTCCTGGGCTCAAGGCAGCACTTGTTATGTCTATGTGAAGAAGTCAACTTCTTTGCATTTGTCATTATGGGTGTTTACAGAAATGCATCTTAGGAATAAGGGGAGGAAAGGCAAATGTCAGAGTGCATTAAATAACGTATTTTCTTTACTTTCCAAGAAGCTCGCTCGCAGCATGATGTTACTATTTATATCAGATCTCTTAAACCCAGCTGTTGGTTCATGTTAACATGCAGAATGGTGAGAAAATCCCAGCAGAGGAGCGTGAATCCCAGAGAGACTTGTGTTCTGTCATTGTGAGGACCTATAAAATATCACAAGTTTTGCTGAGGTACGGGTCAAGGGGTGCAGTCAGTGAGGCACGCAATACAAATATTTCCCGTGTTGATCCTCCAGTATTAGAAGGCCAACAGCAAAGCAAAACGAAAAGTGCCAAATGCTGCCACAGACAACTTCAGATAAATTAGCTCCAACCCCTGGCTGGAAAAGTTTGAAAGAGAACTTTTACCTGTAACTCAAAACTAGCAAGTATACTGTACACCCACATTACAGCATTCTTAGACAAGCTGTGTCTGATCTAATCTTATGTACCTTGGCCACAAGTTCTGGAAAAACAAATATTCCCAAGGCAATCAGATTACTGAATGTACCATATAACGATGTGGAAATATTAGTGGTTTACAGAGGGCAGTTTATGAAATGGATTGAGTGAATTTAATTCATGCATTGTCAGGCAATTTGGATTTAACTAAAATAAGGATATCTTTTCTTGATTATATCTGTCTTTAGTGGAACACCGGAGCCAAATAGTAGCGTAACAGCATTACTCCCAACCAGGGACACGGAGGTCAGGGGAGTTTGTTCTAAGCCAGCTCTCTGAGAGCAAAAGTACTGTACTGGGGTGGTCATTATGGGGTTAACAGGGTTACCCAAAGTCTTACTGGAAAGGAACCATTATCTGCCCCTCTCTGATTTCCTGCTGCCTAGGTGGGAGTCCCCCCTTCTCCTGTCCTTTGTTTCTAATGCAAGTTCCCATCCTGAAATGCTGTGAGTACAATTTGGTTTTGTTGCAATAAGCAGTCCTTCACAAAATCTTCATTCATAGAGTACTTCCACTATTGTAAGTGAAACAATGTTAGGAATTAATCTGGCCTGCGATTTTAAGAAACCTTGTTCTTACAAGCTTGTTCCTAGACCCTCCTTCCCCATGAAGGATAACTTAATTGTTTGGCAAATATGCAAGAGCTACATAACATCCTCTACTCCTCTTATCTAGAATTTTAAAAGCCCTGCATTTTGTTTTTATACAAAGCTCACCTTTAGAAGCAGGAGACTAAGATTTTTTTCTCCAGGATACAAGATAAAAAAGCTGATTTCTGGAATAGAAGGAACATTTGAAAGGAGGCCTGAGGAACCACCACGGTATACCTCTGGAGTGTTTTGTAAGAAGGTCCTAAAATGTACTTTAAAAGTTAGTGGAGATGTGATTTTGGTGGTAGTGCCTCCAAAATACCTTGAATGGGTGGGTGGAAATGCTCTGGAATAGAGATGCAAAGGAGAGCTTTATTGCCATAACAACTGCTGGATAATGACTACACTCAACTGTGAGGCTACTCTAGTTAAAATTAAGAATACTGGTGTCTTTTTTCCCCCCATATTTTTCTTTATATTTGCTATTTCACTGGGTTTATTTCTCCTTGGATATCACGGAAATTACACTGCCTGCTGTTTGGCCAAGGGAAGAGATTTCAGGTGGTTCTTTTTAGTCTCTGGGTGGTATGTAAGATGAGCAGAAATGTGTTCAGTGGTTGTTCTCTTACATCTCAAGAGTGATCCTAGCAGATGCTTGTGAGAATTTTTCACTTGTCATATTGACACTAAAGTGTGATGTTCTCTAGGGCTTTGTCATGTTGATGCTTCTATGGTCTTATAAAGATCGTAATTTTTTTCTCTGTAGAGTGGGTTTTTCTTAATCACCTACAGCTTTGCATCCTTTGGATTATCCAGGTGCATTTGGCCTTTGCAGTCGTCCTGGAAGTTAAACCTAACGCAGAGCATGGCCATCGAGTCATGAAGTGGTTTTAGTCATTCTTCTGTGGGTTTTTTTTGTGTTACCCTAAGGGGTGATATTTTTCATTTACGCTATTGTGACATGTGAGAACATCTGTGACCTCCCCGCCACCCATTCTTTTTCACGAGCACTCCCGAGAGGGGTCTGCAGAAGCAGATGTCACAGCACATCATCGCGTATGGAAAACAACATCTGTAATTTCAATTGGGTGCCATATTTTGCACTTCCTTTTCTCAATTGTTACACAGGGCAGTGTTTCAATTGAGGGAGGGATGCATTTCAGTGGGAAAGGCGCTGTGCTATACCCCTTAACTATTGTTTGCAAGGCGCACATAGAAATCCCTTGAGCAACACATGCTACGCTTATTCTTCTAGTGCCACTGAAAAGGACAGATTAGAACCAATTATTTATCTCTTTGGCTTCCTGCTCTGTTTCTGCCAGTTTAGAATAATATGATTACATACTAAGCATAATTTATGAGTATATCCAGAAGTCCTTGCTTAGGCCTTGCTTCAGTGTTTTACTCACATTCCCAGTGACTTTTATAGCTTAAATGAAGAATTCAGGATTTTATCTGACATCTTTTCAGCATATTGCTGTCATGGGAGGATTTCACGCTATCAATCATTAGCTTCTAGTAATAGACCTTACAGGTATTATGGATGATAGGTATAGTGACAAAGAAGAGAATAAACTACATTCATATAAAAATCAATGACATTTGGACTGTTCATGTTGAGAATTGTAAGAAAACTGTATGCATTTAAATCTCTTCCCAATTATTAGAGGTCAGTAACATTCAGCTTGGAAATACCACAGTAGATGGCAATTACTGTATTTTGCTATTTCTTTGTCTTTGACACCTCTTACTAGCTTTTTCCGAGATCCACAGTAAGAAATGCATACCCTTGCACTTCTGTTTTGAACGAAAGGTGGGTGTTTCAGAAATTGTTCAAATTACTTAGTGACTGTATATTTAAACCCCAAGTAAACTGCACATTATAAATCCTGATCTTCAAAATTTCTGTAAGCTGTGAGTTACTGCTTCCATTTGAGCTAAATGTTTGGAAACAGACAACAGAAATTGACGTTCATTTTTTGGGGAATGATCTTGGAGGATCTACCTTTTCCTTTTCAATGGTGTGGTTATCGCACTGCCAGTTGGGTATTTCTGTCACCATGTCCGTTTTCCAGAGCAAGCACCCTTGATTCTCCTGTCCAGAAGAAGAGATGTGCCCTCTTCATCAGTGATTTAGTGCTTTGAAATGGCTCCCATCATTTCACTCTGAGGCTGCCGGTATCTTGCAGGATAAATCCGGAGAAGCTGTAGAGCGCAGATGATTTTTGGCAAGTATCTTTTTACCATCAAAATTTTATTTTTGGGTCATTCTTCAGCTGCTGCCTTCTGTGAAGGAGAAAGACGCCAATTTTATGTCTTTTATTATGCATTCCCAAGTAGTCTTCTCTACTTCCAGCAAAATTAATGGGAACTCTGACAAAGATAATGTGAGGTGGAGATGGATGGAGGAGAAACCGAGGTGGGCTGTCACCTTAGCCTGGAAGCAAAGACAGAGCTCATGTCCTCACAGAGCAGTGATTTTCACAGAAAGCCAGTCAGAAAAAATAGTAATAAAAAGAAATATATATATATAGGGGGGAGGTGGTGTTGGTTTCTGTGTGGATGACAGATGTAGCTGGGCTGTTTGGTGTCGGTCTCCTGCAGCATCCTCCAGTGATCAGGTCTTGCAAGAGGACGAGGGACCACTTAATTGCGACTTGTTTTAATTAACGCAAGGACGTGGTTTTGGGCCCTGAGAGCGAAGCTTTGCCTTGCTGGAGAGATGAGAACAGGGCGTGGTGGGGGAGCGGAAAGCAGCTCTGCTGGCTGCGCAGCTTTCCCGCCCGGCTGTCTCCTCCTGAGGAGGGAGGTGGGCTGTGGTAGGGGGCTGCGGGCCCCGCCATGGCGGGCTGTGGTAGGGGGCGGCGGGCCCCGCCATGGCCTTCAGGCCCCGCCGCAGCCGTTGCCCCCGGCAACCCCTCAGCGCCGGGTGCGCGCTGCCCTGCCCTCGCGGGGCCGGCGCGTGGGCGCACGCGCCGCTTTCTCGGTGGGGCGGGCCCGGCTCCGTGCGTCACTGGGGCGGTGAAGGGAGGGACGGGGACATCTGTGCGCATGCGCTGTCGCCAAGGTTGGAGAGGAGGGGGTATGGCCGAGGGCTTCCTGCGTTGTAGGCCCGCTCACGCTCGGCTTTGATTGGCCGCCGCTTCCCTCGCCGTGTCTCTGATTGAGCCCCCTCCTGTCACTCAAGGCGTCCACGTTTCATTGCGCCCCGCCCACCAACTGCTCTCTGATTGGTCGGTGCTTCTCCGCTCTGCGGGCGCTGATTGGTGCTCCCGCCCCTTCACTCCGGCGAGCTGTCCTATGGGCTCGCAGCGCCGCAGGATTGGGTCGGCGGTGAAGAATGTAGGCCCGGCCGCTCCCCATGGTAAAACAAAATAATCCGGTGATGCTGCGTGCTCAAAGCGGGGCGCTCCCAGCCCCGCCGCCGGCCGCAGGTTCACCTCGAGTTCCTCTACGCTTTCCCCCTCGTTCCGCCCCTGTCTGGCTCGGCTGAGCGCCCGCAGCGACGTCCGAGCTGCCAGGAGAAAAGAGCGGAAGGATATTTCAGGGAGTCGCCTGCGCCGCCTGAGGAGAGAGAGTGTGACAGAGGAAGTAGTTCCGGCCCCGATTGGGCCTTGTTTCCCAAAAATAGCGCCCAGCGGGTATCCGTGCGCCGGTGTCAGTGTCTCCTGAGGAGCCTCAGCGGGGAGGAGGCAGGAGCGGCGGCGGCGGGCAGCGAGGGGACGCGGGCGGGTGAGTGAGCGGGAAGGGGGGGGGTCCCCGCTTTTGGGGGCGAGCGGTAGGGTGGGGGAGCGTTCCCCGAGCCCGGCGGCTCCGGAAGGTGGCGAGGGTCGGAGGCGAGGAGCGGAAGACGAGCGAGCGGGGTCGGAGGCAGGGGCAGGGGGTGACGGGTGGGGGCAGTCGCCGAGGGGGGCAGCTCGGGGCGGGGGTCGGGGGGAGAAGGAGGTTCCCCGCCGCCATCCCCTTCCAGCACTGCCGTACCGATCGGAGCGGGGCGGGGGGTGCCGGCGGGGAAGTTGGTGCGGGGGGCGGGCGGGGGGAGGGGCGGGGGTGCCGGGGTCCCGCGGGTGGGCAAGTTCCCCACGGCCGGGGCCCTCTCCGGAACTTCCCGCACCGCTGGTTGGAGGGAGAGGATGGACATTTATGGCCCAGGCCGGCGGAGTCTGCCCGAGGGCTGGTGCACCGGGGAGAGAGGGTGGGGTACGAGGCCCTGGCGTTCGGGGAACACTGAGGTAAGATCGTCTTCGCCTGGGTGGCCAGCTCCGCTCGGGGGTGTGTGTGTGTGTGTGTGACTGGAAAGGCGGGGAGGAAAAGTACCTTTTGTCCTGCTTCTCGGCAGCCACGTTGGGTAAGCAACATCACGTTTAAAAACAAACCAAAAAAAACCCCCTTGTTGGAGCCTACCCGTGGTATACGCTGGGGAAAACGATCGGGGGTCGGGGAGGGAGGAGGTGAAGGGAGAAATAGTTAAAGTAGTTGTGGGCTGCATAAAGGTGCGTTGGGAATGGGAGGAGAAACTGTTCGCTAATGTGTAAACTAGAGGATGTTTTTGTCTAGAGGAGGAAAAGATTGAAGGTACAGCTGTCTTGTACTCCAAGTGGGGTTTTGTGCTCGGCAGAACTCGTGAGGATAAGAAAAAGCGGCTGCTCTATTTCTGACTGGAAAGACAGTAAATTATTTGAGTTTACGGGGCTGTGTTTTCCAATAGATTTTTACCTGCTTTTGAGATGCTAGGTGGTGAAGAGAATGGAATTGCATAGAAAAACTGAGCCATAGTGGCTTGTTTGACAAGTGATTAATTTCAGAGTTGAAAACCTGGAGTTCTATAGGGGAAAAAAAAGCCAATTTAAGAAGATGGTTTCTTTTAGTGCTTAGTGTAAAACCATTGTGTCCCATAGTCATGCAAGGACTAAATTTATTATGAACAGTGAGGAAAAGGGGTTCTGGGAGGTACAAAGGAGCAAAAAAAAAAAAAAATAATAGTAAGGAAAAAAATGTGGTTTGGTGTGGAATTGGTAATATAGACAGTATTTATTTTAAACCTTTTTCACGGTCTGCTGAATTTTTATGCAGCATAAGGAGGGCTATAACCTTTCAAACTTATTTATGTTAGCTGTCTATACATAATTGTTCCTTATACAAGTCTTGTTTTTTATTTTTGGGAACTAGGTATCTGTATTTTGATAGACATTTCTGTTCCCTTGTTATTGCTAGCTAGTGTTTAAATAACCTGCGCGAAAGGTGTCAGAGCAACGTTCCTATAATCTGTTGTCTGTTTTTAAAATTATTTAAAATGTTTACCTTTTAAGTGTAAAAATAAAATCTTTGGTTTTTTTGCTCCTCTAACAAGCAATTTGCATTTGGGTGAGAAGTGTGAGGTTCCTCTTATAAACTATTTTTTTCACTTAGGTGCTACAAGATGAACAAAGTGACATGTCTTTCAATTACATAATTTGGAAGAATTGTAATAAAGGATGCAATTTTAACACTTTTGGTCACTAAGGGGCATAATTACTAAATGATATTTTAAAATTCTATACTTGTTTTCCTAGCAAAACAAAAGTGAGAGAATGGAACAGTTTGTCTTGATGTTAAGGGATTATAATAGTGCTGGCCAGTTGGAGAAGAGCCTTGTTTGATTGAGGGCGTTCAGTTTGGATTTTAGGAAGGAAAATAACCTAGTGCCCTGGTTAGTTATCTTTCTCCTCCATAATTCTTTCCTAAATCTGTAGTTGACATAGTCTACCAGGAGTAGTAGAGGAGTATCATCAGTAAACGAGAAGAATCCTTCAATGGGAGGGACAGGACCTACTTCAGAACAATTTTAGTGTAGATGGCAGTCTCTCTGCTAATGCAGCTCACCTAAACCAGTTTTAATATTATAGCATTTCTCATGATTTATTTGTGAGAAGGTGTCTACAGATTGTAAACTATGGTAGAAATATATTAGCCTTTCGCTTGTATGTTTCCTTGTTTTCTCCATTTTTTAAAGTGTGCCTTCAAACCGATGTGGTTATACCTCACCTCTATAAATGAGTGGGCCCATAGGATACTTTGCATATGCATAGATACTGGATTTAGATTTCTATAATTTCACATAACATGTTTCTTTCTCTGCGAAACAAGGGATGAAGAAATAAGTGAACACTGAATTTTATGAAGCTAGGTAAATTTATTTTCCAGAATTGAGTCGTGGTCGACTAGTAAGATAAGGAGGACTTGGCGGAATTAAAACTTGAAATAATTCTGGAGAATAAAATGGCTTATTATGGCAGAGGACCTATCTTATTTAGGAACCTTATTTGAGCTGAAGTGCGTGCGGTTTACCTTAAACTGGTAATGTGGGCAGCAAAGCTTTTTATGGGGTTTATTTTAGAATGTTAGCCAAGTTTGTTGGATAACTTGTTGATGTCATTCTGCGTATTCTGGGCCTAAGCGCTGCTTCAGAGAGACTAGAAGCACCATGCAAGTCTGTGAACAATGCCATGCTACCTTGCCTGCTCTCAGTCATGCCATGCATAACAAAACACAGCTGATTAATTCTCTGACAGTAGTAAAAGTAGTGTAGTATAATGCAATGTAATGTGCAAATCTGTATTAGCTTGGGAAGTCATTTTTTTTTCCTAAATTGGAAATATCTTGAAGTTTTAATAAGTGTGATTTGTTATGTCTTGCATGAGAGAGATCTGTGTTACAGCTCAATTTTTAAAAAATATATTTTCTAAAAATTAACATTAGTACATTTTATTCAGCTCACCAAATTCTTATTTTTATTTTTAAAGGCCACAGGATTAAATACTCTGTGTAAAATTTAGGCCTTGGGCCCATTCAGTATGACAGCAGCTGGATAATGTGTGCAAAACACTAGGAAATACTTTTCCTTGACATTGTAACAAACCTTACTCTTACTTTGAATTAATTTGAACATTATGTGGCAATGTATATGCCGCATAACTTCTTAACGCACAAAATGGCTTTATTTAAGTTTTCACATTTCTTGTGTTTGGAAGATATTGTTTCACATACGTAATAAATAATGTGTTCTTCGGTTGATCAAATGGCACAAAAGTCAAAATCTCTGTCTGTGACTAATACGGGTGATTTTTGGTGCCTGTTGCCTTGTGTTCAGATTTGATTTCTTCAACTCTGGTAGCAGGGAAAATAAATGCAGTATTCCTCTCTTTTCTTATATGCTTTATTGCTAGTGCTGGAAGACTAATGCAATAATTATTTGAATGGACTAGCCAATGTGGTACTCAATGGGGGTTTAGTTTAACTATTTCTCCTATCGTGTGAAGTGAATAAAGTCTCTGAAGGTGCAGTCAGACCCTGAAATAACTAAATATAGTTGACTTTTTCCCCGAATGTTTACAACGTGGTTTTGGTGTCTTATGAAGGTTGTAAGATTACAACAAGACATTTTTTTGATTCCCCGCCGCCCCCTTCCCCTCAAGGTGGTCTTGTTGACCTTCCATTAAAAGACTCCAGGAACTTTTTTGGGCAGCTAATCAAGATGCATTTTAGGTCATTGATACAGTATCTAATGAACAAACAAAGTAGTATTACAAGAGTTAAAAAAACAGACTTCAAATGTGTAATATGACAACTACCCTCCCCCAGCATGTGTTCTGTGGTAGAGTACCAGCTAATAAATACTGCTATGGAGGATTAAGTTTGTAGCCTGCAGTAGCGTAGTTTGCTGTGTTTATTTCAAAGTAAGCATATGATCTAGATTTCTACCTCTTACCTCCCTCATACAGTGCATTATTATAATACCTGATTTTTTCAAGGTATGCTTATGGAGTTGAAAGGAAGGGATTTTTTTCTTCCATGTTAAGGGACATTTATTTTTGTTTATCAACTGTGTTGTGTAGACTTCTGTTTAATGGTTCTGTGAGATTTTTTTCTAAATTTCTTTATCCTTAGCTCAAATATGCTTTTCTTAAGGAACATAAGCCCTTGTACTGTATACTCTCATTTCCATTTGACACTAAAGAGGAATTAATGTCTTGCAAGACAACTCTGTTCCTGAGATATCAATCCCCCCTGCCAAAACAGTCACTGAGCTGGAATATTTTAAGTGGTGTATATGATAATCTTCCTTTCTCCTTTTCTCCTTAATCTGAGGCTGCAGTGAATAATTAGGTAGGAATGACTGTTGGGTAAAGACAGTTAAATTTTGTGGCCGGTCTTTTTTCAAAATTTTGATGCAGGAGAATATAGAACCTTTTCTACAGAAAGCACTATGCTTTTTGTTCCCCATGTGTTTTAACAGTACAAGTATGCCTATATAATGAGAAGAAAATACATCCTTCTTAATAAGAGTGTGATTAATTGAATTATTTTGCAGGGAATTAACTACTCTATATTCAAAATGTTAGTGATGCTTAATTAGGTAGGTCTCCCAGTTATATTTGTCTCTGTCCCTAAAGAGCTTTTGAATTCTGCCAAAGTCCTTATGGGCCAACCTAGAGACTTAAAAGTGTATTCTGTATTGCTTTATGCTCAGCTGGATTTCACTAGTAGTTACCAAGTATTGTTGTATGCCTATTTTAAGTATATCAAGATAAAAAGTGTTAGGAACTATCATCCAAGCATAGTTGTGGAAAGGTGCTTGCTTTGACTTAAGTATCTGTGTACCAGGCATTGGTGACAGAGCATCTTTTACTGTGGTTTTTTAACTTTGTTTTTTTGTTTGCTTGTGTGGTGTTTTTTTTTTTTAAATAATGAGCTAAATAACTGTGAGAAAAAATGTGTTTGCCTTCGATGAGGTGGTTGGAGATCACCTAAAAGAGTGGGGTGTAGAACCGGATGGGCTTGTGCTCGTGATACTTCTATGATGATGATAAGGGGGGAAGAAGGATTTTTTCCATTTACTTCAAATCCTTTCAATTGTTTTTGAAACTTAGCTTCGTTTGAAAACCAGATTGCTTCCAACATGGTCACTTAGTATTTCATTGGACTAATGTTATTTTTATTGTTTGAAAGCTAACCATAGACCTGTAAGAATATATAAAGCGGATCTGTCATTTTGATACCTGCAGTACTTACTACTTGCAGGCTGTGGCCAGTATCAGTATTGAGGGCTGTACCAACGTACACAGGCCTGAACTTGTAATTTTCTGTGATTGCTTACAATGTTTGGAAGGTCAAGGGGGATAAATTATTAAACTTTTAGCTATGTCATTATGTAAGCACATCTATAAGTGAGCTGTGCTGTGGCTACGCTATTAAACATTTCTTTCTTGAAGATACTGGCATACAGAGTTGAAAGAGAGAATTCAGAAGAGATGATTTCAGTATCCTTTATGATGTGTAGGAAGGTATTGTAAATGTAAAAAGGCGGGATATGGAAGAATCACAAACAGTTGTAAGAGAAGAGAGTAAGCAAGTAGATGAACCTTGAGACACTCACGGATATACACACACACACAAAGATGAGGGGTCATAAAAGGCAGAAGAGACTTGCCTTGGCAGTGTCCATTATAGAAACTGTGTGAAGGTGTTAGGATAAGGTGACTTCACCCCCCCTGTATCGTGCAAAATCTGCAATACTTGAGTCCAGGAGGCTGAGAAGGAAATCGTAACAGTTTTGGGTTTTTTTTTCACCTCAGATATATAAAAAAAAAAAAAAGTGATAGTGTTTTTAAGATATGTCCCCAGATATTTTGAATTGTATTTAATTGACTGTCTTACTGTTGTGGAAAACTTGTAAAGTGTAGCTCAGAAACATTGTGTGAGATTATCAACATTAAGGACATCTTGTTTTTGGTATCATTCTTTCACAGCAACTGCCCTCTTCCTGATATGACTGCATGCATCCTGTTTTAAAAACTGTAAGCTGACAAGAGTGACTGCTAATAAGTTGGTTAAGTTGGTGTATATAACAATTTAGAATGTTGCTTTTTTTCAGTGTGAGCTTTCAAAGCACTGAGTCTTTTGAGAATATTAGAGAAAATGAGATGTTCCATCATTGCTGTGCTTGTATTATGTTGTCATGCCATGAGGGTAATAAACTAAATATTTCAGTAACTAAGTATTATTATTTTTCCTTGAAGCTGTTAAAATTATTGTGTAATGATACGAGGTTTTAACTGCAATTCAGATGTCTTAAATTTATGCTCAGAAGCCTATTGGTTTCAGGGTGAAAAAGGGCAAAGTAAAAGGTATGACAAGAGATACACTGTTTCCTTTCTGTACACATCAGGTGAAAAGTGCTATTTGCTAAAATCTTTGAGCCTATAGGCTGTCAAACTATGTTTGTTAGCCTGGGTTTGGTAATATATGTATTAGCTTGGCTAGTTGGCTTTTCGGATTTGAAGCTTTCGAGTGCAGAAGAAGGATTTCCTCTGAGAGACTTCCTTAATATCCTCCTGTGTTGTTTTTGAAGCATTAGGATTTTTGTGGTTTGTGTGGGGTTGTTTTTTTTTTTTGTTTGTTTGTTTGTTTTGTCATCTTGTTGTTCTCTTTATCTTTGTTCATAGTATTCCAAACGTTAGTGCCTTTAATTTTTGTCACGGAAACATATATGAAGATCTTTGTTTTGAGAGATGTTGGGCTCAACTGTAAAAAAAGTGCCAGCAGTAAAAGTATTAATGGGTTTCCATTAGGAAGCACTAAATTAGAAGAACTCCTTCAGCGGAAGGAGACCATCCTGTGTGGCTGAAGAGAGATGCGATCAGTAGGTAGAGGCAGGTATTAACTGGGTATAGGAGATGGAGAATATGGGTATATTTGCAGAAGTTGTGGTTATTAGCACAAATACTCTAAAAAATTCACAAGGAATATGTAGAACATGTAATAACATTGTTGAATATGAAAGAATAATTTTCAGTTTTAAGTAGCTGCTTGTTGTTTCTTTTGTCACAAATACAAAAATTCTGAACCTGAATAGCCATCAAAAAAGTAACAGGAAACTTACTAATTGAATTAACTGAAGTTTAAAAAATATTTTATTTTACCAAACCTATATTACAGATAGAAATACAGAACACTTGTTCTCAGCGAAGGACACGGGGACATTCAAAAAGTCCCCTGTCATGGGAGGGACTTTGTCATGGGTTTAATATAAGTTGAAATTTGAAGGTGTGGGGGGAGGGTGGGGAAATGACAAGAGTTATCTTAAAATAGTTGTCAAATGATTTTTTTTCCTTTTTTAAAAAAAAAGCTCTTGGTCAATTTTTCTATTTATCGCTGTTAATTCAGTAGCTCCAAGGAATTAGTGAAATGTGATGTTCAAATGATTAAAAGTTCTGGATTTGAAAGCATAAGTGATTAATGTTCCTGAATACTGGAGTCATCTAGGTGCTTCCTGCAAAATAGGAGGAAAGTACTTTAAAAGCCTAATGATTTGTTCGGGAGAGGTAATAGGGTTATGGGATAGTAATAGTAGTTGAAATTTTCAACACTCAGTATTCTGAAGGATGCTCCTAGTGACTCCTAGTTGAATTTTTTTATTGTTTTACAGGCTTATCTCCATAGGAGGCCTGGATTCACAGTAAGATGAAATGTAACCCAATAGCCCACAGTTATCCCGCTCGCTGCTTTTCAGTAAATCTTCTGCAGATACTTTTGGCATGCCCTATATATGAGACTTCTCTAGTTCAGTGGGTTGCAGTCTTTTTTTCTCTATTTGTAGATTCCCCATATGTTTTTGCTGAGGAGATGGACTCCTGTACTGTCAAGTTAAGCCTGGTGGTGACATGCTTGTTTCTATAGTTATTTTTTGAAGATGCTGTAGAATTAGTCAAGGAATCCTTTTTTTTTTTTTTTGTCAAGTACACGTGTGTTTACAATGAATAGTGCATTAGCACAGGGTGCTTAAATGAAACTTGCACCAATCTTAGAAAATAGTGGAGTCATTCACTTCAGAGGAGCTGATTGGAGAGGGGATTGAAGTGTTATGACTAGGAAGAGACCCAAGTAAAAACCTTCTTTTTTATTTAAAAATAATAAAAAAAGCTGCGAAGAGGACATGCCCCATGTTAGAAGGTTATGATCCAAGACCAAATTGTAGTCATGTTATGAGCCCCTGCAGCACCCTCTGGTGATCCAGATAGGCTTGTGCAGTAGTTGGGGTCCTGGCTGAGCTCCTGAATGAGCAAAACCGTCAGGTTTTGCTACAGGACTAAAGAGATACTTTAGAA
The DNA here is from genome assembly GCF_964106895.1 of Numenius arquata. Lineage (NCBI taxonomy): Eukaryota > Metazoa > Chordata > Aves > Charadriiformes > Scolopacidae > Numenius > Numenius arquata. The sequence continues at coordinate 4,329,595 of NC_133586.1, read as the reverse complement.
CAAGCCTAGGCTACAACCAACTTGATGTTACTAATGGGTGCTACTGGGTTTTGCTGCCATTTTTTTTTTTCCTCTTTACCATCTAATTTTTGTCTAAGAGGAGACGGAAGTCATTAAAGGATCTGTAGACTGTCCTGTTAATACTGGCTCTAGGCAAGCACAGCCAGTGTGATTGCATGAGATAAAAGGATTCCAGCTTTATGGCTGGGTTGCTCAGGAGCAAATCAAGTGTGGTATGGGGAAGAGGGAAGAACAAAGACAATGTGTGTATGAAAATTTTTATTCTGTGTACTATAGCCCATTTTATCTATGATATTAAAATGACTTGGAGAAGCAGTGGAGATAAATTTAATAAATAGTCTGAACAGTAACAGTGAAGTAGTAGTTTTACAAGTAATAAAACTTACAGAACTTCCATTTCCCTTATATTTCGACTCTTCTGTTATTCCTTGATCTTCCAGAGTCTCCCCTCTACACAGTCTATTTCTTGAAGTTCTGTAAATATCTGAAATGTCCTGCTAGCTGTGGCTACTCTGAGTCTACCCTGCTGACTGCCTGGGTGATCCAACAGAACCTGCTGCCTGCCTGGTCACTCACGACAGGTCAGGTACGGCGCTTGGGTACTGTGTGCAACCACCAGGTCAAAAATTCTGCAGCACTTTGTAAAGTATTAAAAAGAATTGATAGTTTTACTATTGCGCTTGGTTGAAACTGGCCAATTGAATCAGAAGCTGTTAATGAGGGAGAATAGACTGTGATCATGTAAACCTCATTATATTAGAAAAGCAGGTTTAGAAAGCTGTGGGTAGTACAGTTCCATCTTCAAGATTTTAGTGCCATCACTGATAATGCTCTAATCTTGTATCAGTAAAGTGTTATTTTTTTAAGTGTTTTTATTTAATTTTAGGAAAATACACTCTTAAAGGTAGGATGATTTAAAACTCTGTTCAGTTTCTTAATTTGTTTTGCTTTTAATGTATTTGATTTGACCTAAATGTCATATTAGGCTGTGATTTGTTCATTCAGCAGCGTAAAGGTAAATCTTAAATAGATCTTTGTTTTGATGATACCCGTTTGTAAGTATATGGGAAGATAGTTGTGTAGAGCATTTGTGATTTCTTCATACCCAGAGAGTCTGGTCAGGATGCTGTTTGCAAAATTCTGTAATGGTTTGGGGATTTCACGCAGGGGATTGACTCTGCAGCATTTGTATTCAGGATTTGATTCTTGTGATCTAGAATAGAAGCTCAATGGGTTGTGATTGCAGCTGCCTATCCTCTGCTTTTCCCTTGCCAGACTTTGGACCCTAATTGTATATAGTTTTGGACAGCAGTTTGCTTTTATGTGTATCTTCTGGAGGTGGGGGAGCAGGAGCTTATTTGCATCAAAGAAACTCAGAAGACCTGTTTGTCTAGAAACCATATAGATTTTTCTCTTTTAACACCTTGTGTCTAATCTCTTCCCCCCCCCAACAGAAGAATGGAGGGAATGTCTTCTTTTGTTCTTGAGAGATACTAATAAATGTCTTTAAAATCCTCTCCCCTCCCCCCCATGTTTTATTGAGGACTTTCTAGATCCTGTTTTTTTAAACATGAAATTTTAGGATTGTTCAGTAATAAAACCTATGACAATATTCCTAAAGATGCTGACTGGCTGGCTCTCAAAAGAGGGTTCAACCTGCTTTTCCAACTTGCATTCCTTTAATGAAATGTTAATGAGAAGAAGATCTGATAAATTTCTTGAAACTTTCTGTGCAACAAACTCAGTCTGAGGATTTTTCTTCAGATCCATTTCTTTTAAGGCATCTATGTTTGTTTCTGTAGCTGTCTTGTGTGCATGTAGATAATGCCTACAAGCAAACCACAAAGATCTTGGTGTGTTGTTCTTCTAAGACTTGAATGACTAATTTTCTCAAGGTGTAAGGAAAAGCAGCCCTTCGTGTGAAGTTTCTTTTGTGCTTGTGACAACTGTTAGAAGCAGGAGAAAGTAAGTACAGACTAAAATTTGGAGTTGCAATCTGACGAGGTATCCTCCTGTCGTCTTATCTTGAATAGTTGAGATCACAATTCTTGCTTCTGTCTTATCTGTACTTCACTGCTTTTAATTCTTCACAGTCTCTTCTGCTTAATCTTAATGGCTTATAAGATACTTCACTGGCATAATTAGCTTATCTTAAAATAGTCTGATCTGTTAGCAATATTGGAACAGTAAAGGGACAGCCAGCCCAACAATCATTGGGTTTCATGTAGTGCACCCACAGAGATGCGTCAGTGTTTGGGCCACAGGGGAGGAAGGAAGGAGTAGGTGAGAATTTCTCGAAGATATAACTGGATCTTGAGCATGAATGCTTCAGCCTGCCTGTGTTAGGATTTACAGATATTTTCCTTCAGGATTCTGACAACAGCCAATTAAAATAACTAGAAAGCTTTTTTTGTTTTGTTTCAACCAAGATACAAGTAAAGTGGAATGAAGATACAGAATTCAGTTCCATGGGAGTTCCTTTGCATAGGTTGTTTTTTATAGTTGTAGCTTGAGTGTGTCTGGCTTGGGTTATGAACTTTAATGCTTGAGAGCCTCTCTCATCTTACCTCCAACTCCTTGTTTCAAACTTAGGAGTATTTTTGGTCTCAGACCTTTAAACTTTGAGGAGTCCTACTGTTAATGAATCTACTTACTTGAGACTCTGTATCTGGGTTTGACTACTTTCTGTGATTGTCTTGCAGTCTTTCGCATTTGCATCTCTGTAGACGCAAACACAAATTTGGGCAAGGAAAGAATTGCATATATTAATGAAAAGATTGTTGTAGGTGTATTAATTCTGAAGGGTAAGCTCTGTATTTTAAAATGTGTATTTGTGGAAGATCTTGTGCTGCAGTTGTTACTGTGGTTGCCACAATATTCAAGGGATTAGAATACTTTTTGTTTCTTGTTACTATGCAGAGAAGGAACTTGATATACAATACATTCAGGATGCTGCTTATGATGTGATTTATTCCATATTTTCTGGAAGACATATTTTTGGATTTCTATAGAAGAGTACCTCTTTTTCCGAAGTTCATTAAAAAAACCCAAATTATATGCCAAATTAACATGCTTTTTTTTGTTGATGAAAAATGGATTTCAGCGTTTACTGTGATACAACTAACCTTTTGGTGAAATGTTCAGATCCTCAGTAGCTAATGCTATGCATACAAATAGTGGCCACTCTTGACTTTAAATGGAAAATGTAGCTCTATTATTTCAATGGGTAAAATGCTTTTTAGGGAAAGTTTTTTTTTCTATTTTTGGATTGATAACTGTTCATTCGGAAGTCTAATAAGACTTTTGTATTGACATTTTTAGGTCCTGTTTTTTGATCTCTGAAACCCTGCAAAAAAAAACTTTTAAGAAATGCTTTTATTATGTAGTGTTTGAGTTTGCAGACCATCATTGAAAGACTGAGTTGGACTCTGTAAGATGTAGTTAAAACCAAATTCTCCTGATAATATTTGAGTTCTACTTCCAGGTGGGTTTCATATACTACTTCCATGCAGGAAGTGAGAACAGTAGTTTTTACTGTACATCTTGCAAGATTTCTTGAGCATTTCCTGTAAATGGCAGTAACTTGGCAAGTCCTATGCGTAGTTTAATATTTAAACTAAGTTTAGTTTTATTTTGCTGGTATTGCTTGTCCTCTTACATATACAGATAGAGTTGCAATATAACTTAAGATTGGGAGGTGGAACTTGCTTTTCTTCCTGTTAGATCTATGCATCCCAAAAGCTTGGTATAGGCACGGTTTTAGTATGGGTCAGTTTGTTATAACAAAGTTATTTTGGTGAAACTTGGAGACCAGATTACATGAAGTCAGCTTGCAATTGAATTTGGTACATTTCTTCTAATGCTTGTTCTGTATTGTGTGTAGAATTCTTTTCCCCCCTTTTTTCTCCCGCATTCATTAACTGTGCTTACAATGAGTTTTCAGTGAATTAGTTTCAATGTTCCAGCTAAATCCTTGGCTGTAGGGATGGTGTCAGTGGCGGAGATCTTACTCTGGTAATCTTTCTACCATGTTTCCTTGTGTCTGTTAGACCTATTTAGATGAAAATGCTGTAAGCCGATGGCATTGCCTGTGTGCTTGTTCCCCATTATACTATTAATGTTTATGTCTTAGAAGTATTAGTAGAGAGATTATTAGGAGAGGAAGTCTAGCACAGAAAAGCTTCCTGTAGACTACTTGAAGTAGTGCTGAATTCTAACAGGGTTCCCATGGTAGTAAATGTGTTTTCTTTAATACACATTAGTCAGATCTTGCTATTGTCTTCTTTATAATACAGCGTGTTGGCTGTATTATGGTCAATACACAAGTTGCCTTAGTAAAACTTTCTAAAACACTATTAAAAATAACAACGTAAAACCATGTTTGGCAAAAAATGCTAAAGAGTTCTAATGGCTCCCGAGCGTGTAAGGCACCGTCTTTTTCTCTTTTTGGCATTCACATAAGCTCTTTAATCCAAGTCTTTTGTCTTTTACTCCTCTGCTGTATTCTCATACTAAATTAAATTATTTAACTTTTATTTTAGCAACAGGAGACAATATGAGCAGAATCAAAGTACTGTATCTGTCTAAATGAGTGATACCTAATTGGATTATCATTGTTTAGAGAACACGTCTGCCGTCATTCATTGTGAAACTGTACATTTCTGTTTGAGAGCTACAATAAATATTGAAATCTCACTGTTCAATCTAGTGAATGTAGCTCTAGAGCTGCACTTTTTTTGCCACTCTGAATTTCCAGAATGTACCAGTGGGTTGAGATGCTGTTCTGGAATTCCAGGATTTCAGCGAAGGGAGCTCTGGCTGCAGTTTAGTGGCAGAGAAGGGCACGCATCGTTTGCCCAGTCAGCCCGTGGCCAGCCCTTCTCTCCTGCCTTGGCTGCTGTGCCTGTCGCAGGAGGCTTCGCCCTCTCACTGCCCGGGGTTCAGACTCTGCTCACAGGAAGATGCAGTGGATCTAGAGATGCTCAGAGTCCTTTAAATAATGAGGGAATATAATGTCTGTATTTTACAATAATTTTTCTTGAAAAGGTGTTTCTGCGTTAAAGTGCTGTTTTGCTAGTCTCAGGCAATTAATGTAAGAAATCTAAAACCAGAATGTCCTTTTGCCAGACCTTAGACCTGTGTACCTGGTAGGTCTGTGCAGTATGCTTAGGCGTGTTACAAGCTTATAGGCCTTACCTATATTTCCCATAGAGCAACTTCTTCGGTTTATCTTAATGTTTACATTTGAAAGTCTTGCTGAGGTAGCTTACTAAACAAGGTATGGTTGGAAAAATGCTACTAATTAGATCTGGTTTCCAGATTAGAGACCAAATTCAGGAAAACAGCCTTTTAGTTTGTTTAGCTAGAATTCCTCAGATTCCCTCTTCGATCAAAGGTAAAGCTATATTGTGCTACACGTATATAGAGAGATGTATGCAGGCTACCTTGAAACTACTTTAATGTAGCTGTGGGAGTCTATGGCATGTTAGGATACCCACATGGAGAAAGCATTTTTTTTTTTTTTTTTACCTCTACCACTTGAAAATCCATGGTGTCACAAAATGCTCTTTAATGGAAGTACGTAAATGGGGCGAACCTGTTTCTTAATGAGGAACACGTCTTAAGAGTCATATTTGTCATCTATTAAGTCTTTGAGAAGTTAATCTGTTCAGTTATGACTGTTCACTGGTGAGATGTGGATGGCAACGCACCTGCATTTTTGAGGTGGGCATGTCTTATCACATGGTCTCGTGTGGTTTGTAGCTGTGAATTCCTGTTTCAGCTTTTCATCATATATTTAGCAGAAGAGGACTATTTGGTATGTTCCAGTAAAGCAAGTGACAGTCAGCACCCACCAACTTTTATTCTTTTTCCATTTCCAAATGTGGTTTGGTCATTTTTATGCATTGTAAGAACATTAATATTCTTTGATTTAGCAAGCTTTGCTGCATGAAATGCCTTCAAAAGTAGGCTTGAAATTCTTCATAATTATTGTGTGACGAATTTAAATGAGTCATCCTTAAAAAAAAATAAATCTTTTTTTTGTTTGCATATTTCATTTAGATGATCAGACTACAATGAAGTTTGTGACTTCAGGAGAACTTGTGTTCCAGAATTTGTCAGTGGTCTAGATTGACGCCTCTGTTCCAAGAAGAAAGGTTTTGGCTCAGGTGGCCTTTAGCTAATCAGGAAAACTAGGGAGGTAAAAAATTTTGTTTCATTTTAATCTGTATATGTGACAGAGGCTTCTGAACTGTCCAGCACAGAGATCTTGTGGTGTTGATAATGATTGGATGATGATGGTGGTAGTTTCTACTCTGTTGTAATTTAACCTTACCAAATGGATGTCTGACTCTGAGAAGCTTTAGCTTTAAGTAAGGACTTTATTCTGCCAAATACAACTTCCATCAGCTTTTGCTATTTACAAATTTGGAAGATAAAAAAGTAGAAATAATTTTCTAGTGAGAGTGATGCATTTTTGCATTTGTTTTCGGTTTTCCAGTTGCTACTTGTAGGTTAAATTAAATTGTGATCTGGAGGACTTCTATGCCTCAAAGCTTGTCTGCAATCCATTGCTTTAGCAGCAAGTGTTACTTTTATTGACAAAACTTGCCTTCTTACGAGTGTTTTCCTATTGAGGAAATTTAAGATTGGTGCCTTGTCTTTGGAGTTGGTTGATTGTTTTCTGACCCTGGTGCAAATGCCTTAGTCCTCATCTCCCTGCCTAGGTGCAATTTAACAATCTCTTGTCCTGTTCTTTGTCAGTGTGACAGGGCAGAACAGTATTTTGAAGAGGAGGTATTGCATGCCATGTGATTTGGCTAAAGTGAAGGGATGTAAACAATTCAAGTTATGTTGCATATGATTTTTTGGTATTAGGATCTGGAAGAGTGAATATGTCAGGCTTGAGCTGTTTATTCTTTATAATTTTTTTTTTTTTTGAGATAGTTGCAAGTAAACCAGAAGTATTTCTCGCCCCCCCCTCCTTCTGTCTTTCTCTGCTATTTTTTGGAGCTTCCATTCATTTCACTTCCCAGTGGGTGGATGATGAGTTTTCTGACAGATTTATCTGTTAAAGTGCTAGCATTTTTCTCCTGAGGAAGAAAGAGAAAGTCTTGTAAATTCTACTCTCAGTAAGTATCTTGTTTTTACTTATCTTAATATCTTTCCTTTCACTTTTGATTTGTCGTCTAATGCTCTCATGACTAAAGTTCCAGATCAGTCAACTGGGTATGTCGCATGAAGAGATTTTTGTTCTGTTTTTCCACCTGGAGTCCTGAACAGTAGATGCTCCAAAACTGAACGGTTATGTACCAACACTTTTGGAGAAACAAAACAATTACTGTCTGGTCTTAAAAACAGGCCATCTGCATAGTTTTACATTATGCAAGCTATGCTTTTATTGGTTATCATGTTAGGTAGGTTTTGATTTCTGTTGTTGTTGGGTTTTTGTTTGCTTCTGAAGTAAGAGTGACCTGTAATGCATCAAACAGGTGCCGATGATTTATTTCCAAGTCCTCCACCAAGCTCAGCGTTTTTTAAAATGCATCGCATAATATTGAGCATTTACTGTTCTCAGTCAAAACATGTTTCATGTGATCTGTAAAACTGTAAATTTTCTCAGTAGGACCCTAATATTATGTGTTTGCAGTAAAATTTCGGTGGTTTTTTTTTTTACTTTTTACTATACTGGTGAAATTTGGAAGCTACATTTTTAGTGGTGCTGTCAAAAACGTTCATTAGAAGGATGAAAAACTTGAGGTTTGTAGACAAGTTCTATTTGTTGTTCTCATTTCATAGGTTTTCTTCGTGTTGCAGTTTACTGGTTCAGTTACTTCATTACTCTCTGTATTTTTTATCAGTGTAGCTCATTTGTAGTTATGTGGTTTTTCGTTGTGAAAGGAATCCAGTAATAAGACTGCTCTAAATGTGTTAACTGTTGTATACTTCTAATGTGCTGGTACTTTTTTTTGGGTGTTCTTCAATGCTGTGACTTTGCTAGTAGCAGGTCAGAATGGTATGTAACTCTGAAGTCATCAAGATGGAAAAAAATTTTCAAATAAGATGTAATGAGAAAATGGTTCAAGTCTGATGCAGATGAGGAAGTGATGGCTTAAATAATTGAGCAGTAACAGAAAAAACGAATTTAGCAGAAGTAAACAATTGGAACATTATAATTCAGCGAGGCTCACATTTTTGCCAGTTATGCAGAGGTGAAGCATGGTTCTTGAGGAGGTGGTTTGTTTTTTTTTTTTTCTCTTTGCAGTGACAGCTTCTGTTCTCCCATGGGTTGGGGGTGGGGAATTCTTACCAGCAGCTGCATAGAAATCTGTAAGTGCAAAGATGTCCCAGATTTGATGTTAAAGCTACCAGGCAGAGCACTGCTGTGTATTAGCACTTACTTTATCTGGTAAAACAGCATCATATTATCTCAATCATGTGCTGATGTGTGACGCTATATGAATACGTATTCTGTGTGTAACTAATACAAGTTTTTCTCCTGGTTCATTAAAAAAATCTCTCCTTTTATTAGACATGATTTGATGCCTCCAACATGGTGCCTTAGTGCAGAAGTTATAATGTCAAAATGAAACGTGGTCAATATGTCAGGACCATGGTGTAGACTCCAGATAGTTTGGTAGTTGCTTAACTTTTGCATGACTAAAATTGCAAGTGTTATAATACTTCTGTAAAAATGTGGTATTCTGTACCTTTTGTCAGTGTATTATATAAATACTAGTGTTCTCTGCAGACTAATTAAGGAATGACTTTGAATAATATTCTAGTTTAAAGTATCATCTACTCAAAATCCAACCATTTATTACAGCATATTTGTACCTGTACCTCTCTTTGTTCTCTTAATATGACCATAGCATATCTTTATTGTGAATGACTCGGTACCTGTTGATAGTTCTGTCAGGTTTCCAAATGTCCCCCGTGTAGTGGAACGGGAGGACCAGTGCTATATTAACAATCTTGCGAAGTTTCTGCTTACGAGGAACAGTGTTAGGATGTGCGTATAGCATGCAGCAAACATGCAGTTGCAGCTTAAGTAGGTATATGAAATGACTTTAAAGTAGCCACTGTGGATATGGTTTTGCTAGAGTAGCAACAGGCTGAGATTTTTATGAGGACTTGCTGGTTAAATATTTACCAAAGGTCTGTATGATTCCCCATGCCTCTAGCTTCAGTGCTGAAGCTTACTGTGATTACATTCTTAGTGATAAGTATTTGAATTTGAGTTAGGCTTATGAAAAGAAAAGGATTAATGTGTATTCTTCCAGCAGAATACAGATACTTTTCTAATCTCTCTTGACCTCAGTGATCAAGACTATTCCCCTTTTATTTTAGCATTCTCCAAGGCAGCAGCTTGAAGCCATGGTTATCTGGAACGTCCCCCTGTGTTAGTCTATAGGCAGCTTTTAGAAGAGATTGCCTTCCTTTCCCAATTAGGCTGGTGTTCCCTGTAGTGGTATCCTCTTCTGTAGTATGACATAGGAAAGTATTGTGACAGAAGTTGATACAATATTTCTAGTGTGCACTCTATTAATTTTGACAACTCAGATTTGTTTGTACTTTTTATATGCCAGTGTGTGTATTTCTTTATATGTCAATATATGTGGAAACAATGTGTGGGTTTTTTATATGTCAATATCTTTTTATAGAGAACATCTACTATGAAATTGTTAGAACAGTATGCAATGCTACTTATTTAAAATGTATTCTAGTAGTTACTGTGTACCCAGCTGGTTTAATAAACAAGTAAAACATGTCCAATGTAGTTGAATAGCCTATGCAGTTCATATAATGTACTGTTTTATTTTCATCAGTCTTACACATCACACATTATAGACTATAATCTTGTGACCTTTTCCTTAAATTTTCACTGCCAGAGAGTAAAACAAACCAATAAGCTTTGGAGCTTTGAATCTTAAAAATTCATAATATAGATAACTTAAATGCAAGGCTTACATGTGTGTTTTAAAATAGTAAATTTAAGGTTAAAGTAGCACTGGCATGCTCTGATGGTGCTCTGTTGGCATAGTTTTTCCCTTCAGATGGTTGTTTGGAATGTGAAGCCTCTTCCTATATTTGCTGTAGCGGAGCTGAACTCTAGTGTCACTTATAGGAGAAATTTAATACAAGCAGCTTGTACAGAACTGACCTGCTGCCATGATAGCACGCAATATATTTAGCGTGCATGTGTCTAGTAACCGTGTGATCTTATGGAAGTGAATAAAACAGTGAAACTCTCAAAAGTTATAATTTCTCTGAATGTTTTCAGAGTTCTCTTAATTAAATGCTATCAGACTGTTTGAAGAGACTCAGTTTGTAACTGATATGTAACCAAGTGCAGAATTTGCAATACTGCAGCATTGTGGCTGCATATCAGTGTAAGAGAAGACCGAGAATTCAAAAGTAGATGGATTTTTTTTTAATCCACCATAATCTTTGTAGTATTTTGTTTGGGTTTGAGTTTTCTGCTGCCATGATGACTAAAGATTAATTTTTAAATGAAATCTGAAAATAGCCATCTGATCCTCAGGTACTTAATCTTTAAGAAAAGCTACAAATGTAAATTTTGGCAGTGCTGTGATATTGTCAGAATTTCCTGCTATCATCTGTGTTTATAAGCTAATGTGTCAGTTGCATGCCTTCTGCAGATCTAACAGGTCACCATTTGGGAGATGATATGCAGGGAAGAGTGACATGTAAGTCCTCTGTCAAGACGACGTTACAAGGAAGATAATCTCTTTAATGGAATATAATCTCATGCAAAATCCTAATAAAGTTTAATACCACTTTCTCTGCTGGCTTGTTGCTCAAAGTGTGATGTTGGTTTATTGTTGAAGGTTTTTCTGATGTTTTGTGCTGAGCAGAAAGAGTGAGATGGTTTGCTCAGTGAGATGGTTTGCTCAGTGAGATGGTTTGCTCGTTGTCTCCTATTTGTTGCAAGGTAGCATTTAGCAGGCGGTAGCAGGATTCTTCTTCCACTGCAGCTATGGGCCCAGATTAATAAAAACGTCCTAGGTTGGATCTAAGCAACAGAGTGCAGCTTTAATAGTGAATATGGGGCAACATATTTCTAAAAACTCATTGCTAAGGGATTTAGTTTGTCTCAGACTTGCATGATTGCATTCCTTAAGCTTGAAGATTCAAGTGGGTTTTGAATGCTTTGGGAGTTCCTTTTTTCTTCAGGTCCAGTGGTCACACGTCATGCCAGTAAGGCTTAGCTAAAAGCGGAGGAATGAAGGGTTCCACCTCCCCCAGCTGTGATTTAACTTGTACATCATCTTACTGCTGGTAACTTGTTGTACCTCTTCCTGTTGGGAAGACTATGTAGGCACTTTCTTCCAGATAATGGGTTGTTGGATTTTGGTTTTTGATGGTATTTCTCTAGATGCACTGTCATTATGGACTAGTAAGCTCCTTCAAAGATTGAAGGTATTTTCTCTTGAATTCTCTAGTTTTGGTAGATACTGCATCTCAGAAAAATTACAAGGAAGTCCAGTGGGCTGTCTTTTGAGTGCTTTAAGAACACATGTAGTAAAGCAGTATTAAGTTGTCTTAAATATAATAGAGAACTGAAATTATTCCATAAAGCATAACGATATCGTGTTCTCATAGTTACATACCTTAGCATAGATACTGTTTCCTAGCCCTGCAGAACATAACCTTGTCGGAAGCTATGGTTGGTCTCTTTAGGTGTTTCAAAATATCAATAATCCTCTTGCCCAAGCTCCTGAATTAATAGCATATGAAAATGACAAAGTCCCTTTAGAGTTCCCGTTTTGTTTTCCATAGCAGCCTGGATCTGAGACACCGCAGAACCACCAGTGAAAACTTGGATCTCTAGCAAAAGCTGTGACTTGTTTGTAATGGATTTGTCAGTGCTATTATTATTAATTTCAGTTTCATGATTTTGCTTGCTTTTTCTCATGGCTCTTCTAAATTAAATTTCTGTAACAAGAACTGAGACTTGTGCTTAAATGATTTTGCTTTCAGAAGGCCAAAGAATACCATGTGCATCCTTGAAAGACCTTCCCTTAAGGTGAAGTCCTTAAAAGTGAATGAAAACCAGTTTAATGTCTGTTTGGATCTACTGAATTTAAAAAGCCACGTCTGTGTCTTTGTTCTATACTTCGTGGCATCAGATGGGATAAAATGCCACAGATAAAACTCCCTACAGATAAACTTGTTGTTAACTCTTTCTGCTGCTGTCCTCCATCACTCTTTTTCCTGTGCTTTAGGGGACTTTTCCTTCTCCTTGAATGACTTCTCCTTTCCTTCCTTGAATGCCTTTCTTCCAGCTGTATGGGATGAGCATCTTTACTGAAGCAAACTTGGACTCATTCCAAAATAGAACAAAACAGTGAGATTTGAGAGCTATTTCAGCTCTATATGGAAATACTATAGGGAATATTACCATCCAGTTCAGGAATATTTTGGCTTCAGTTCCACCTACTGAAAGAACTAGGCAAGGACGGACATATGAATAAAATGAGATTTTTGAGTCTGAGAATTCACTAGATTGAGTACTTCTTCCTTTCGATGCCCAAACTGGCGTCTTGCAAATAATGCAAATGGACTGACTTGGCAGCATTAAAACAGAATAGCAGAAATCTTAGTTTACTCTGCTTAAACCAAAACTCAGTGCATTGCTGCTTTCTAGATGCTGTACAGCTATGCGATAGACCTAGCTCCTACACGGTTATCTGTTACTGAGCTGTGCACTTACAGTAGTCTTAAGATTTTATGTAGTACTTTTCCTGATGAGGAATACTAAAGGGTTTGCATTTTTTTGAGTAAGTGATGCATACAAAGGTGATTGTCTGCCATCTGTAAAGGCTTGCTAATGTTGTTAATCAGATACTGCCATCAAAATTATTCAGTGGTAGATAAAGAGGAAGGAAAATCTACAAGAAGCTAGAAGGAATAATCTCCACAAGTATTGGTTGAGCTGACATGTTAAGAGTAGTGCCTGCTAAAAGTACAGGGTAAGCTTGTTTTGATTCATATCTTGCTTTTGCAAGCAGGCAAATGTTTATAGTGTGGAGGATGTCTCCACCCCTCCTCCCAGTGAAGCTGTGTGCTGGAGAAAATGATGACACTGTATGTTGGTGAATTCTTACAAATCTAAACATAGACCATAATCATAGGTGTGTCTGTGCAGGGGTAAAAATCTATTAGCTTCAGATGAAATCATAAGCTGAAGTTTTGAGAACTAGGTCTGACACAGTGGTCATCAGTTTGGGTTATACTAAGAAGTCTTTGTTTCAAATCTCAGGGTAAAAATCTGTTTAGCTTGGCAGCAGGATGAAATCTGCTAAAAAGCAACCATCAGTCTGCAGTTTGAACTGCAGAGTGAATTGCTGGAAAGATACCTTTCTTCCAGTGAGAAGACTGAATTTTGTAGTATTTGTGTTATGTTTTATTTTTGATTTTGTTTCCTTTAAGCAAGTCTGAATGCATTTGTAGCTTCTGTAATTCTGCCTCAAAGCAGAGAATATGAGATGACTACTGACCAGGAAAGTAGAACTCAGTCACCAATACAATTTCTTAATTAAATTCCACTTGACTAATTTGTTCCTCCATTTCTTATGTGCGGTCAGGAGTATCTCGTATTTTGACATACAGCTTTTCCCCTGTTTGCTATAAGTTGGCTGTTCAGTTTTTGTTAAGCAATGTGTGGCCTCATGCAAAGCTTGCAAAGGATCAGTTGGGGGAGAAGGAGCTGAGCTGCCTATGTAAGAGCATGAAAGGATGGAACTGGATGCTGGAAGTTTCTTGCAGTAGGATTTGTAGCCAGAGTTAGCGCTTTGTCAATATACATCTGTATGTTGCCATGAGATTTAACAGATAATTGGATTTCTTGGGGTGGTATGTGAAAGCAGGTATATTCAAAGGTACACCAGTCTTATGAGGGGAAAATAGGCTTTTCATACAGGCATAAGCAGCAGTAATGCAGATGAACATATTAGGCCCTGGTTACGCTGTCCCTTCTAGACTCTGTCTTTGCTGATGCAGGCGAAATTGGAACCGAGGAGCACGGGTATCTCTGCTGTTTGCCAGGTAGCTGTCAATAGTTATTGCTTCAGCTGCTGCAAGGCTTTCAGTCAGCATGTGAAAGAAAGATGGTTTTAATGTCCTGAAGACCTGAAGTACTCAACTGACTTTTTTTAAGAGGAGTCAAAGATTTCTTGTAGGTGCAAGAATGCTTCTAAGCAGGTTCTTTAATGTTGTGTATAAACTGCATGCTAGTTTGCCATGGTTCACTTTTTTGTTCATATAACTCCATATAATCGTGTCCACAGATAATTTATTTAGAATGAATAAAATGAGATGCTGTAAGATAATTAAGCTAGCATCTGATTCTAGTATGCAGAATCCACTTTCATGAATACGTTTAATATCTGAGGTTTTTGTTTTATTTTTTTTTTCCGTAGGGAAATAGGTATATAGGGTTTTTCATGAAGACAAGGTACTTTATTGCCATACCAGAAAGGAATGGAAAAGATTGCAGATTCTTCCTTATGTGCTCTAGTGATACTGTTAGAATGAAAAAAAAAAATCATTTCTGTGTCTAAATAAGTATGACTTCACATGCAGCAATTTAACGCTGGCTTTAACCACTCGTTTCTTCAGGCTCAAGGATTGACTGAGGTGTTTGAACTTGCACATTGCACACTTTCATTTATCATGGCTACAGGCAGTATCAAAGTTTTATAGTGAGATGAAACTGCTCTTACTAAAACAAGATATTGCTGTTAGTGTTAAGTGTAGCAATTAGAACTAATACCTTCAAGGAGAAGTCATTCACACCTGACTGCTATGTATTTGCTCTACAACTGAAATATGGTTCCTAGATCTCTTGCTAGGTTCTGTCAAAGATGAACAAGAAGACAGGACAGCATGGATGGAGCCGATCCAGCAGCGTGTGTGAAATGGGCACTGTTTGGTGTAATTTTCCTAGCAGGTCTAAATCACTGATGCAGTAATTAAATGCTGAGATGTCTGCTTTGACCATCTAATAGTGCAAGAGACAGGCTGATCATACAGTCTTCCCTTCTGAAGTGATTTCAGGGCTGCTTCTTGGCATTTCTGGCAATTTCTTTGACAGAGAGGATAATTATTTTTTCCTTTTCCAAAATCAGGATAGTAAGCTGTGTGTATGTTTTCTTTTGTGGGTTTTTTTGTGTGTTTTTTTTTTTTTTTTTTAAATGTATGATTGCAGGTCTGGATGGCCAGCTATATTTATAGTCTGATTCCTCACCAATCCTGGTTATTGTCGGGTCTAGGCAGTCATTGCATCAGATAGTACTTGGCTGACTAAGTAGTAAAGATGGAGATGTGTCTATCTTCCAGTTTCAAAAGCTTGCATTTGCATCTAATGTTTCATGTCAAACTTAAATTAATATACTTGTTTAAATGGAAGAGGTTTTCAGTAAGGGAAATCTACAATAATTTGAGCCTGTCTGAGCTTCTGCTTCAGATTCCTGGCTACTTAATGTAATTGAAAGTAGGCCAGCTGCCTTTCAAATACATTAGGATCCAGCTTTTGCGATATCTTGCTTTCTCAATGTTCCTTGCTCTTGTTTAACTCTTCACTGATGTTGTAGTTTGTCAGAAGGGCTTTGTATATTTATGTATGGATCATTTAATTGATTCTTGCTTGTGACCTTGATTAAGTGAAGGCCCAGAAATATTTAAACTTCTGTCAGCTGTATCTTCTCATTCAGACCTTTCCAGTGATCCTCTTCCTGTAAGATGTTTGACTGTGTGTGTTGACAGGAAGAGAAATTGACATATTTTCGAAGTTTTGAGGATTTCTGGTTTTGATACAATGATGGGAGAAAATGGGACAGACTGCTGTCTTTTATTTATAGTCATTGAGTATTTAATTCCAGAAGCTATTGAAAGACATATTTTAATACATCTTGCTGTCCACCACTTGACTCATGTAGCTTTGCTGTGAAGCAGTAACGTTAGTTAGGGTCAAATGGCTTAAGTTTTCTATTTGCAGCAATCTGCAAGAAAGGTGAAATAGTTAGATTTTATCACTTGCTCTGCCTTGCAGGTATAGCAAGTAACGAAGTTACTGTAGCATCATGAATTTCCACTTAACAACTAAACCATGTTCATAGAATGATAGAATGGTTAGAGTTGGAATGGACCTTAAAGATCATCGAGTTCCAACCCCCCTGCCATGGGCAGGGACACCTACCACTAGACCAGGTTGCTCAAAGCCCCATCCAGCCTGGCCGTGAACAGTTCCAGGGATGGGGCATCCACAGCTTCTCTGGGCAACCTGTTCCAGTGCCTCACCACCCTTGGAAGAAATTTTTCACTACTAATATCTAATCTGAATCTTCTCTCTTCCAGTTTGAACTCATTACCCCTCATCCTGTCACTTCAATGCCCTTGTAAAAAGTCTCTCGCCAGCTTTCTTGGACATCAAGCCGTTGCCCGCAACTCTTTGAATGCGACCATCCAGCCAATTCCTTATCTACCAAGCGGTCCATCTGTCAAATCCATGTCTCCAATTTAGAGACAAGGATGTCATGCGGGATGGTGTCAAATGCTTTGCACAAGTCCAGGTGGATGATGTCAATTTCTCTTCCCTTATCCGCCAATGCTGTAATGCATTTAGTGAAGCTGTGTTGGCTGTCACTGATCACCTCCTTGTTTTTCATGTCCCTTAGTATAGTTTCCAGGAGGATCTGCTGCATATTAACTAACTGTCTATGCTCGTTTGTTGTCATTGCTAAGGAAAAAGTAGTTCCAAAGTTAGTTTTAGAATTAGATTTCTATTCAGAGAACAGTTCTTATCTGAAGGTTCAGCATACTGTAATCAGTGTAGTTTAGGTAACGTTTTTGCAAGTGAATCAAAGTGGCTAGATTAATGCTAATGACATATGAATGCCCAGACATCACCTGCCACTAAAGGAAAATATTTATATGCTGGAGAAGAAAATGGTCTGAATAATATTCTCACTTCTTTTCTTAGTCGAAACTGAGTTTACTACAGTATGTTTAGATGTTGGGACATGTATCTTTATGTAGTTAACTTTTGTTTTCAGTGGTCTGCCCCATATTTGATTTGGACAGTCTTAGCTTGTGATTGCTTTGAAGAATACAGACATCCAAGTGGAGGACAGTAACACAAGCTGAGTGGGGAGGGGGAGAAAGGGGGAGAGAAGGAGGGTTATGAAGTACTTGTATCAATAAAATGGTTTAGGTCGCAAGGAATTTCATTCTAGGCTGCTTTTAAAAGTGGCTGCTGAAATGAGAGAGTTCATGGGAATTGGAGTGTTTCTTGACCATGGGTGCCTAGCACCATCTTTCTTAGTTCATTGGTGTTGCCTGTATTCTACCTGTGTTTAAGTTTTTTCCGATATATCACTCCCAAGGTGTAGCTGAGTGGATTCATCTCACTAGTATGTTATTTTATTATTTGCCAGCCGTCTGCCTCAGATTCTGAAACCTTTAGATTATAAGGAAACAGTCTCTATGCATGTTTGGAAAGGACCTACCCTATAATCTGCTGTAGCCATCTCCCAACAGTAATGGTGGTTTATTTTACTTAAATATAAAATAACTATTAACTTAAAAGGATGCAGGGAAGTGAATAATTCACTGAAATTTGGTTTTAATCTCTGATCTCTCTGCAGTACAGTGAAACTTTTTTTTTTTTAAATTTTATTGAGAAGTTAGAACTGGTGGTTATCTGAATTTTGAAAGAATAGACTGAGTTTTGAACAAAGGCTATGGCAGCCTCAGAAAAAGAATCTTACCACTTATCTTTGTTAGAAACATGTAGGCGTCTTTATGGTTTACTGCATGTCTTACTGAGGCATGCAGGCTGTTTGAAGCATTATGTTGTCGTGTCTGTCTGGTTTATAATTGTTGCACTTCAACAATATGACTGCATGCTGTCATTTAATCAGACATCGAATAAATTATCAAGAAAGCTTTCTGGATAATTGTTCAGTGATTTAAAGCTTCTTATAGATTCTTTGATGTGTGATATCTCTTCTATTTGTTCTCTGTTTTCCTGTCCTATTCCCTTTAAAAGGGGGGGTGCTTTTATCTTGTGGAATCCTCTGGAAGACTGGAAGCGTGTATTTGGTAAGAAAGAGAGTATGCTCAGGAGGGAAATGGTTGTGGAGACCACCTCTCATAGCAGGTAAAAAACCCCACATCTTCCCCCCACCCTGTCCCCCCAAAACAAAAAAAACCCCACAAATGGGAGCTGGGCAAGAAGCTTGGAGCATGCAGTTTGTACAGGGCATGAAGGAAAGCTGATATACACCATCAGGAAGAAGCAGAGTTAAGAATGAGTTAAACCTTGGGAAGACGTTTCCCAAGTACAAAATGGGAGCATACATTGCTCTGCGTCGCAAAGCTACTGTTGACTGAAGCCAGGCTTGGAAACGAAGGCTTTCTTGCAAGTGCACAACGTGCAAGGAAGAATCTTGTTTATAATCCTTCCGTATTTCCATTCTCTCATCTACTCACATTTGTCCCCTGCTAAGAACTTTAATAAAATCTAATGTTTTTCAGTTTGAAGTCTGGTTTGAGGAAGCTCTTTGTAGGAGAAGGTATCAGCAGAGCCATGTGAAAGCTATGGCTGCCTTTGTATCTCATTACATTCCTGAAGTCAGCTGTAAATGTTTTTGATCGCTGTAATGTTTGTTCAGTAATATGTGTTGAAGTTGCTGTTATGTGGCTGTTGTTTGTATTATCTCAACAGTTTGTACTTTGTAGCCAGAGTGGACAGTTTTTCTCTTTATAAACAATAAAAATGAATTACTAGAAGTTTAGTCACTGATAAGCGTTCAGAACTTATCTGAATTTTGGAAGTCTTGCTGTGAATCACAAAATCAGTTTGCTGAAGTACCAAGCTACCACAGTTTTCTACACCAGGTAGAAGCAGTATTAAAGAAGATTACCTCATAATTTATGTTCTTTGTTTTTTCCAGTAGAAGAAACTAAAAAACAGAGGCAAACAAATGCCTTTTACTTCCTAAGGAAAAATCTGCTATGGTTTCTACTCTTGCCTTGGGAAACTGTGCCAGTTATACACCAGTCACTTTTAATATACTGAGAACAGACACTGTTTTGCTTAACTGGAGAATTGCTTATTTGGCATTTGCTACAAAGAAACTGAACTGCAGCCTGCAAAATTTGAATACAATTTTAAAGAGAGTATTTGAAGGATAAGAGCAATAAATCTCAAAACGTTGCCCTACAGTATGTGCTGTGTTCTCAATATTTTTTTTTTTCTGCCTGTCTTCATTTCTATATATTTTAAATCTTTATGTCAGGATGCTGGTTTAGTTCAGTTGGCACCTTGTTTAATTTTTTTCAGGCGTTTTTTTTTTTACGGAATAATCTAGCTGCGAGTTAGGGTTCTGATAAATCAGAACTTACATAGAGGGATATTTTTGTCTAGTTTTTGGTTTATGAATGTTCAGTTCTTTATATGTAGGTTATTTGTTGAGGTTCTAAATGATTGTAAAACTAGCCTCCCCCCAAAGAAGCACCCATTGAAACTTCAGTACTCTTCAGAAAAGATAATCTACTTAAATCATGTAGTTCTCAGAGGCAGAAAGAAGGATGATCCTCCTTATGGGTAAAGATGTCCAAATAGAAATGCCAGGAACCTGAATTTTTAAGGTTACTTTGACATGTTGTTGCTTATGTTTAAAGTGCTGCTCCCACTGAACTCAGCCTGGCATGGCTGTGTTAAAAAAACACAGCAAGGCTTTCAATTTAATTACCTACAAAATGATGAAAACAGTGAGTGACCACATTAACAAAAAACAAAAACAAAAACATAACAGGTGATGCAGCTTGTCTGGAATTTCACAGAAATCTAACCAAATCAATGTAGTGATTCAGTACAGTATTCAGCCGTTGTAAGTGTGAAAACATCTTCTGTCCACTTGTCCCAGTCTTACTCACTGTACATACTCCAATATGCTCTCCCAATTTCCGTAGAGATAAATATAGATGTGACAAGTGGGTCAGAAGCGTTGCGAGAACTTGGGAGATAGTGAGCTACACCTTTGCCAAATACGTGTTATGCAAAATAAGATTATCTGTATTCTCTGATCTATTGATAAGTTGAGATGGGGAAAGTAATTAGCCAAGATAGCAGTAATTAATTGAAGCTTGAGTGTCATTCCGGTAACTTATGAAATATGAAGGCTTCTGGAAATAGATTTCCCAATGATAATACTTTTTCTTACTGCTGAGTTAAGTCATGGCTTTATGTAACATCTAAAGATGTATCAATGAGACTGAAGAAGATTGATGAAGTGTTAAGATGTTGCAAAAAACCAGAAGAAAGCTCTATTCTGATGGGTAAATATATTAATTGGAAACTGAACAGTCCTGTGTATGTGTTTTATTCTCTCATCTTGTAAGATGAAGAAAAACATTAAAATAACCTTCTAATTGTCCGTACAGTTAGGTGTTTGTTGTTTAGTTAATTACCAATGCTTGTGAAGGTCTCTTTTCAGCTAATTCTTATTGAATCATTAGGCTAGCTTAAAAGAATGGAAATTATTTTCCCAGTGGAGAATAGGAGCATAGTTTCAGTGATTTTCCCCTTGCCGATGAATGTCAAAAGTTTGTTTCACAGGGTTCTGTTTTGTCTTTTGTAACAGAGGGGAGGTCTTCTGTAGCAGCTTTTTTGTGGGTGAAATAGTGTATAATTTAAAGCCCTCTCTAGCAGAAGTGTTCTTATCAGCATTTGGTAAGGTACATCCTGGTGGCTCCCTTCTTTTGAGGCAGAAAGGAGTTTTGATAAGAAGGCATGTGGCTTTGTGCCATTTTTTTTGGCCACATGGTAGTTGAGTTCCACAGCCATTACAGATTCATAATACCCTAGAGACAGATGTTTTTGATCTTGAGCAATATTTAATATATGTGTGTTTTACTTCAGGAAAGAAATCTTCTTTCTGTGGCTTATGTTCTGCAGAGGTCTGTGGGTTTAAAACCTGTGTTTAAATGCTTTTAGTTGCACTTTGAGCTTGTCATTGTGAAAATTAAGAAATATGCAATGAGTCTTAAACTAATCAAATAACTGCAAATGCTCTTCTATTTCGTTGTGGAGCAATCACATCTAAACTTAAGTTTAGATTTCTGAATCCAGTTCATTAATTTTCCAAGATCTGTAAATGGGGGGGGGGGAAGAAGGGAGGATTATCTGGTCAAAAGATATAAAATTGTGATCAAACCCACATGGTTGTTCTAAAAGCTATGGTTCATTCACTAAGAAATTAGTCCTCCTTTTGACAAAGTATATGATAAACTAGGAAAAAGTTTCTTGAGAAACTTTCTGGAAGGTGTTTTCCAGACTATTATTCAGTCAGGCAGTTATTTTCTTAATATGTTTGTAGAAGTCTGGCAGCAGAATTCTTGTGATTACTTAGAATATTAAGTTCTGCTTCTATATAAAATTGGATTTTGATCCAGTATTGAATGTTTAGCTCTCTTCCCGTGGTTGTCTTTCTCCACTGTTAGCTCATCCGGTTCCAGATCCTGTTTTCCAACTGCTTTTTAATATATTTTTGAGAATGCAAAGATAAATTATTTTAGAAAATATCAAGACCAAATTTATAGATGGAAATAATAAAATAGAATTTTATGTAACTTGAAAATATTTGGGAAAGATGCTTTCATCATGGCTGTTTTACTTCTCGAGATTATAAATGCTCAGAATAGGATGACAGGTATTTTTTGGACTTTACGCAGTAGGCCAAGAAAAAAGTTTATAGCAATGTAACTGAAAAATACTTGGGTATTGAGTTTAACTGAAATGTGAACCTATTGAATTTTAAATAAATAGAGCAGAATTCCTTCTGTTCCCTGATCCTGGAGAAGGCCACATTTGTCCTATTATCTAGGAGTGCCTCTGCTGTCACAGGTGATGCTGATAGTTCCTGAAAACTGTTTGGCCCACAGCTCAGGCAAATCACTCCTTAAAAAAAAATTGTGCATTCCAGGAGTAATAAAACTTGCTTTAAAAACAGGCATCTGAATCTTAGTTTATTTTTCATATATCTTAGATTTCTGTGGTTCTGTTTGCAAGAAAATACAGTAACTCAACTTCATTTTGGACAGGATTTACTGCATGGAAAAGAATGGCAGAAAAGACCATTTTGAGAAACAGTATATTTAAATAGTATTTGGGAATTGCAGTTCTTCAGTAAGATCATATTTTTTTAAAAGTACTTTGAGGTCTTTTCTAATAGGCCTTCAAAACCTAATTTGAAAAGCTGTGTAGCTTACAAATTAGAGGCTCAAAAATAGATTTGATTTTAATGTGGAAACTGAGGACCACATTTAGTTGCAAAATTCCAGAAGCCGACTCTTAAAAGTAAAGTTTACTTAAATGGTCTAGTGTCAAAGATGTGCGTTGTTCTTCCCAGCTGAAAGAAACAAGTGTTTTATGATGCATAAAAAAAATATCAATAAAGAATTGTTTATGGCTTCCTGTTTTTTATGTTGTCCCACTTTTAAAAAAAAAGTTATTTTGGCTAAGGGTTGTCTTATTGTTTTCTAACAATGCTTGTGTATCACTTGCTAGCTGAGGACCTTGGAGCTCTGAGGCCAGGCTTATTTACTGTAAGGCTCTACTTGGATGTAGAAGAATGGCTTCTAAACTGAGGATGGAAAAAAGATTTATTTCCTAATATTGTGGTTCAGCAAGAAGTGTGAGGTAAATGACAACACGAAGTCTTGTTTTGAAGGGGTAGGCTGTGCTATTGTTTTACACTTGCATTTTACATTACTTACAGCAGTGTATGATGACAGGGCTATAGAAATGTGGCTGTAGGAAACATTTTTGTTACTGTTTTTGCACACCTCTGCAAAACCCTCAGCAAGAATCTGATGTTAAGTGCAAGCATATAGGTAGATGGAATCCCTTTGCTTGAAATGTTAATTTTAAAATCTAGGTTCAAAGTGGTAGCAATGAATTTTGGAGCAGGGCTGGTAGAACGTCTAGAGCACAGTAATAACATCCCATGGCTCTCAACATATTTCAGTGCAGATCCAAATCTGAATGAATATATTTTGCATAATTTGGGATTTAGAAAAAAAGGTGTCTGGAGTTGTATTCTTGCATTATATGGGTTTGCATTCTCTTTGAGGTTATGAAGAAGAAAATGTTATCTTCTGGACAGTGAAATGGAGTCTGAGAATAATGTTTGACTCATGTCCATACAGCCCTTTAACCTTTTGATTAATTATTATGGTGAAGACGTTTGATTCTTAATTTTTTTCTAGCTATTTCCACTTAGTGCTATGGGGCAGGAAGGAAGAACCCTTACATGTTTACAGGTACTATGGAAAGAAAAACGAGACAGTCTGTGTTATCTGCCTTGTCAATGCAAAACAGTCTACACCTGGTAATGGGCCTTGTCTCCATCTTGATACATATGGGAATATTTGTATTCTGGTCACATCCTTGGTAAGCATGCTAAGTGTTAGAATTACCAGTGAATGTGCAGTTCAGCCATGATTTGTGCAGTCTGTGCTCATCAGTTAATGTTTAGGGGCCAAATCTACAAAAATGTCTGCACAGGCTCTTTTAAGACTAGAAAAAGACCTATTAACCTTGATTTAGTCGAAATTATTGTCTGCTATTTAGTAAGCCTTATCTAAGGCTTATCAGTGTAAGATGCATCTATACAGATCTGTGTTTTCATGCAGCTGTGGCTTTTGAGAGTTATCATGCAAATTATCTGACGTCATGACACTCGTTTCTTTGTGTGCATTGCAGTAAATGAGCTGTGATGAGGCGGTTACTGTCAAATGTAACCTGTAACCGTGATGGTGAAATGAAGTTCTGAGAAAACACAGAAGCAGAGGGAAGTAAAAGGAAAATAAATGGAAGGAGTATAATTCTGACACAGTTTTTCCTAACCTGTTCTGCCAGAAGGCTTCAAGACCTTGTGGAGTTCTGCACGGATATAATTTGTTTCCACTGAACTCTTGAAAGAATCTTTTAAATAGGTCAAATGCAGTTTCCTTGCTTTTAAGTTTGTATAACTCTCGCTATTTATGAAACCGTAAGACGCCTTGACAACAAACTAACTGATCTGAGTTGCTGAAAATACACAGTCATGAGGGTACATTTTTGCATATGGTGCTGTTGTCTTTCAGCGTTTAGTGTGGTGTTTTCACATGTGTTGGAGGAGGGAATAAATCCAGAAAATTTGGAATCAAGTTTACTTTTATACAATGATAGAGGCTTTTACTTGGACAGCTACAAGTATGATTTTTCTCGCTATTTTTGCAAGCTGTCATTATTTTCTGTTTAAAGCTCATCATGAAGCATACAGGTTTTTTCCTTCTTTTTCTCTGCTTACTTTTAGTATTTTAATAGATGCCTGAAATTTTTGTTTTTTTAAAAAAGGATTTTAAAAAAAGATTTTACTTTTATGTACCTTTAAAAGTTACGTAAAGCAGTTTTGGTGGCTGTAATTTGATTCTGTCACTTAAGGAAGTAGAGCTCTACCTTTGGCAAGGTTGCTTAACATTAGTTTAGCTTTTTGGGCTTGGTTTTTTTTCAGAAATAAATGTGCATTTATCTTCATATAGGTCTGCTAATTTTCCTTTATTTGGGCAAAAGTTTTTCAGTGATCTAGATGAAATGGCTTTGTAACTTACGAATTTTACTCAAGTATGTTTGCAATGCAACTGTGATTTAGCAAAATTAAGACTTGGCTAATTACATCTTTCATTTAACCATATAGTGAACACAGCCTTGTATAGTTTTGTTGCTAGTCAGGGAGGAAAATAAAACTGCAGCTCTGATGTGATCAAAGATTAGAAAAAGGAAAAGTGAGTGCTCCCTTGAGAAATATGATACGCATTTGTCATTGGTGGTAACTTCCCATTTGGATGTTCTGAGCCTGCATGAAAAGTAGCTTTTTACTGCACAACTTACTCTGATTTTGCAGTTAGTGTCAAGATCCTTTTTACCCTAACCTTATGTCAAACTTATGTTTCAATTCTTAGCTTTGAAAATCATCTTGTATGTGACTTCAAAACGAAAGGGAGTGCTGTATCTCAAAGCTGGCTTGCCTTTGGCAAATGTGTTTCAAAGCCAGGTTTCTGGTGTCCATAGCAACCTGTGGAGAGGAAGGAGAGGCTGTTGCTGGCAGGACAGACATGCAAATGGGAATTTGGAATTTGCTAAGGGAGAAAAGCGCTTGAGGTTGAAGAAAGTATCAGACCTGAGATGCAACAGTAGACTGATTAAAGGGGGTGAAGCAGAGGTTGTAAGTGGCAAGTGGGTTGATGTATTTATGCCTAATAGAGTATGCTAATTGTTAAAGACCTGAAATAACACCCCAAAACTGTAACAAAATGTTGGTGAAAATAATTGTCAGTAATTGCTGATGGTATGTGAAGCAGATAATACTGTTTCCCTGCTACTGTTTCTTCCAGTAGCTCATGGAAAATGTTTGTGCATCTTTTTTTATTTTGTATCCTTAAGTATATATATTGCATAATCTCACATCGTATTTCTGGTCCTCTCTACCCTGTTCTCGCATGAGCTTCTTATTTTATTCGTTGCATAGACTTGCTTTTGAATATCTGTTGCAGAAGCTGGAAGAGCTGAGTGCATGAGATAGGACTGTATGAAGAAAATGTGTGGTCCCACAAAGTGGTTTTAAAAAAATGTGTTCTGGAGCACTGGACTGTTTCCTTAGGAAAATTTTGAGAGTAATTTTCCCTAGGTGTATGTCTAATGCAGTAGAACATAAAATATTATTATGCCTCTGTATAAAGTTATGGTAGATTATCATAAAATGTTACATACCTCATGTTGTATATTGTACATGCTGTTTGTCCTTCTATTTTAAAAAGAACGGTGCGTAACTGGAAAGGGTAGAGGAGGAGGCCAGAATGACTGGCCAGAGAATGGCTTCTGTGTAAGAAGTGGCTGATTTGAGTGGGATTCTTTAGTTTTTTGAGTAAAGGTAACTGAAGGAAGATGTGATAAAGGCAGCAAAATCAGGACTAACATGAAAGGTGAAGATCATTTACTGCCTCCTATAATTAAAAACCTGTGGATACCAAATATAATTAGCAGGATCAGGCTTAAATTAAAGGATATATCTTCTATTCTGATGCATGGCTGAGCTGTGGAACTCCTTGCTTCTAGGTGCTAAAAAACTACACAGATTCAAAAGTAACATTTGTTGAAGAAGATTTGATGAACAGCTTTAAATCTATGACTCCAGGAATGTCTGATTCAAAAATCATTGAATATCTGGAGAAAACGCTTTATAAATACTGCTTTTAAGTGATACGTGCTTATTCTATTCCTATGTCTCTCCTTTACCATTGTAGTGATATTTGCTAATAGCCACGGATAAAATGCTGGACCAGACGGATCTTAGGTCTCACATGTGGTGGCTCTTTGGATGTGCTAATTATGATTGTGAGTGCTTTTAAAAAGCAGAGGAAGGAATCTGGTAATTCTGTCTTCAGAGAACTGTTTCAGTAATGTATGGTACATTTAAAAAACTGAAGCCACACATGAAGGAGAAAACAACAAATTTTAACAGCTGCTTATAGAGACTCTTTTATTAGATATGTTCAAGGAATGCAACCAGATTTTTGTGGAACTAAATTTAATGTTTGACCATAGCATGAGCTGAGATATTTTATTTTTTTTTCAATTTTAAGAGAGTGGCGCACCTGGCTTAAGAGTGAATGTTTTATGAATTGAAGCTTAGAGTCCAGTGGATATTCTGGGTGGTTTTTTTTTTTCCTTTTTAACAAAAAAAGTATATATTTATGTGCCAGCTGTTGCTTTCCATGTAAAGTAACTGCTGTGTGCTATTGGTTGTGTAGAGGCTTGTTCATCTGCCCTTAGCTAGCTATTTATACCTTTTTAGCAGCACCTTGGAAGAAATTTTTTTCTTGAAGAAAATAACAGGAATGTAGCGCTTTTGTTATGCTTTTAAGTGCTTTGATGTATTCGCAATGTCTGGTGCATATCCTTTTGACCAGTGGACATCACATAATCTTAGTGGTGATTTGATCTTAAATTCTGTGGAATAGTATTTCTAAATCCTGTTGGGTGTTTTATGATGTTTTAACAAAGTAGTCCTTTGTTGATATCAGGTAAATATAAAATGACATGCCTTCATTTTGTGATGTTCCTCCACCTCTTTTTTTTTTTTTTTTTTTTTCTCCCAAGCTGCATCAGAACGTCATGGTTGTTTCCTCAGTGTAAATTGAATGTATAGTGAAGTGTAGCCTGTGACTAATCGCCTCTTGCTGTCTCTGCTTATTAACTGGCTGATGGTGATGTGGTCGCACCACTTTCTACCCATGGCCTCAAGGATATGGCATTGTGACACCCGTATTAAAATATGCAAGGCTTGATTTCAAAAGACGTTTTGGGTTGGAAAGTAAGAGAGGTTACAAGCTAATATTGTGGCTGTTTTTACTGCTTTTATTTTAATGAATATTTGGTGGTAATAGAATATGGTGTACTTATTTCATGTTTGTACATTCTAGTATACAGTTGGTGTTCTAGAAGCCATTTATTTTCAGTTGTGCTCCACTTTTGTTGAATTAATGTTATCCTACAGTTCAAACTGTGTGTTTGGAATATGGCTTAGCAATTTTTTTACTGAAAATGCCTCTAAAGTTTGTTGAGTGTCAGTGTTTTGCAAGTCAGTTTGGTGTGTTAGTACTAGATCAAAATAGTATGATGGCACGCTGGTTTTCTGTAAAATATTTTCTGTGTTATTTATCCTTTTTAAGTAAAGGTATTCCATCTTTCCTTCTCCTTCCTGCTTCCCAATGAACCCTCAAATACCATCTTGTGAAATGAGATATAATTTCATTTAGGAACAGAAACTTGGTATTATCATGGCTTTTGTTTTGTTGTCATGATGGTAATTTTACAGCAGAAACAGGAAACACAAAGAGGTTTCTCTATAAGGTTTCCTAAAATAATAAATGGAGTTTACTAAAACTTTGCGGGTAAATTTTTGAAACCTCAGATAACCCAAGGTCAAAAGCTTAGCGTGGTGAGCACACCCCCTTTGACAACTAAATTTTTAAGACATCCAGGTGAAAGTGTGTGAAATTGTTGGTCATTTTAAATCTGTAATTTATTGGTAGGATCTAGCAAACTGGTTGGAGTTTATTTAATTGAAACAAAGTATGTAGTGTAGTATTTTACTAATGAAAATACTTGTTTCTTCACTGAAATTATTTTATGCATGCACATGTTTTGTGGCTATACAAGTGTTTAATGATGCTTCCTCTTTGGGAATTTGTAAATTATTTTTTTCAAAATTTTATTTTTTTAGGTGCAAATAAGAAGAAACAGGAACATTTTCTCAAGCTGAAGACAAAGTAAAAGAAAACTGTATCATGTGTTAGAATACCGAAGAGTGACGTTTCTTGGATTAGTTTATTTCTGGATTGCGAAGCAAAAGGAAGAAGAGGCTGAAAATGGGGAGAAAGAAAATACAGATCACAAGAATAATGGATGAACGGAACAGACAGGTGAGAAGCAAGGAGTCTGCATGAACAAGTTCATCAGTAATCCTAAAAATGAATGGAAATTTTGAATACTTTTAATCTTCATTTGCTCTTCTAAAGCCGAGCTTTGTCTTCATATATCTACAGATAGCATTATTATCAATACAAATAAGAAATATGTCTCAATGATTTTACTACTGTTTGAGGAAAGAATTTTAGTTGTAATTACTATCAATTACTACTATAAATCAAATTCACTGTAAAACTACTATTCCTATTTAAATGCTATCCTAGTCTGTACTTCCAGTACACTGGAGGATCACATTGAAACAGCCACCTTACTTGGTCTGATAGCTACTGGGAACACTTAGTAATGAAGATAGAGAAAAGGATGAGAAATTCAGATAGAATGTAGTAAAAGTATTTGCTGCAGCCTCTTTGACAGATGAGTTTGACATAGCTGTGGACAATGATCTACAGTGTGTTTGGCTATAATAATTAACTTTGTTATCATGATTACATTTCAAAGCATTGATTTATATTCCTTGTAAGAGCTTTTTACAGCAGTCTTTAAAAATTGTCAGTGAAAAGGGAAGAGGGCTCAGAAGTGCAGCCTTTTAGGGAAAGCTGCTTTATGACTGCTCTCACCTCATAAAACGTGTCCTGTGAATTTGAAAAGTACCCAAAGTTGATGACTCCCTGCAGAAGTAGTGTTTCCTTTTAACTTCTAAATTGCTACATGAGGTTTGAAATATGATTTTAATTGGATATTGAAATGTACAGTGGGGTACCTGGAAGCTAGCATTTTTAAGGAAAAGTATTATAGGAATAGAATAGTCATAGCGGGTCAGACTAAAGATGCTACCAGGCCAGTATCTTTTGTCCGACGTTGGTCATAAGCAAATAAATGTAGGGTAGAGATGCACATGTTACACTACTCTGTAATCCTCTTCCAGCTTCTGACTATTCTTAGCTCAGGGATTTCCTGAGCTGGATGTGGTTTCCTTATATTTAGTAACCATTAATGGATTTTTTTCTGTTTTCCCCGCCCCCTGCCAGTGAACTTGTTCAGTTATCCTTTGAGCCGTTATAAAGTTGCAGCATTTACAACATCTTTTGGCTAGGATTCTCTATAGTTCTATTACCTATTGTTTCAAGAAACACCTTTTATTCTATGCGTAGTTATGGTTCTGCTTGTTATTTAGCTCTCGTATGGAAGAGGCAGGAGTCACTCCTTATCTCGTCTGTTCATCTTGCTTATTATTCTGTGGATGTCTGCTATGTTTTCTTATTTTCCCTTAAAATAACTCTTTCAGGCTGAAGCACCCAAGCTTACTTAGTTGTTTTAATACAGAATTTACTCCACACCTTTGCCTGTTCTCCCTACTTTTCCCTAAACCTTCTTGAGTATTGCTGCGTTATTTTTGGCAGTCAAGGGACCCAGAACTGCACAGCTTTCAAGATGCATGCAAAACATGGACTTACATAGTGGTGTATTGGTGTTTGGTCTCACTTCCCTTCCTAGTATTTGACTTTTTTCTTTTTTTTTTTTTACTTCTCCTGCGCACCACCTTGATGTTGAGGTAGTGTCAGAATTCCATGAGGCTGTCTTGCTGCTGACATATCAGCTCGGAGCCCATTGTTTTGTTTGTGAAATCAGGATTGTTTTTTTCCCTGTATCACTTTAAAGCAATGTAAACTCTGAGAAGACTATATATAGAAAGAAAAGTATTATTGGAGTTTGGGAGAAAGCCAAGTATTGTGTTTGAACAGCTTTAATCGCACAGTGACTGTGTGTTTGTTGTAGATAAATGTCTTAAGTACACGTAGTAAAAACAGATGAATTAATAACTTTGGTTCTTTCAAATCTGGCTCCAGAACTTCAGGCATGTTGAAGAGGTGGAAATTGATACCACTTCCCCCCCTTTTTTAAACTTATTTGGAGTAAGTTGGACAACCTTATATTTGTTCTGCTTGAAAAACAAAAATTATTATGCTATACCCTGACTTTGGTTTGTTGGGGTTTTTTTTCAGGGGGAGTTGGTTTTTTTTGGATCTCCATCTCATTGTTCAGATTAGAACAATGGAGAGGAGGACAATTAGTGCGTTTGTATCGATTTTTAGCCCACTTGTACCATTGCTGTGACCGAAGCAAAATATGGGGATTAGATTCTAAGTTGTTTTTTTGTTTTTTGCTTTTTTTTTTTTTTTGGCTAGCACTTTTTGGGGTTTTTTAGTGACTAGGAAGAGGCTTTAAGCTCTTAATTAAAAATGGAAGTAGGCTTTCCTTTTTCTGTGGAAAATCAGAGATGATAACATACTGTGTCTTGTTTTTAAAAGGTTTTAAAGAGATTAAGTAACTTTTGTTAGTGCAGCCAAATTTTTATACATGTAAAGGTATTGATGGTGTTCTTTAACCCCGCTGCTGTCCTGTGGTTTCTGTAGCTAGTATATAGAGTTTTAACTTACTAAAACGCCCTGATGCATAGGATATTTATTAGATATTAATTTACTTCTGAGATTTTGTTTTCATTTATCCAGATAAAGAGAGCCATTAGGATTTGTTTTGCCAAATGAAAAGTGTAGTTTGTCAGTTTTTCTATGGCGTACATAGCTGGTTAGTAGGTCACTTACGAACATGCATATGATATCCTGTGTAGATGTTCAGTATGATGATTAGTTGTTTTTTTTTTTGTTTGTTTGAAAACATGAGTAGAATGGCATAGAGCTTTGCCTACAGAGCAAGTTCATATAACTTACGTAGAAGAAAAGCTATTGTTTTATCAGAAGCATCTTGTTTCTGATGGGATTGTATGTGAGCTCAAAACAGAATATATAGACCATTACTCTGGGGGATTATAATTGTCATGAGACTGTCATTGTATTATTAATTAAGCAGTCTTATCTGCTTGAATGAGCTGTAGGACATTTATCTTCATTAAGCTGAAGAGAACAAAGTACAGTAAATTAGATATCAAAGGAGCTCAATCTTGTTGCCTTTGCTCTCTCCTCCTTGCCCTTTTTTGCTAAGCAACATTAAAATAGTGCTGAGGAAGCCGTTGGCCTGCAATAAAATTACATATTTTGGGGTCTAGTGTGGTCCGAAATGGCACACTAAATGGCAAGGAAAAAAGAAGAAAGGAGAAATTTGCAGAACTAATATTCTGCTTCCTGAGTTCTTAAATGAAAACTGAGTTTATAAAAATCTATGTGCATTTACGTAAGCCTTGGATTCTAGCCATAGCGGGGTTTGGGCTAAGCACTGTTCAAATACAAAGTGAGAAATCGACGCTAGCTGAGAATCTCACAAATGAAAAATCTCAAAAGTAAGATAGCCTTACAAAAGGCGAGAAAGATACCATTTCAGTAGAGAAGATCCCCTGCCCAGAAAGATGTGGGTCCTCAGTGGAACTAAGCCTTCAGTCTTCATTTAATGACTTCTCAAAGTAATGCAGCACACACAGATATTGTTCATGATGCCTTTTTCTTGATAAAACTAAACAGTGGTACCTGTCTATACCTGCTCATACTCAGATAATAATCTCTTATTGAGGTACCAGAAGAAGAGCAGCAGCTGTTTAAAAAACCCACAGTCTCCCCAAATCCCCATAGGAATACAGACAAAGTAAGCCTTACTGTCCTATCCAAGATAGGATAAATAAATCCCAAGTGTTCTGAGAGAAGGGATGTATATAGTGACAGAACTGCTAGGAGACTTACACAGGATCTGTTTTTAAAAAAGCAGCTGTATATATGTGGTTAGTAAAATTTCCACCTGCATTTGGGAAATCTGCAGCCCATTAAAATCTACATTTGTACTTGGTCAACTTGTTGAATTGATAACTGAAAAACAGAAGATGCATTAAGGTAAAGTGTGTCAGAGTTTTTGGCATCTTGTGTCACTAAGGTATCGTAATTGTTAAACAATAAGTAGGTAAAAAGATCTTCTTACCCGAGTTGAACCTTGGATGTGTTACAGCACTCTTACATCAAATTGTTTCAGAGATAGTGCTGTATCTTAATGGAGCTTCTCACTGAATGTGCTTTTAAAAGGGTTGAATAAAAAGTTATGGTAAGTACTCAATTTTCTTCTGAACACGGAATATTCAAGCCTCACAGGAGGCTCTGTGATAATGGTCTTTAAGCCCTAAGAAGTTCCTAAGTTAGAAACACTGTACGGGAACTAGGTGGAACTCTGGTTATAATATGCCTGACATCCCATATTCTTGTCTTTCTAGGTTTTCTGTGTATTATCTCCATAGCTGCTGTGGTTAAATGTTAATAATTCAGGTTTTCAAAAGTCTTAGGCACAGTGCTTTTTTGGGGAGAGGGGTGCATGTTAAAACAGATGGGTTTTTTGGGTTTTGGTGGTTTTTTTGTTTGTTTGTTTTTGGGTTTGATTTTTTTTTTTTTTTATGGAAGTGGATTTTTATTTTATAGCTGGAGGGGAATCTCATGTCTGTAGTACCTTTGCAAACATTTATGGTGGAAGAGCAAAGTATGCATATACTGTTTTAATAATACAGTTGTTGTCAGCATGCTATGTACATAAAGTTGTTAGTATATCTGTCTGCATCCCTCCGAGACTATTTATGTAGTAGGAAGGTTAGTATGTATTTTGTATTATGGATAGTATTCAAAAAGTAATATGCATGAGATACTCATCTCTGGAAAAAATGCCTTGAGGTATGTATATACAGAACTTTCCCATCTATTTTCCAAAAACTTCATGTACACCTAGTTAAACTACAGAAACCTATAAAACAGGTTTGATTGTTTCTTGCGGTTTACTTCATTTGGATCTTGCAAAAGTATTCTCACTATTGCCTGCTAAACACGCGGGTTGTGTAGGTCACTCACCCGTCACAGAGGCATATACTTTGAATTGTAGTATGGGGGTGTGAA
This sequence comes from Numenius arquata, assembly GCF_964106895.1. Classification (NCBI taxonomy): domain Eukaryota; kingdom Metazoa; phylum Chordata; class Aves; order Charadriiformes; family Scolopacidae; genus Numenius; species Numenius arquata. The sequence goes on along the minus strand of NC_133586.1, from coordinate 4,296,133 downwards.
TATGGCCATAAACCATACGTTGAAGGTATTCCCTTCAACGCTGAAGCTCAGATTGAAAAGCTAGATCGGAAAATAGCATCTTTTTTTTAAGAGGTCTCAAAATACTAACTTAATAGTAGTAGTCTTTTTGAACCACTTAAGAGGATGTTTAGTAAAAATATTGTCCTGTAAGAAAAGCTGGCCTTAGCATCTGGCCTGTGCTTGATTCAACTTGACATTGAATACATTGATACTCTTACATCTTTAACTGAAATCTTGTGAAAGGAATAATTTTTTTAAACTTTTTTTTTTTTCATAATTGATGGTGACGTTTATAACTACGTGTATTTTCCCCTTCCCCAGTGGGCAAATGCTCCTTCGTGGTGGTCTGTAATGGATTTATTTCCCCACAGTAGTTCTAATTGGACAGAATGATTGTTTCCTGATGTTCCCAAGTGGCAGAAAACAGCATAAAAGTATAAGTGAATCTGCTTAGATGGTTTATTAGCAACAAAATAAGCATATTTCTTGGCATTGCATAATTAGAAATTATAGAATCATAGTAACGGTGTTGCTTCTGTTGATATTGCTGTTTTCTTTGATTTTACTGGAATTAAGGTTGTGAGTAACTTGTAAACTAGTTACAGAATAACTCATCATCATGGAAGAAAATACTGTGATACCTGGAAGGTCAGTGTTGGTTGAACAGAATTAAATATGGTTAGAGGATCCTACAAACTTTAACTCTCCTTGGTAGTTATATATCCCCTCCTTGGCAGTTATATACCAGTGGAAGAGTTGGGGCTTGTGTAATTGTTTCACTTAGTCTAACATAGAGCATTGGCCTGAAGAGTGACACCCAAATGTGATAAGCAGTTCTTCTTTTACGCTTGTACACATGTTCAGTTTTGTTGCTTGTTAGTAGGAATAAATAATGTAGGCTTAACCTGGTATATTCCCTGAATGCTTGATTATAGTCTTTCAAACCCTTGTCGTGTTAAAGAATGATTTTGTTTTTGTTTTTTTTTTCTTCTCTAGGTCACCTTTACAAAGAGGAAGTTTGGATTAATGAAGAAGGCATATGAGTTGAGTGTACTCTGTGACTGTGAAATAGCACTCATCATTTTTAACAGCTCTAACAAACTCTTTCAGTATGCCAGCACTGATATGGACAAAGTTCTACTTAAATACACAGAATACAATGAGCCCCATGAAAGCAGAACCAACTCAGATATCGTTGAGGTAACAATTTGAAAAGACACATCAGTTTTCTTGTCTCCTTAATACTTCAAATATAGAGCAATGTAGAGTATTTTAAGATATTTTAACCAAATGTATTTAATAACTTGAAAACCTTGTCATAAAATGTAAACTATTGTTTTTAGTCTGTTTTTTCTAAGGCAATAAGTTGTCTTTGCAGCCATGTTGTTTTCCCATCTGCCCTCCACCCCCTGCCAGTTTCTGGGAAACATGTTTGATTTCAACCACATTTGGCAATGGAAATAGAGGTGTGAAAGATGGTTGTTTTTCTGGGGGAGGAAAGGGGGGAAGTGTTCAAGGTTTTCGTGGAAAAAATCAATTGGATGGAAAATAAGGTCCAAAGAATGTCCTCAGCCTAAAAGGCAATTACTGTTGGCCCCTTTTCTAAGGTAGTAGCCACTTTACCAGTCAAATATTGCGCACAGTCAGATCAACTGCAGCTTGGGCTGCCCCCTGTTCAGCCAAAAAAACCAGCCCCAAAAGTGAATCTATGGAGCAAATGAGTTTAATTAAATTTGTTGTCCAGTTGGGTAAAATGTAATAGTAGAATGACTGGAGTTTCTGCAGTAATAGAATAGCATGAATATATTTACACTAAGGTATTGGTTTCTTCTACTTTTATTAAGCTTGTGCTTTAAATAGAAGCTCTTTCCAGTACATAATTTCTAAATTAGGTGCAGTAGAAATGAAGGCTTTTCTTGGCAATAGGAGCCTTTCTGTACTGTAACTGCATTTCAGATAAGAGTCATGTCTCCAGTAGTCCTGTAAATAGACCAAAACAGGTGGCTGACTTAAGTGTTTCATTTAAATTCTGAAGGTGTCTTCTGAACAAATGCCTTGCTTTTTAGGAATGATTTAGGAATAGTGATTAGCCTTGTATAGCTGAAGAGTCTATTGCCAAGGGGATCACGGAGTACAGGGAGGATACTAGCTGATCTTGTAAATAAGTTTTCAACAAAAATCAGATCCCAAAACTGAGAAATAGACAAAAGCCTTCTGTTTCTTTCTGAGAAGATTCTCTGCTAATTTGTCAACCACCCTAACTTGTGTCCTTAGTGTTGAGTACTAAGGAGAGGGATCATACAAGCTTTGAAGAGTTGGAGGAACATTGCTTAGTCACTGGATTAGTATAAATAAGGGATAGCCATGGTAGAAGAAAGGCAAACCTAAGTCTTTCAAGATGAGCTTTTGACTGTGACAGATGTGAATTTGAGATAGGGATACAAGCAAGTGGGTTAGCCAGGCTGACTGCTGTTCTGCATCTGAGGCCTCTTTGTGTTAAGACTTGTGGAAATAGAGCTTCTTCACATCATAATGACTAAGAACTTCTTCCAAAATAATTTCGATGTAAGGCTGCCTGGAGTTGTTTTGGTTTGGTTTGGGTTTTTTTTTTTGGTTTTGTTTGTTTGTTGTTTTTTTTTTTTTTTTTTTTAAGTCAGTGTTAAGTGTTTGACCCCTGGCAACTACGTAAAAAAGTGCAGTCAGTAGCCAAGTACATGTATGGTTTCTATTCTGGAGGAACATCCAAGGACTCATCCGCAGATTCTTTCTACTTTTCCTCTTTAAGTTTACTGTATTAGACTAGTGTGAGATTTGGGACTTGAATTTTTCAAACATAGTATAATTTAGGAGTGCATCTCCCAGTCTCTTCAGATTAGCCCTGTGTGCTCTTTAGTCTGCTTGAAATGTTTTTGTGTTTTATTTTTTTTTTTCTTTCTTAGTAGAAAGTTATTTGGCCAGAAGGGAATGTGTACCTTTTTGGCAGGGAAAATAAGTTCTTTAAGTTTGTGGCTGTGTTCTGGATGGGAAAGTTAAGTCAGTAGGATGAAATATTTACAAGCTCAGTATATATAAGGTTGAGTGATGTCTACTCTCTGGATTGCAGGAAAAAAATGTGTACAGTATTTCAGAGAGATACTCCACAGTTTCATTTTTTGCAACTGATTGCTTTTCAGATTTGCTCTGCCTGCGTGACAACTTTGTAGTCTATTAGCTATTGTTCTTTAGGCAATTAAGAGACATAATTCATGATCAGGTTTGGATGGTTTGCTTCCCACTAAATAATGTCTTTTATTTAGAAAAACGTTCCCTTTCAGTGGAAAATTATCTGGTTTTTTTGCTTTACAACAGAGCTGAATTGGTTCAGTGGAGAATATGATGTGCTTTGGAGCAGACGCAGTGACAGTTACAGCATTAGGTAGGGAAGAACGTGGGAGAAGAGATGGGGGAAGAGTAAGACTCCTGTATTTAAGCGGTAGCAAGTTGCCAAAAGCTCCCTGCTTCATGCAGTTTCACCATTGACAGATGCTTGTGGCATGAGAGAGGTGAAGTTACAGCATCCGCATTTTTGAAATGTTCTGAAAGAAAAAGAACAGCCTAAAATGGCTTCTCTTTATCACGCCTAGGTAGAAACAAATAATTTAACAAATAAAAATTACACCCTCCCATTCTGACAAATATATACTAAACCAATTTAGAATAAGTAATTCCATTTTATGGAGTTATAGCTGATGTATATATCCTAGTTAACATTTTAGTAATTCACTTGCCTCCTTGAATATGACAGATGGTAAATATTGTGATGTAGGCTCACCGTGAAACTAGTCTTGACCCACTGTGTTCCTGATATGCATGACAGGAGGGGTTTTTCGCTGTGCTAGAAGAAAACCTAATTCTACACAGCTCAGAAGGTGCATTAGGGAGGAAACAAATCTCCTGTTACTTATTTTCAGTACTGGGTAGATGGTAATGTTGTAAATGATTAAGTAAAATTGATGAGACATCTTCCCCTTATAGTTGGCTCCTGTTCAATTTTGGCATAGGAATTGCTTTTGTATGCCCAGAGCTTGGTGTCTTCTGTTGCTGCTGGAACGTTTGTGTGAAAACATAGTAGGAGGGAGAGTACTGGCATCTTAAATGAATGTTAGAATTTTTTTTGGTACGTGCCCTTATGTCTTTCACTGTACGTGTTATTGTAGACGTGAATGCTCTGTTGCTGTCCTGTACCTACTCTTTCCTAATTTTTTGTTCCTTTCATGTTGTCCCATTTTTCCTTCCTGTTAATATTTCCTTTCCCCCTTCCTTTTTTTTTTTTTTTTTTGTTCAATTTCTAAACAGTCTACCTATCAATAAATTGATGGCTTCTATACCTATTTCTTACCATGGGGTTTTCTTGTCTTTTTTTTTTTTTCTTTCATAGCTGCTTGGTAACTAGTAACTGATAATGGGTGTAAGCAATATGTTTTTTCAGCCATCTTGGCAGAATCACAGACTTTGAAATAGCTGGAATTGGAAGTTACAAAAATGTCCTTTTAATGTAAGCTTAGTTATCTATCAGTAGTACACTTGGGGATGGTCCATTCCCTGGCATTTGGTACTTTGAAAATTAAGGGAGAAGATCATGTAACAGATGGCCTGTACACAGTTTTAAAGGATAATTTGTGTGGCATTTTTGAGCCGGAACTGAACCTCTGTGGTGTTCAGCTTCTTTGCTGTTTGAGTCTGTGTTACAGCTTTGGAAAAAAAAGGTAAATAGGAAAAACAGAATTGTTTTAAACACTCAGAATCTTCAGAACATAAATAAGTCTGTAAAAAAAAAAAAAACCAAAACCTTCCTTGCTTATCAGGATCAGGTATGATTTGTCTAGATTAGATTTGGTTTTTTAGATTAATTTCTACATCCCTTTGGAATATGGAACGTGAACACAGCCGATGGTGGTGTTCAGTAAAACTTTGCTTACGATTGCTGATCTCCTGACCTTTTAGTACTCAAGAGGTGGCGAGTATAATGTTTCCTTAAAGTCTCATGAAAGGGGAAAAAATGTATCTTCTATTGAAATTCCAAAATAACCTTCATATGATTTCTGAAATATAAATTATCCTTCAAAAAAATTCTTTGGTGTTTCTTGCTTTTGGAGAACAAGGTTCTTTTCACATCAAATGAGAGAGTTTTTGTTCTGTTGTACAATAAGCTTTCATTTGTCTTATTTTTTCATAGTTATTTGAACGAAAGCTAGTGCACTTGCACAGGTTAGGTGGACCATGTAGGGATGTTGAAAAAAAGTGACTTTTTCATTCAGTGTATGCTTTGAATTCTTGAAATATTAGGATCATGTATTTAGTTGTACAAAGCCGTAATGGCACAGTTGAAGACTGTTACACTGAAGTACTGTCTGATTTGAAGGACTTGCCGTAGGTGTTACAGCATGTGATGCTTTAATGTTCATGAACTTTTTTCTGTAACGCATTATTCTTATCAAGTAATTATTTTTCCCGAAGAAAGTAGTAGAGTACTTCTGCAGAGTAAAATGGGAAGAATTTCAGGTTTTATCAGGATTCTGCATCCATATGGTCGACAGAATGTTCTAATGTATAAAAGACAATTTGAGACCTTGAGCGTTCATCCTTTTTTGATCCAAAGGAAAAGAGAGAAATGAACAGATATTCATACTCAATCTTTTTTAGTGCAGGGGCTGTTAAGACTGTTACAGATTCTCTCCAAGGCAACAATTCCATGTTGGGTCCTTCTGTCCCTCAAGAGGGTCTCAGAAAGCAGCAGTCATTCAATTGTTCCCTCTCTTCCAGTCTTGCTTTTTCTGGGATTCAAGGGCTGAAAACAGGCTCTTCTTGCCCATTTAGCTGGACCTTTTTATCTCTTTTCCACATTTTTATGTTCATTGAGTGATACAGCAAAATGGGGTTTATTTAGCCTACACTTGGCTGTGGGTGGGTTGTGCATGTTCTGTCCTATCACCTCATCAAACGGAGGTGATTTGATTTTTAGGAGCCTGTCTAAAATGTGACCTACTTTGCCGGTTGTCATGTATGCCCATGAGAATTTCAGATAGGTGTCACTTAATGAGCCTCTTCTGTGCTATATACTTTAATGCTGTTTTCAGTATAGTATAATGTGCCGTATGAGGCTTAGGTTATGGCCCAAGTATTGACAGCTCTCCTTGAAATATGCAATAGTCTGTAATAAAAGTCATAACTAAAAAATGTAAAAAAATCTAAACTATGTCATGTAATTACTGTAAACATATTCTTGTGAAAAGGCTGCTGTATTGGAATAATCACAATTGTTTCTTGGTTTAAGTTACAGCAGATGATTTGGATCTTTGTATTAAATCTCTTAACATGGGAAATGCTGACTCTAATAGGAAGTAATGATTGTGATTACTTGGTGTGATAAGTGGTCGTGTCATAGTTTTGACAGAAAGAAGGCAGAAAGCAGGTGAATGTACCTGCTGCTACTTACAGAAATGTAAGCGAACCAGTTTAATCTTACAGAAGCTGTATTCAGGGTACCATCTTGCATTAAAATACCAAACGGGCACTCTATTTCTCTGCCTTTTCACAAGATTTTAATGACGAGCTCTTATAGGAGCAATACATGTTCTTTAGTTACAGACATAGATAGTATCAGAGATGCGATTGTCAGATCGTATCTCTGAGTAAGCGTGTAGAGCTCATCTGCACATGTGGAGCCTCCAGCATAATGAAGCAGATGCATCTCCACAGCCAGATGGAGCATATGCCAAAAGACAAGTGTAACAGAGTGTGGGGAGCATAAACAGAAAACTTGGTGTTGAAACAGTATGTTTATAAACCAAAAGCTTTTTGGTTTTGTGTTTTATCCAGTTTTCTCCACCTCCCCGTCATTGCTTCTTTTCCAGGCTGTGGATTACAAACATGTATTTTGAACAGTTATTGGTGTGTTGTAAAGTATAGGAGCTTGTTAACCGTGGGACGTTACGGTATTGTGGTAGCACTTGAATTAGTTCAAGTTTTAAACTTGGGTGAACTTCGTATGAAATTGAAGATCTGGGAATTGCATCCACATATATTGAGATAAACATATACAGAATTGGATGAGAAAGATGTTCAGTTAATTGATCCAGTTTCCTTCCTTGGTGGATACCTGGTGTATCCAATCTAGATATGCATTTAAGCAATTTGGGCTTCCATATTTTGCTATTTAAAGCTAAAATATAAGATGGTGGAAAGTGTATCACATCCTTTAAAAACATATTTTTTGAAATGTTTTATAAGAGAAGTTACATGGTAAGTTTTTAAACATAATGTTACAAAGGAAGAGAATGCTCTACAACCAGCTTCAATTGAAAATGAAAACTGATGCTTAATGTGGGTGACTAAAATCTCCTCCAAATTTACGTGAAATATCAACACGGCTTTACAGAACCAAAAGAGCGCTGAGAGGTGATACCATGAATTGTTGATGGTTAAATGCACACTAGAGTTTGTGGGTGCTGATTAATTAATGTTATTTTGCATTCCTTCATGTTTGATAGATGGAGAATTGCCAGAAGTGGGCTAGACTTAAGGGCGGGGGTGGGGGGAGGAGTGGGAAATGAAGAAAAAAGCAAAAAGCTTTGGACCAATAGAAGAATAAGCATGGGTACTATGAATAGCATTATCATGTGTTTTTGTTGTGTGGATCACTTGCTTTGGTCTCCAAATAGCATGGACCATACTGTGCAAATAAGTGGTATGCATTTAAAAGAAGGGAGAAGTTTAAAAGTGGTTTCAGGGAAGTAAGGAAATGACTTTGTAACCTGCTCATGATGCTGAGAAAATGTAGGCATTATTGGACTTGATTTGCTGAATGATTATGTAAATGTAATTATACTGCATATAAAATTTCAAATAATTTGAGATGGCGCACAAATGCCTTTGAGACATTTTAAGGAGGTGATTGAGGAGGATTTATGTATGGTTAAGGACTAAAATCTCACTCTTAGCTTACCTTAAAAAGAGAGGAAATGCGTAAAATTAAAGTGGTCTGGAATATGATTAATCAAAAACATATATACACACATTTTTATAAATATAAATGTATAGTAGCTTGAATCTATTTTTTTTTTTTTCTAGCAGAAGTGTTTACTGAAAACTTGGCTTGTAAACGTGTTATGCTTTGGGGTTTTATTTCCCACTCAGGATTCAGGAAGAAGCAGCTTCCTTGAAAAGTTAAAGTGTGATCAAGGTAGCAAGTATTTATTTTGAATACAGTGACAGAAGACACCTTTGTATTTTGTCTTGAGCAGAACAGTTTCCACTTATAATGGTGTCTATCTCTTCTTTTTTTTTTTTAATTTGGGAGATTAAGTTCAATAGTTAATCCCCAAAGTAATTTTATTTGAGCTGTTTACCATTATCATTAATTTTTCCATTCTTGCATTTGTTAATATTGTTCTATTTTAAAATATTCTTTTAATTCTTTGGCTGTGCTGAAATTGCTTTGGGCATACTAGTGACTAATGTTGACATGTCTTCTTTTCTATTTTTTTTTTTTTTTTAAATTACAGATTGTTGGTGACACTAAGAAAGTTGACAGTGCTAGTTTTTGTTCTTATTTAATGTTATTTTGTGTTCCTTCGTTTCTGCTATATAAAGAATTGCCAGAAGTAGGATAGACTTAATTATTTTTTTTAACAGCTTTGGCTTGCCTGCAAATAATCTAAAGCTACGCTTCCCTTATTTATAAACCAGTGATTAAATTTAGTGGTTTAGGGTTAAGAACACTAGATTTTTTATTTTTTTTCTACCTTTTAAAACAGTGCTGGTGTTTTAAACTTACCATGCTGTACTGGTATTCTGAATTTTGAAGAATTCTAGTTTTAGTCACTAATTAAAGCATATATATATATATGAAGTTTGTCTGGAATGCATCTTTGTATGTAGCTTCTGCAGTCTCTTACTGCTAATGGTCGTGGTTAGCTGTGTATCACCACTAGTAATTTTATGTAGTTTCAGTTCAGATTGCTCTCTGTCCTTCAACTCCTATGACAGTTATACTAGTTAGGTTATCTTAAAGCTATGAAATTAAATTTGCTGTGGTATTCTCCTTTTTTTTTTTTTTAAGAACAGAAAAAGCTTATCACTTAATTGATGAATGACAGCTTATACGTGGCTGTACATCAGTAGAATCTCAAATTGAATCAGATGGCTCTTCAGGAAGCTGTGCTGCTGTGAGGACCAGAGCCTTAAATTGATGTCAAATACTAGTAGAACACCTTTGTATGGTACCAAAAACTCTGCAGAAGCAGCCCTGCTGATAGGTGTTGTGGATATGTTTTAAGAATAAAGATAACTTTGTTTTTCATCTAGGAGACACACCAAGAATGAGTTGGTCATAATAGCCTGTTTCTGAGAATTTCTTTTCTCCATTTATGTTTATCTCTCTTTAAAGGGGAATGGATGATATCATAGGTCCGGATGTCACTAGTAAAAAGAAAGTAGCTACTAAATCTTTTCTCTCTTCATGACAAGCTATCAGTGGTTTGACCTGGTTGTCTTAATGAAATGGTTAATTGTCCCGTGAGCTTGATGCTTGGCCAGTGTTTTAAATTCTGTTCATGGACCAGAGATTATTTCTTCCCCTCTTCCTTTTCCACCACCTTTTCACAGTTATTTGGTGAGAAAATGTAACTAATACATTAAGCTTTTTCCCTTCCTCTTCTTCCTGCCATCATCAAATGCTGTTTTTTCCTGAATTTGACATGAAACCCAAAATAACAATAAATAGATGTAGCTTAATAGGTATGGTAAATGAATTTTTAATGTCATATTCTGGAAGATGCAAGTTCTAGCAGAGCTGGAGTAGCGCTAGTTGAGACACTTAAGTAGCAATTTTTCTGAGCACAGATAACCGTTTTCTTTGAAACAATTTAAAGCATGGCTTGATTCAGTTCCTGTCACTACCTTCATATGTAGCTACAAGGTACTCATCATCAGTAAAGTTCCCGGAGATGTGCTGTAGTTCTTAGAATGGTTCTGAATGTGACAGACATGACTATGGCCATGACTGTTCAGTGTCCTGTCCTGCCAGTCAGTGGTACAAGCCTGTCATTGGAATCCTAGAGTGTAGACTATATCTAAATAGAAAGTAGTACTATTTAAAGGTTCTTTCCTCAGTTTCTAGTGGTAACATGAGGAGTTAAAGTTTCAGTTCGGATGATGTAAGAATTTTAAGTGTCTCATTGAACTCTGAACATATTAACCATTAAAGATAGAAATAGCTAACAATGCTAGTGAATACAGTATTTTGGATTTTAACTGCACAATGTTAACTACTTTTAATTTGTGACTTTTGTGCTTTCATTTGCAGTGTGCAGTATGTAGATGTAATTGGAATAAATCAAAATATTCAACAGCCCAAAGCAGTAAGAGCAAAACTTGTTTTAACTGTTCATGTGTAACTTACGAGGATGAGATCTGAATAAAGAAAACTTTTGCTTTTGCTCATTGTACTGTAGAAAACTTAGACTGAGGCCTTATGATGTAGAACTTGACACTAGGTAGAATCTGTGTCCTTTTTTTTTTTTAGGTTATGGCCATTGTAAGTATTTCTTATGTGTTTCCTATGAAAACTACCCTTGACTTGGGTTTATATCGCAAATTAGCAAATGGTAGTACCCTATTTACTCCACTCATCCTCACAAATCTTTATTAAAATATAAACTTTGAAAAGTAGAAGCTAAATATATCAAATGTTCTACTAATTTGTAAAATAAAGAAGCAACTTAAAGGGGAGTAACTAAGAGTATTTTGAGAGATTGTTTAAGGATCCATCTTGCATCTGTGATTCTTTGGCCCATGAGGGTTTGTTGGGGTGATTCCTACATGCTATACCTCATACTTTTCATCCTCCTTTAGAAGCAAAGGGTGGTTAAGGCTTCATGTTTATATATTTGCTTGTATAACAGACTTTGATAACACATTCCAAAGAATCAAAACTTAATGAAAAGAGGTATTTTTTTTTTTTTTTTTACTATTGCATCTAACTTCTATTCTTGGTGAATAACAGATACTTCTCATTTTCTTTGGAGACTGTTTTTAGAATTTGTTTAAATAGGTGCTGCTGGTCAGCTACATAAAAACAGAGGTATGTTCAGAAGTCCCTTCTAAGGAACAGTGTCCTGTAAACATATTGTCTAAGTCCATTTGGTTCTGGGCCAGTTGCCAGCCTTGAATTCACTAGGTCGTTAGGACGCTAAAACAGACGATAGTTCATAGATAACTATAGTCGACTGATGAAGGACTTGTGCTGTAGAGAACTTTTGCAATTGAAAATGCCTCTTCACCAGAGAGGAGAGTAATAAAGCGTCAATTATTCTGTTCTAAAATGGAGTGATTCTCCTCTCTTATGAACTCCTGTATTTATTTCCCAGCTGTGCAAGTGGTGTTTTTCCAACTGGTTCTGCAGTGTGTTTGGAGAATGTTTTTGTTTTTGAAATTTATAGGGTAAAACACACAAAGTCCAGTTCTCACACCCACTGCTCTGGAAATGCGTATCAAAGATCCAGTTCTGGATTTAGTTGTTCTTGAGACGTTGTGTTAAGTAGGATTGAAAATTGACTCTCAAGAAAATCTGTAACAGCTCACAGCTTGTTAATGCTGGAGTTCATGCAGGCAGTCACACAAAGGCATAATTATTTACTTGTATTAACAAGTTCTTCAAGCTGTGCTGGTCTCATGTATTCTGCAGCCCTTGTGTTGCTGCAGAATTTGGTGCTTTTGGAATTCTGTATTGACAGTTAGAAGAGTATATTTTTACTTTGCAATTTCAAAGCGAGGACTGTGGCATCTGTTAATCGAGAGTGAGTGACTTTGCACAAGCTGTGCATGGAAAGAATAGACCCCAGAACAATGCATCTCCTGGAACTGCAGCGAGATAAATAACTGTTCTCTCTGATGCTACTCTTGATTTTAGTGGAGTTAATGTAACCCCAGCTTTTGACTTTAAAGCTCATGTGGTTTTGATAGTGTCTTCAGCTGCCAACCTTGTTGATTTGGCAATGATTAACCGCCCTGCAGAAGGGACAGCAGAAGTGCTGGCTGCTTGATCGTTGCTGTTCATCGGCCGGTATTTTAGCATAAATGCTCAAAAAGGAGGGAGAGGGTCAACTATAGGATGCTTCACTCCTAGTTGCTTTTCAGACCTCAGCGTGTTTACACGCTATGTTTCTGTTGAGAAGTTTCTAATACTTTGCTTTTGACTAATCTTGATTTTTAGGCCTTAAACTGATGGTCCTTCTGCAGAAGAGGGCTGGGGGAGTCTCTAGCCTCCAAGAAACACTGGCCTAGATCTTTGTACCGTCATAAAACCTCCCAGTTGTGTAACTGACGTGTGGGTGTGATGGGATACTCCTGATTGTATGATGGAGACTGTGGCTTGGTCATTGCCAGTGTTTTACTGCAAGGGATGTGGCCCATCTCGGCTGTAACACTCAGCGCTTCTCTGCACAGAGGGCTCCATATTGCTCCTTTCACCTGGTACCTGTGTACCTGATAACTGTTTTATCACCTGAATAAAAGGAGTATTTATGGTGGTAGTTCTCGTAGTACAGACCTATGAATCTCTTAATAGGCCTTATTATATCATATCGTATATCATTCTTGTTCTTTGTAATACTTCTAAATCAATACACATACAGTGTTAATGTCTTTTTGTGACTTACCAGTGATAGTTATTACATCTTGTTAATGTCATATCAGCGATGAAGTATTTCATGTGGGAGCTTACATGTCTGTAATTTATAGCATAGACTATGGACTGTTCGTTAAGTTAAAATTCACACTACTGCCAATTCAACATTTTGATGATATTTAACTGGAATTAGGCATCAGTTACTTTCAATAGGAAGTGAATAATATATTTTTAATTAAAAACTCCTAAATTTATTGAGAATACTGTGAAGATTTTTTTAGACCAAAGCTCTTACTCTCAGAGCTTTTCCCACTGAAAGCTCTTCTAACTGTAACAAACCGATGCCATTTAAAACCCTGCTGGTTTTTGCGTTAACTTCCAATTCAATGCTTGCTGAGTATAGTGGCTTTTTAAAAAGAAAAAAAAGCAAGCATACCAGAGGCAGGCTTTATTTGATGTGAATTACACATGATAAAGTTTACTCGTATTTTGCTGTTTCTGATTCCCATACAGTCTTTACTCTCTACCTCTCTAGGTCCCACCTTTGATTTTCCCCCACCTTTTCAGGTTAGGTAAGGACAGTCTTCAAAGAGGTGCTTTGGCTTTTGAATAATTGACTCTAAGTGAAGGTTATGTAAAGAAAAACACATTAAGTGTATTCCTTTGACACATACCTGAGAAGTTCAGTATTCAAAACATGAGTTGTGAAATACTTAGTACACCTTTCTGTCTTGAAGTCCTACATTCTAATAATTTTAATTTGGTAAAAATAGAGATGTGTCTGCTTGTACCCCACTTCTCTATCTCTGGAGAGCCTCGCTGCTTCCTTTTGTACACGCTTATTTCAGCTGGCATTTTAAGTACCTGCTTTCAGTTGTCTTATTCAACTTGCTTGTTTTTGCAGTTTTTTTGGTAAATATTCTTTAGTAATGTTATGAACTGGGGTAATGCTTGTATGCCTGTGCACACATGCACCACACCTGTTTAGTGCCCACACACACTTTCAGCAATCTGTCTGCACAATTGGATGCCTTTTTAGGTGAAACAAAATGGCATTTCCATACCAATATTAAAGGTAATTGAAGCTTGTTCTGATAGATATTACTGTAGCCAGTTCCCATAATCTTACAATTTTAATAATTGTGTAAGTCCTTAGAATCCGCCAAACGTTTTCTTTGGGAGTAGTTGCTATTTGTGTTGTAATTGCTGTTTTGATAACAGTAAGTTATCTCGAGTACCAAGACTTTGAAATGGTTTCTGTTATCCTTTCCAATTTTCAAGCTGTAAGGAGGAATTCAGGACAAGAAATGTTTGAAATAGCAATTTGATGTTACTGTATAGACA